>NC_056738.1:419973257-420315757 GCF_019279795.1 Protopterus annectens | reverse complement strand
AGTGTTTTACGACAGCTATATGTGGGATAGAGAAATTAAGTGCCTATTAAAAAGGTTTGATTTAAAGTACATGGCCAACAAGGCTGAATAATGGAGTAAATTGGAAAATATTGATTAGTTTGTTAAATGTGTACTGTCTTTTGGGGGTTGAAGCACCCAAATGTCAACATTCACAACATTGACCAGAAAATGTTGCATATGTCAACACACTACAACGCATCCACAACCAACAGCCTCAGGACATGCAAACATAAAAGTAAAAAAATAATATATTAAAAGCATCATTTCTATGCAGGGGTTGGGGTCTGCACCCCCACACCCCCTGCTAATTATATATACCAACTTTGAGACTTCACAATATTGGACAAAGGGTATATTTTCCAACCCTGACAATCGTGGAGTCTCATACACCTGTTGACCATCTGTGCAGTCGACCAAAGTTAGAGTTAACAAAATTAGAACGCAAAACACACATACACACACACATACATATATATATATATATATATATATATATATATATATATATATATTTATATATATATCCAGTTCCACTTCAAATGATTGAAAACTCATAACATCTAAACTCAAAATAGTGAGACCAAATGATCGAAAATCCAAAACATCTAAAACTCATAACATCGAATTTCAAAACATTGAAAACTACAAAGCAACTATAAATAAAATCCCACAGAGGTTTTACTACGTATATGCAAGCCCCCCTGCACCCCCCACACCCCCCATAAATTAAATATACCAACTCCGAGGTCACACTACAGTGGGGTTAGGAAATTAACTTTTTCCCCCACTGTAGTGCGACCTCGGAGTTGGTATATTTAATTTACGGGAGGTGTGGGGGGTGCAGAGGGGCTTGCCCCCCTGCACATACGTAGTAAAACCTCTGTGGGATGTTATTTATAGTTGCTTTGAAGTTTTCAATGTTTTGAGATTCGATGTTAAGAGTTTTAGATGTTTTGGGTTTTAGATGTTATGGTTTAGATGTTATGAATTTAGATGTTATGGGTTTTCGATGTTTCCAAGTGAAACCATATATACACACACACACACACACACACACACACACATATATATATATATATATTATGGTTTAGATGTTATGAATTTAGATGTTATGGGTTTTCGATGTTTCCAAGTGAAACCATATATATACACACACACACACACACACACACACACACACACACACACACACACATATATATATATATATATATATATATATATATATATATATATATACTATATATTACTTGGAGTCCTTGAAGCCATGGTACTGCCAATGTGCTAGACTAGAATAAAGTTGTCCAGTTTGACATTTTGTGGTTTATTTTTGTTTTTAATCTTCATTTTAAATGATGCTGTATATGGACAAACAAAATACTGCATTATACAATTCATCAGTATAGCAAGTTAATAAACAAAATGAGTACTATAAACTCTGCTGTTGGTGTTCCTGCTCCTGTGTATCTCGTTGAGTCCATTTTAAGTGTGGTAGCTGCCTTCAGGATTGTGATAAAAATGCCTTACAGGTGTTTAGCTTTGTCAAAGCACAATAAAATAAAACAAGTGCTGCTAATAATAAAACACTTACATTAGGACATCAATCACTCTTTTATCAAAACCAAATATGCAGAAGAACAACATATACCTCAGGTTCCAAAGGCTGCTAGAGACAGACAACAGACCTAAATCCTCATTTTTAACTGACTTAATACTTTACTCTGCTTAAATATAACCAAAATCACCCAGCAACAGAATGGTGCAATTTTATTTAAAGATATGACATAAGAACTTTCTCTCTGTTCCAAGAAAAAAATGCGTTTTCTTCTACAAATGTAGTCTAAAAGGATTGTTAAAGGAAACTGTCACTGTTTTGGAAATTATCATTTTAACATGTAAAACTTTAAACAAATGATTGCTGTGTTTGACGTCACACTCCAATAAAAGCTGGAAGTATCACTGCAAACAATTACTTAAACAGTTGTTTAAATATCATTAGCATGGGCATTTTTTTCAAGTTTAATCATACATATCCTTCAAATACATAGTACCTGCCCTTCAGTGATTTCATCCTCTAGTCTGACATCTCCCAACCCTAACAAATGAATGAAAACAAGTTCATATCTGGCACCAGTTCTGTTACCACAGGTCACATTCTTTTAATACTGGGCATCATCGGCAAGAATAAAGACCTCACAATGTACTTAAAAATCTGTCGGATTTCACAGCTAATTCACTTTCTCTTGTCCCTCTCCCATCATTATAACTATTAAGAATTCAGAGCGCAATGCACAAACACATTAATCAACTTACAAAAAGCTTCTCCCATGTAAAACACCTTGAAATGAGTCGCAGTGATTCAGAGATAGTGTCACACTACACACCAAATATGGCAGCCATAATCCAAATCTCATTAGTGGGGAGAAATGGAAAGTACCTACCATCAAATGATACATGGGATTATTGAATGAGCTGTAGTTCAGGGACCAAAAAAAATCATAAAATCCTTTTTACATGGTATGCACCTGGCACTTACAACCTGAGTAACCACAAGCAATGGATAATAGTGCTTTCATAGACAGGATGGGGCAAGAGGAGTGATGTAGGACTCCCTGCCACAGAAAATATAATAACACTGCTGTCAACAGCCTAAGCCCTGTGTATTATTCTAGCATCTCCATATTGCAGAGATAATACCATACGCTGATTAAATATTGCTTTTATGCCCTCCAGTATTATGGCAATATGATTATTAGATGCAAATGTTTATGTTATATGTACGTCTCCTTTGTATAAGGTTATACTTTACATAAATGAACAGCTCAACCTTGTAATATGTTGTGTTATCATGCATACCAGGGGGTTTATAGTATTTAAGATGGGGGGGGTTAATAAATACATGGTAACTAAGGGCATGGCAATTGTGGTGGTGGAAGGGATGATCCATTTATTTTATCTTTGATCTGGACAAAGAAAACAGGAGGAGATGTGTGGTGTTCCACTTATTTTAACAATAATAAAGGTCATGGCAAGAATGTTGAAAGGTAGGATGGAGACATAACTCTCAACCTCTTAGACCAAGAAATCTGGCAAAGCCATAAATAATGGAGGGACAAAGGCCCCAAAAATTTTTAAATATTGCTCTTACAAACTTAGAAAGTTGATAGAATAACAGGATTTGTTTTAGCGTGAATTTTCTGAAGGGTAATAAAGTCTGAAACTCCAATGTCTGTCATTACTTTTTGACTTCAATCTTTAATGACTTTCCAGTGATTTGCCAGAAAACCACAGTTTTATAAAAATGGACCAAAAATATGAGGCAAAAATCTGGACATTCTGCAAAAATCTGTATAGTTGAGAGGTATAGAGATATACTCTGTACATCAGTATGTCCCTTGGCCTTCAAATGGAATGTATAATGGAAGTTTCCACTATCCCATAAAGGACAAAATTTGAATTTTTTAATGGATGTCCCCAGTATCCCATAAAGGACAAAATCTGAATTTTTTTAAGAGTGCTACAAAACATGGACCTTAGGCAAGATAAGCAAGGTGGAGATATCATGCATAATGCAAAAAAGGAATTTTTCATGAAAGCAAGGTTAGGCAGAAAGGTGCCAAGGATATATAGCACCATCTTCTAATCAGGTTGTTACTATGCTGCACTGCTTTTAAAACTTTGGTGCAAAGAAAGAGTTGGTAGATACTGCCTGGTCCATCTGGCCTGCCCATGTTTCAACCTTACCAGTAAGTTCAGATTCCTTGTTAACTAGTGTTCTACTTTTCATTGCATTTTGCTAGGGTTACTTTACGTTTGTTTCAGTTATTCTGGAATTCAGCCCTCATCTCTTGGTTCCACATCCTCCTTAGGAAAAATATTTTACTCTGTGAAAAAAATATTGCATAACTTCATTGTTCTTCTGTCTTCAGTCAATCTTCCACTTGTGCCCTCTTCTTTTTGAATGCCTTCTATTCTTCCTTTCAAGTATACTTGCCATTCTGGATACTAACCCCCCCCCCCCAACGATGCTATGTGATAGAAAAACGTGTATTAATGTATATGTTTAGTGCTTATTAGAAGCTAAAAGGGTTAACACATTTAATTCTATTTTATGTACAGCTTAATTCTGTATGAAATTATAAGATGCTTTTTCAAACTGCAGTATGCTTTCTGAAATTGCAAGATGCTGTCTGACCTAGTATTTACTAGCACAGCAAAATTCATGTTTATGCCTTTTGGAAATGTACTGAGAAGCAGGTGATTATCTGCTAGGTCAGGAAAATGAATGAATAGTGAATGAATAGAACAATACTGTTTTCTATAATATGATTGAATATGAACAATCAGCCCTGTTCGTGTTATGAGAACATGCACAGCTGCAGAAAAGAAGAGATACATGAGACAAAGACTGCTTAAAGAAATGAACTGTAATCTGTACTTGCTTTGTGCTTGAATTAGCCATAGTACCTTGAATGGTAACATTGCATAGTGAGAAGTTGTATCTGACTGGTGGTCATCAAGGCCACGTTGTTTTTCTTAGGAAGTTTTTTTGTAAACTTGATATGCCAGCAGAAAGTCATGGACAAACAGCTGCTGAGAAATAATATTGAAAGAACTTGTGATTTATTACCTCAGCTCAGTAGGCAATACCTTGTAAGAAATGTATAAAAATAGTTTCACTTCCTGATTCTAGTTAGACAAACTCTGTATTAGCACGTTTTTGTCTCCTTGCTGCAAGATTAAAGTGCCTTAACCTGAACCTGCCGTGTATTGATCATTTTGGAGTTATTTTTCCTTTGACAGATTGGTCCGCCGGACCGGAAACTCTCATTTCGCCTCTGGTCAGATGGGCCAGGTGGCATGAAACCGTATGGGGAAGAAACCACATCAGTTCTTCTGCTTTGAAAGACCTCCGACTGAATTGTTGTTCAAAAGAGGCCAGCCACTTTTCTGATCTGCGACTGGAGGACGAGTTACTGTACGAACCAGGAGTGGGTCAATCATGGAGGCTCAGGTAAGGTGAGATTTATCTTTTTCTGTTTTAAATCACGGACTTGATTGGAAATGTCTGTCAGGAGATTTGTTTTTGTACAAGTCAGGGACAGAAAGACTGCAGTCTTGTCATAGATCAGGGAACCAAAAAAAAGTAGTAGCACTTCAAAGAACTGAAAATCAGGGCACGTTGATAGATCAGGGAAACAGAATAGGTAAGACAGTTATTCTAGATAAACTGTGAAACAGAAAATCATGGTACCACTTGAGAATAAGAAGGGTTACATAACTTTTTTAACAATCAGAACAATATGGGTAATAAGTGCACAAAAAGTTCCCAAAACCCACCGCTAACCGAAGATGCAAAATATATGCAATTACAGCGTGCCGACAATGTTAGATACTATACAAAATGGGTTAATAAATATGAATTTAATGAAAATGGAAAATCAAACAAACTTCTGAACCACACAAAAAGAAACAAATGGCCTGGAAGCTACCAAAAGGAATCCTAGAAACGAACCAAAATACAATGCAGCAAGTCTGTCAGCCAGATAATAATCCAAATAGTCGAAGTCAAATAAAAGTCTCTGTAAAAAGCCACCAATTTATTAAGCCTTAAAAATATAGCTTTTCGTCAGTCCCAAGACCAACTTCTTCAGAAATAGTTAAATGTATCTACACCAAGTTACCAAATGGCCACCTTGACCTTTAAACTCTTACATCCATGACATCACTTCCCTTTATTCACCTTTAAAGGGATACAACATCACTACATATAATGAACATTATCCTGTCTCTTTCCTTACTTTAATAATATCACACTAAGCTATAAATAAACATTACAATAAACCATGATTACATTAATAAAAAACATTTTCTAAAAAAGGGGAAAAAATCACTACTAAAAAAACATTGATGAAAAATCAATCATACTTTAACCTACAATTGACTACAATTTCTAAAATGAATATAGTGACATAAAATGCATGGATATACACAAAATTTCACATAAGCGACATTTTAGACTATAATAAGGGGTATCGGGCAGTCAATGAGACTACCTCTCCAGGCTCTTTAACTTTAATATACATGCTATTGACAGCATGCCATTTAGACCTGGGGGTACAAATGCTCTGAGTCTCAGCTGCCAAAGCAATTCCTTCCTTTCTAACAAAAGTGAATCCATCCCCCTTCCATGCTTAAGGTTAATATGGTCAATTGCCATGAAATTAAAACCATGCTCAGGGTGCTCATGAATATGTTTAGCCAGGGCATTTTCTTCCTTATTCTTCTTTATAGCATAAGAATGTTCGTATATATGTTGGCATCATTTCCTGTTAGTTTTCCCCACATAAAAACTCGGACAGGAATTACATACTGCTACATATATAACATGGGAACTTTTACAATTGTATCTTCATTTTACTGTATAAATGCTATTACGTATAGGGAGTTTGAGCCCCGATTTGACAAATCTGCAATATCTACATGAATTACATGTGAACATTCCAGATCTTGTGTTTGATACTCCTGAATAACCTTCTAAGATATTCTTTAAGCCTGGACCTTTTCTATAGGTAAATTTTACCTGTTGACCTAACTGCTGTAACCCATCAAACTCACTGATTGCAACAGCCCAAAATCTTTTAATGATGGAACTTATTCCTGGAGCATCCAAACTATAGGTCATTACAAACCTCATGGACTGATTGATAAACTGAGAATTATTTTCTAACTCATTATGTACATTCAATACCCCCTGATGTGACTCCAAGAGTGGTTGGTAAAACCCAGATCTTCTCTTATGTTTCACCTCCACTATCAGCTCTACCAACATGGGGGTCGGGCAGCCTCTACTGGAAAACAATTCTTTAATTCTTTCCATTTCCAACAAAAACTCAGCATACAAGGTGCCATTTTGTAACTTGGTGTAGATACATTTAACTATTTCTGAAGAAGTTGGTCTTGGGAGTGACAAAAAGTTATATTTTTAAGGCTTAATAAATTGGTGGCTTTTTACAGAGACTTTTATTTGACTTCGACTATTCGGATTATTATCTGGCTGACAGACTTGCTGCATTGTATTTTGGTTCGTTTCTAGGATTCCTTTTGGGAGCTTCCAGGCCATTTGTTTCTTTTTGTGTGGTTCAGAAATATGAATTTAATGGCAAATTAGAAAAATCCTTGCTTATTAAACTTGTCAAACCACTTAAAACTGATGCAAAAGGTCAGGTAAAAAAGCAACGTCAATTGTGTATTTCTCAGGCACACAGGTGGATTGAGGAAGCAAACCGTAGAGAACAGAAAAGTAATAATTCAAAAGCTATGTTTCTAGATAAAGAAGACAATAATTTGGTGATAGCATCAGCCCCTCCACCCCCTCCGCTTCCCGCACCAGAATATGAAGCGAGTGGACAAGCTGGTCCACCTTCGCTATACCCGGCTGTTACCGCAAAGCCAAGACCGTATGTTAGAGATCCCATCGAGACTAGGTCTCGAACATGTAACTTAAGAGGGGATACTGAGTTATATGAAATAAACAAAAATTCATGAGCTATGAGTGAAGAAGAGATATGTCCACTCATAGAAGTACCAAATCTGCAGGCAGGACAGGACCCGACTCTCCTAGTATATAGACCGTGGACACCGGAAGACATCCTGAAAGCCACAGAGGGAATTCCCCATCCAAAAGTTAATTTTAGAAAATTCTAAGAAGACTTACAGGGCATGAGGTTAAGTTATCATTTAAATGGAGAAGTAGAAAAAGTAGTCAGACAGATCGTAGGTCCAGATTGGCACATGATCAGTGGCAACTGGAATCCCCATGATGCAAAATATAAGCCACTCCCACATAGTAACGTAGAACTGGATAACAGAGTGAAAGGTCTAACAGACCGAATCTCTGAGAAATGGAAGCCTAGGGCAGACTGGACTTGCATTAATCAATGCATCCAACAGGAAGGTGAAACTGTTGACAGATATTATGCTAGATTATTAGAGTGTTTTAATAACCATTGTGGAATGCAGGTACCTGAAGATCAAACACATGATTCCCCATATGAGCAGCAATTAAAGAATGCATTTCTGAAAGGCAGTATTTTGCCTATAAGCAGCTTTATTACAAAGCACATGGTAGACCATCATACAAGTAGAGTACAGTCACTACTTGAATATGCTAGGCATGCCGAAAGGTATTTTAACAGTAAAAAGAAAAAGAAAGCCCAAGTATTTGCTGTAGAAGACGGAGCAGAACTTTATGTAGTACAGTCCGGGAAAAAGGGCAAGAAAAATGCCCAGGGAAACAAACAATCTGACAAACGATCAGAAGAGTTTGAAGAGAGAAAGAAAAGAGGTGAGTGTTTTAAATGCGGAAAAAAGAGACATTTAGCAAGGGATTGCAAGCAAAACAAGAAGGTAGCCATGGAAGACAAGGAGGGTGAGGACTGACTATATGATAGTCAAGAATCACTAGAAGGGAATAACCAAGAAAAGACAAATGCAAATGTGATAGAGGGAGTAGAGAATGTGATAGAAGAAATAGAGGAAGTACAAGAAATCACCGATGGTGAAGAAAGTGAAATCTTGGACTTAGCATTATTGAGCCTAGAGGTCTATTTAGCAGACACAAAACCGGAAGTTACACTTCTGGTAGAGGGGAGGGAAGTTAAATTCCTGTGTGACTCAGGGGCTTCATGAACCCTGATGCAGCCTTCCAAACTACCAGAAAATTCAGAATCACTTGATTACATATTAGTGAAAGCAGCTAATGGACAGCTGTATTGGGAGCCACTCTCCCATAACATAGCAATAACTGACCCTGTTTCAGGGATGACCCAGAAAATCAAAATTGTTGTTTCTGCAAAATGCCCAGTGAACCTTTTGGGCAGAGATCTTATGCAGATATTTGGCATAGCAGTAGTACCGACTATGCAGGGTATGGAAGCACAGCGACAAATGGATACTTTTGTGGTGCGACCGGAGGGTGAAACATTTTATTGGTACAGCCAGGACTTAGTCACGACTGGTCCAGGGGCAGTAACTGAAGAACTGATGAACGTAGCCATCAGTAAGTCCCCCTCCCTTGACACTGATAAACAGCATTTGTTGCACTGTACTCTATATTATTATAGCACACCAGGACCTGATAAGGAATATGAGCAAGAACTATTTAAAAACCATGCAAACAGATTAGTACTATGTAATCTGTACTGGGACACAGAAGGGAACAGTGTAGTTAGCTGTTCATTGCCCCAGGAATTCTTTGCACTCTATAAATCTAATTGATTACCACATGTTAGTTTAACTAAAGACAAGAATGTGAAATGGGCAGATCTTGGAGAAAAAGTCACAAAGTGGGAAAAACAAACGGAGTTAGAATTGTCAGAACAGGGAGTACAAAAGCAGAAGCTAAATTGGATAACACAGACACACTCAGCTGTACACTTGCAGTCTAGCGAGGACAGCTGATTAGCACTCTTACTAGAAGAGGAAGAAAAAGCTTTACGAAGCATACCAGAAACTCTCTGGTCAACAGGGAAATCAGATGTAGGACTAATTCGTACAGCAGGACCAGTTACTATTACACCAAAATCAGCATTCAGACCTCAAAAGAGACTATCCCTTAAGGAAGGATGCAGAAATAGGAATCAAACCTATAATAGCAGCTTTACTAAAGGAAGGAGTACTGCTAGAATCTCTTGATTCACCATGTAACACACCCTTATTTCCTGTTAGGAAAGCAAACGGGGAATGGCGTATGGTCCAAGACTTATAAGCTGTTAATGATGCAGTAATACCTAGAGCACCTACGGTGCCAGATCCACACACCTTGTTGAATGATTTAAAACCTCAACAGAAGTATTTTTCTGTGGTAGATATTAGCAATGAGTTATTTTCAATACCGATACACCCTAAAAGCCAACACTGGTTTGCATTCACATTTCAGGGGAAAGGTATACATACATGCGACTACCACAGTGGTATTGTGAAAGCCCAACAATATTTGCACAATAAATGGCAAGCAACTTGGTGGGATTTAGCCCACCAAGAGGCAGCCAAATTCTACTTTATGTGGACGACATCCTGCTGGCAGCCCCCACCCAGCAAGAATGCAGGGAAGATACCATAGCATTACTACAATTTCTAGCCACTCAAGGACACAAAGTAAACAAAAGCAAATTGCAGCTTTGGAGTAAGCATGTTAAATACCTGGGATATGTAATATCCAAAGAAGGCAGAACATTAGATGAAGATAGGAAAATAGCAATTTTACAAGCACCCAAACCAACTACCAAGAAGGAAATGATGTCCTTCCTGGGCACGACGAATTTCTGTCGGAGCTGGATTCCAAACTATGCCTTGGAGTCTGCTCCATTGACCAACTTAATATACAAGAAGCCTATGGTAGCACAAGATTTATTACAATGGACACCAGAAGCAGAATCAGCTTTCTGCAAACTGAAACAACTGATAGCATCCTCATTAGTTTTAGGATTACCAAACTATCATAAACGTTTTTTCCAAACTGTAGATTGTAAGCAAGGTTACATGACATCAGTGTTAACACAGCAGCATGGGGATAAGCAACGCCCCATAGCTTATTATTCATCACAGCTGGACCCAGTGGTGCGATCCCTGCCCCACTGTATACAAGCAGTAGTTGCAGCTGCAATGGCAGTACAGGCTTCGGCCTCAGTAGTGTTGTTCCACCCTCTCACATTGAGAGTGCCTCATGCAGTCGCAATAATTTTACTGCAAGAAAAAGTAGCATATCTTTCTCCTGCTAGACATCTTTCCTGTATGACTATACTCTTGCGCCAACCTCATATGACAATTGAATGATGTACAACTTTAAACCCATCTACCTTGCTTCCGACCCCTGCAGATGGCACACCACACAGCTGCCTGCAGGAGATTGAGCAAAAGACACTGCCTAGAAAAGATCTAACGGATGTTCCCTTGGATGATGCCGAGGTGACATATTACGTGGACGGCTCATGCAGAAGGGGTCCTACAGGACAGAATCTAGTGGGGTATGCAGTAGTTTCTGATACTGAGATTTTAGAAGCGAAGTCTTTACCACACAACTTGTCTGCACAAGCAGCAGAATTAATTGCTTTGACAAGGGCATGTACCTTGGCAAAGGGTAAATGTGTGAACATTTTTACTGACAGCCAGTACGCTTTTACTACTGTACATGTTTTTGCACAACAGCGGAAAAATAGAGGAATGATAACATCTACTGGTAAACCGATTAATCATGCGCAATTTATTTTAGATTTGTTAGAATCTATTCAGTTACTTCAGAAAGTAGCTATTTGTAAATGCGTACCTCATACTAAGCAACAGGATAGGATTTCAAAAGGTAATGCGAGAGCTGATACAGCTGCAAAGCAGGCAGCTTCAGCTTCAGAAGTATTTCTTTTGAGTGAGGAATTACAACCTTCTGAGATTTTAGATTTAGAAATGTTAAAAACAATGCAGACACTTACTACAAATGTAGAAAAACAGAAATGGATAAAATGAGGAGCAATTCTTGAGAAAGGGCTCTACATCTCCAAAGAAGGAAAACCAATTTTGCCATCTAACTTGTTTAGATATGCAGCTTTGTTGAGCCATGGGCAGTGCCATGTCTCAACAAGGGGGATGGTACAGTTAGTGAACCAAGTGTTCACTGCATATGGATTTACAAACTACACAAAAAAATTTTGTGCAGCATGCCATGTTTGTAACAGGCATCATGCACAAGGGGCACTGAAGCCTAAGGAAGGGAGTTTCCCAACACCACTGTACCTGTTCCATACTATCTGTATGGATTTCATAGAACTAAACAAATGTGAAAATAAGAAATATTGTCAAGTCATTATAGATATGTTTTCCAAATGGGTGGAAGCTTTTACGACCAAAAATCCAGATGCAGCTACTGTTGCAAAAGTCCTCGTTAAAGAAATTGTTCCTAGATTTGGCATACCGGAAAAGATCTACAGTGACAATGGCGCACACTTTGTAAATCAAACCATACAACAGTTGAGCCGATATTTCGGAATTTCTTTAAAGAACCATTGTGCATACCACCCCCAATCCGCAGGATTAGTAGAGAGGCATAATGGGGTTTTGAAAAACAAACTTAGGAAATTGATTAGTGAGACACAGAAGAACTTGGTGCACTGCCTGCCTCTGGCAATGTTGAGCATGAGAACTGTTCCAAATGCAAAGGGGTTAACTCCTTTTGAAATATTGTTTGGGAGGGCATATTATATATCTTAGTGGAAACCTCTCATGCCTGCAGACCAGGAGGCTGACAGTTCACTTGCAGAATGCATGAGATGACTTTTAAGTAATAAACAACTTTTGCAGTTAAATTCTGTTTCAGATAAAGAACAAACCAGACCATTGGAAGTAGCAGGAGTCCCAGGCATGTGGGTCTGGGTGAAGGTTATCAAGAAAAGAAATTGGACCACACTGAAGTGGGAAGGGCCGTACCAAGTGCTACTGTCAACACCCACTGCAGTCAAGATCGTGGAGCAAGCATCCTGGATTCATCTGACACACTGTAAATTGGTTAAAAACTTTGAACTGGACAAAAAACTTGTTACTGTTACACAAGAACAAAATGACCAGATACGGAGCAAATAGAAATGCTGAACAACCTCAGAAGTATTGCATGATCATTCTGTTGACCATACTAATAACATTAATCTTTTTGTTGTGGCCTTTCCTTTTTCCAGCCACATGAGCTGAACTGAATAAACGAGATTCATTACTCATAGACTGGCATCCGAACTTTAACACTTACCAAGCAATTAAATATGTGTATGCTGAAACTTTTAATGTTTTGAATTGCTGGATCTGCACAGCTATACCAACAGCATACAGGGGATTATTAATGACTGTTGTCCCCCTAGGGGTCAATGAGACCTTAAATATGTGTATGCTGAAACTTTTAATGTTTTGAATTGCTGGATCTGCACAGCTATACCAACAGCATACAGGGGATTATTAATGACTGTTGTCCCCCTAGGGGTCAATGAGACCTGGGAAAATTTGCTTTTTGATACTACAACTGTAAAATCACAAGACAAAATAGCATTGTACCTGCCTGTTACACAAAAGGGAATTGTATGTTTTTACAAAAATTATACTGTTCAGGTAGGTTGGAGTAATTGTAATGTAACTATTCCTTACAAATGTGATACCAAAGCCAATAATGCAGGTTATATCTGTGATGCAAACTATGAATCATATCTCGAGTCGATTCATAAGACTATTGATGAGATACAACGTAATCCTGTTCTTTTAAAACAACTATCTATTATTGATAAGAAAATGTTTCATGCAGGGCAAGTGTATATTAATACTAAAGTAGAGAATTATTATTTTGTTTGTGGGAAAAAGGCATACAAATAGTTACCTGAGAACTGGTCTGGCAGTTGTTTTTTGGGGTTACCTGGTTCCGGCCATACGACACACTGCAGTCTTGCCTCAGGGAAAAATTCAAAATGTCAGAGAGGTCACCAAGAAAACCGGAAATCCAATCAGAAGGCCTGAAAATCCAGTGGGACGAATCGAAGTAGGCTGGAGAAATCATAATTTCATAAAAAATAAAGATAAACTGACACACATGGACTTGAGTGACAATATCATATCATGGGCAGGTATAGCCCCTGCATATGGTGCAGTGAAATCGATTTGGGAGCTGAGAAAACTGTCCAAACTTCTTGAAGTAATGAGTAATGCAACTTTTTCTGCTCTCGAGTTAATGACTGATGAACTGAATGCTATGAGAACTGTGGTGCTTCAGAACCGCATGGCTCTTGACTTCACCCTAGCGGCAAAAGGTGGTATGTGCTCTTTAATAAAAGAGGAGTGCTGTTCGTATATTCCTGACAACCAGCATGAGATAAACGACCATCTTGAGGTGATTCAGCAAGTATCGGCCATGACCAAACCAGGCCCAAACCCACTGATGGACTTTTTCCAGAATTTGTTTGGGGGATGGGGAAGCATCCTAATGAACATCCTGATTGCCAGTTGTGTGGGATTACTCCTATTAGGAGTGTGTGTTTGTTGTGGTATTCCCTGCATGAAAAGATTGATCAAAGATTTTATAGACATGTCAGTTTCTGAGATTTTATACCAAAGTACTGAAATTGAAGAACTGTTGAAGAGTGAAACACTTTCATAAGTTTAAACTGAATGACTTTCTTAACTGCAAATTCTGAACAGAAAGAAGTTAGGAGAAGAAGCAACTGTCTATGCTTTTGAAAACAGAATAAAAAGTATTAATGGGGGGAATGTTAGAAAAATATGTATTAATGTATATGTTTAGTGCTTATTAGAAGCTAAAAGGGTTAACACATTTCATTCTATTTTATGTACAGCTTAATTCTATATGAAATTATAAGATGCTTTTTCAAACTGCAGTATGCGTTCTGAAATTACAAGATGCTCTCTGACCTAGTATTTGCTAGCACAGCAAAATTCATGTTTATGACTTTTGGAAATGTGTTGAGAAGCAGGTGATTATCTGCTACGTCAGGAAAATGAATGAATAGTGAATGAATAGAACAATACTGTTTTCTATAATATGATTGAATATGAACAATCAGCCCTGTTCGTGTTATGAGAATATGCACAGCTGCGGAAAAGAAGAGATACATGAGACAAAGACTGCTTGAAGAAATGAACTGTAATCTGTACTTGCTTTGTACTCGAATTAGCCATAGTACCTTGAATGGTAACATTGCATAGTGAGAAGTTGTATCTGACCGGTGGTCATCAAGGCCATGTTGTTTTTCTTAGGAAGTTTTTTTTGTAAACTTGATATGCCAGCAGAAAATCATGGACAAACAGCTGCTGAGAAATAATATTGAAAGAACTTGTGATTTATTACCTCAGCTCAGTAGGCAATACCTTGTAAGAAATGTATAAAAATAGTTTCACTTCCTGATTCTAGTTAGACAAACTCTGTATTAGCACGTTTTTGTCTCCTTGCTGCAAGATTAAAGTGCCTTAACCTGAACCTGCCATGTATTGATCCTTTTGAAATTATTATTCCTTTGACACTATGCTATTCTGTGGCTGCTGTGGTGTGTGCCGCAACATGAGACCTGATCATAACTGTTTATTGTATTCATTAGTTGTCTGTACAATGTTTTGTATATTCACTATACTGTACTTTTCTTCTTTTTCACTCATGTAGATGTGGGTTGTCTGGTTGTTTCTTTCTATTTTAATTTGTGCTAGTTCTGTAAGATCTGTGGTATCATTTTCTTGGACTTGTATCATTCGAGTTTTTTTTCCCTTTTCAGACTGGATAGTCATATTACTTTCCTTTATATTAATCAGTTTTACTGTACATTTAGTGTTGCTTTAGCTCTATAGCTCTGTGCTACTTGAATATGTCTTTTTCCATTTAGAAATAAATGCCAGTTTCTTGTTCATATATTTTGATGTAATCGAGTCTCATATTTTTGCTGTTTAGTTATTGTACTGCAGCATGTATTGTAGTTTGTGTTTTATTATGTGTTTTTAGACTTCTAGGAGATGTGTCATTTTATTTAGTAGCTTAAATTTTGTGCGTTTTGTGTTTTAGTTGTTTTTTGGAAGATGTTTTGTGGTTTGTTTCTGCTGCACAGCATACCTCTCAAATGGCCATAATTTCAAAGAATGTCCATATTTTCATCTAATTTATTTTGGTTTGTTCCTCATAAACCCATGACTTTCTGAAAAATCACTGAGCATTACACTTACTAAATAATAGCAGACATTTGATTTTCAGACTTCATATCCTTCACAAATACATGTTAATGCAAAACCTGTTATTCTACAAGCTGTCTAGGTTTATAAGAACAATATTTAAATTTCTCCACAATTTTGGCCCTTTGTCACCAAATTATTTTTTTATTGCAGTGACATATCCATTTTAATTCCATAACATGAGCAGTGCAAATTGCAATTGGTATCACAGAGCTGTTTTTTTTTTTCAGGAAATAAAATATTTGGTCATGACCAGCAATGAGCTACCATGCTGTGCAGCAATGTTTCTCTGTTTTCCTTGTGAAGTCTAGTTTTTATTTTTAAAAATAACTGTAATGAAAAACCAGGAAGAGTATTCTTAAATCCATAGTACAATACCCATGCATGGTATATGTCTGCTTTTGCCTAGTGTCTGGCCCATTGTAACCAATTGTCTTTACCAGTCCAATTGTGATATTAATGTCTGCACTCAATACAGTACTATGTATTACATTCCATAAAGGCTAAAACTCCAGAATGTTTACTACCCAGTTCCCATTTCCCCCAGTCAGAACAGGCTTTATGCATGGTATGTACATTTTATAGATGTCATCCTTTGCAACAAAGCATTCTCATTACAGAATTCTATTCATTTTAACAATTACGATCTGTATAAAAACCACTCTTCCCTTAATTCAACTAAAAACATAAATGTATTTCTAAATAAACTTAAGGAAATGGCCGTATTTGCTCTTCCATCAAGCTCTAGCTTTCTACGGCACCCCATACATTCCATTTCTGTCTAAAGTACTTTATAGGTGCATAGGTTTGTACTAGGCTATCGGCCCTAGGGCCTATACAAGCTTAGCCATAACAATTCCCTGGTTATTTCTTCCCACACTGTTTACTTCCCTGGACCCCTATCTAGCAGGGCGACTTTCCTTTCTACATGTCCATCCCTCTTAATTCAGAAGTTTTTATTTCCTCCATCATTGCCCCAACTTCAGATATTGAGGGGATTGCTTTGATTTCCACTTTTAAGTAATGGCTTTCTTTACTACAATTGTATGCAGAAAGATCAAAAACTCTGACATATTTCGGTCTTTTTTATTGACACCCCCCCCTCCACCTAGGAAATACAGGGAAAAAGAGAAAAACAGATAATCTCTCTCTGACATAACTTGCAATAATCTCACTGAGTTCTAGTACAAATTAGTGTAACTCACTACAGTCCCATGCTATATATATGTGTGTGTGTGTGTGTATATATATATGTATATATATATATATGTGTGTGTGTGTGTGTGTGTGTATATATATATATATATATATATATATATATATATATGTGTGTGTGTGTGTGTGTGTGTGTGTGTGTGTGTGTGTGTGTGTGTGTGTATATATATATATATATATATATATATGTATATATATGTGTGTGTGTGTGTGTGTGTGTGTGTATGTATATATATATATATATATATATATATATATATATATATATATATATATATATATATGTGTGTGTGTGTGTGTGTGTGTGTGTGTGTGTGTGTGTGTGTATATATGTATATATATATATATGTGTGTGTGTGTGTGTGTGTGTGTGTATATATATATATATATATATATATATATATATATATATATATGTGTGTGTGTGTGTGTGTGTGTGTGTGAGTGTGTATTTGGGCAAGTACTGCTACCCTGTTGTTTTCCATGATATTCCAAATATAATTTCTGTTCTCTTCTGTCTCCCATTTCCCTTGGATAGCTAGCATAATTTTCCACTTTGCCTGATAGTTTTGATTGAGTGAAGTACAGCAGCCTAATCTGAGCAGCACAAAAATAGGTTTCCGGGTTGCATCCCCAAACCCTTTTCTTCTTTGGGCAGAGTCACTTTTTCCAACTGCAATATCTAATTTTTACCCTCCCATAGCTTGCCCAACTTGCAATATAAATAAGCTTATAGTTGGCCTGATGGCTGGAGGTGAGGTCAGGTCCCTAATTAGGACCAAGCAATCAGGAACCATATCCTTACGGCCAATCTTAAGGGCTGTTTCCACCACTACCCCTTGCTTAGGATTATTTAAACAGCTAGAACTGTAATAGTTTTCCAGGAAGAAACATTGTATCTGACAAAGTCTGACAGATGAAATAACTCATTACTTTGAATAAACCGGACAACATAAGGCACAAAGAAGGATCGCTGCATGTTTTCATTGCTTGATTATGAGAATGCGTACATTCCATTCTGGTTAGCTGTCTGGTTGGAAAATACCTAAAGGAATGCAACAGTGGTTTACTGCAAATAAAGAGGCTTTTCCTTTTTTTAACAGTTCTGGATAAAGGGCAAGTAACAACTGGAAGAGGGGGCATCCTTGTCTCATATCTCTTTGCAGCTCCACTGATTCTGACAATACACCCAAAGTTTTAAAATTATTTGGAATCCTTGTATTTGTTAAGTATCAAATTTGTTCATCACATGGGGCATTTCATTTTTCCAAATACAGCTTCCAAAAGTTTCCAACTAACCCAGTCAAGGGCTTTTTCAGTAAAAGAGCTATTAAGGTTTCCATTACAGATGGCATCTTTTTGAATCATTAATATTTTACTAATATTGTCAAATGCTTGCCTACACTCTGTAAAACCGCATTGATCCTGCTCTGTTACATTTTCAAAAACTATTGTTAGTCTCTTGATCAGAATTGACATGAAGACTTTATAATCATGATTCCAAATTGGAATAGGTCTATATGGTCCCTTAAGTTATTACCCTCCTTTGGGATCACCACTAAAAGTGCCTCATGTCACAGAGGGGGAAATCTGTCTACAGTTAGAATGTCATTAAACAACAACTGCCAGATCTTTTTCACTTTTTCTTTTTACCATTTTACACACCTCTACTGGGACCCCATCTGCTTCTGGTGTTTTTCCATTCTTTTGAACAAAAATTGCATTTTGTATCCCATTTTTGCTAATCTAGAGATTAATGGTTTCCTTTCATCTGGCCAGTCCTACGTAATTTCAAGTCTGTCAGATAATCTCTAATGCCACCTGTGTTTGACTTTACCTCTTTATCCTTTTTAAGTAAAGTATTACCAATATTCTTGATATTTCGGATTTGTTTTTAACCTTCTGTTACTCTGAGTTCTCATTTTTGTTATCATCCTCTGTACTCTGTTGAGCTAAGAATTTAGTTGTTTTTGAATTGCATTCAAAAACACTTGCTTCAGCGTTTATAACCTATACTCATTTAAGTTGTCATGATAATGAGTCACTGCCTTTTTTAATTGTTTTTTCCAGTCCCTTCTATCCCCTACCCAGAGTCCATCCTGCAATGCTATTATGTTTTCAGTACTTCAGAGTACGTGCTTTGAGCCATAGCTCCCATTTCCCTGGCTTTTTTCAATGCTACCTATTTAATTTTCAGAGATCAGTTTGTCAAACATCTTTTGGAAATTCTGACCCACCAATTTTTAAAAATATCCTTTTTGAGTAAGTGTGATAGGAAATGCCACTGCTTTTCTCCTAACCACCCTTGATCACTTTTTTTATTATAACTTTTAATGGTGCATGATCTGACACTGCAATGGGATATGGTCTAACAGACTGTATTACACAGATATGTTCCTTGGAATTGTGACATCTGCCCAATCTTGTCCAGTTATTACACCAACTAGAGAAGTAAATAAACTCTTTGCCTGTTGCTTTCATCTTCAGGGTGTCTGACACACCAAATGCCTATACGTATTACCCCGAATCAAGGCTAGGTTTAAAAAGGCCCTTGTTGTCATTAGCCTAGTACACACCTATAAAGCTATGCCAACCTAATGTATGTAGTTATTCATCCATCATCCTTTTTTCCCAGCTTTGACCATCTGCCAATTATCTGCATCATCTTTTTAAGGATGGTGCTTCAGTTCATGCTGAAATTCTGCTTGATGCAAGTGCTTTCCAATCATTGGCATCTATTTACAACAAAGAAAACTTCCTCATCACCCTTTACAATGAACTAATGCTTATCTATAGCTGCTGTTAGACGTCACACACATGTTTTGATCTCACTAATGCTAGTCCCTAAGATGATTCAAAAATATTTAATCTCTTCCTATCTTGAGGAGTGTCTTAGCCTACCAATGCCTTCTCCCATCTAGATCTACCTCTCCTTTAATTCTATCAGTATTTTATGTGTAAATAGGTAATTGGACTTTCAGTCTTGCCTAAATTATTGGACAAAGAAGTTGAGAAGTGTGTCACAGAGCCATCTTCCTGACATGGGTAGGATAGTGAGAAATTTTATTTATAACCATGTGGTCATTATCAGACTCTGTTAACATGGCCAGTGTTGTGATTTTACAGAATATATGTGTTCAAGACCTAAGTGAATGAAGTTATCTTCTTTGTGGCTAACAATAACCTGGCTGATAAGCTTAGTCAGTGCCAGCATGGTGGTAACATGCTTTGACATAGGTTAGCTGGTGACATTATGGTGATAACATGTTTTCATGTAGGTTATAAGTGACACCAGATGATAACATGCTTTGACTTATGTTATAGGTGACACCATGGTGATAACATACTTTGACATAGGTTGGCTGGTGACATCCTGGTGATAACATGCTTTGACATAGCTTAGTTGGTGACAGCATGGTGATAACATACTTTGACATAGGTTATAGGTGACACCATGGTGATAACATGCTTTGACATAGGTTCACTGGTGAAAGCATGGTGATAACACGCTTTAACATAGGCTACAGGTGACACCATAGTGATAACATACTTTGATGTAGGTTGCCTGGTAACAGCATGGTGATAACATGCTTTAACAAAGGTTGGCTAGTGACAACATGGTGATAACATGCTTTGACATAGGTTGGCTGGTGACAGCCTGGTGATAACATGATTTGACATAGGCTATAGGTGACACCATGGTGATAACATGCTTTGACGTAGGTTATAGGTGACACCATGGTGATAACATGCTTTGATGTAGGTTATAGGTGACATCATGGTGATAACATCCTTTGGCATAGGTTAGCTGATGACAGAATGGTGATAACATGCTTTGACGTAGGTTAGCTGGTGACAGCATGGTGATAGCATGCTTTGATGTAGGTTATAGGTGACACCATGGTGATATACTTTGACATAGGTTGGCTGGTGACATCATGGTGATAAAATGCTTTAACATAGGTTGGCTGTTGACAGCATGGTGATAACATGCTTTGACATAGGTTATAGATGACAGCATGGTGATAACATGCTTTGACGTAGGTTATAGGTTACAGCATGGTGATAATATACTTTGACATAGGTTATAGGTGACACCATGCTGATAACATGCTTTGACTTAGGTTAATAGGTGACAGCATGGTGATAATGTGATTTGACATAGGTTAGCTGGTGACACCATGGTGATAACATGCTTTGATGTAGGTTATAGGTGACACCATGGTGATAACATGCTTTGACATAGGTTATATGTGACACCATGGTGATAACATGCTTTGACATAGGTTGTCTGCTGACAGCATGGTGATAACATGCTTTGACATAGGTTGGCTGGTGACACCTTGGTGATAACATGGTCTGACATAGGTTAAAGGTGACACCATGGTGATAACATACTTTGACATAGGTTATAGGTGACACCTTGGTAATATGCTTTGACATAGGCTAGCTGGTGACAGTATGGTGATAACATGCTTTGATGTAGGTTGGCTGGTGACATCATGGAGATAACATGATTTGATGCAGGTTGGCTGGTGACATCATGGTGATAACATGCTTTGATGTAGGTTATAGGTGACACCATGGTGAGAACAGGCTTTGATGTAGGTTATAGGTGACACCATGGTGATAGCATGCTTTGACATAGGTTGGCTGGTGATAGCATGGTGATAACATGCTTTGACATAGGTTATTGGTGACACCATACTTTTAGCATGCTTTGACGTAGGTTATAGGTGACACCATGGTGATAATATGCTTTGATGTAGGTTGGCTGTTGATAGTATGTTGATAAAATGCTTTGACATAGGTTATAGGTGACACCATGGTGATAGCATGCTTTGACATAGGTTATAGGTGACACCATGGTGATAACATGCTTTGACATAGGTTATACGTGACACCATGGTGATAACATGCTCTGACATAGGCTGGTGACATCATGGTGATAACAAGCTTTGACATAGGTTATAGGTGACACCATGGTGATAGCATGCTTTGACATAGGTTATAGGTGACACCATGGTGATAACATGCTTTGACGTAGGTTATAGGTGACACCATGGTGATAACATGCTTTAATGTATGTTGGCTGGTGATAGCATGGTGATAACATGCTTTGACATAGGTAATAGGTAACACCATGGTGATAACATACTTTGACATAGGTTGCCTGGTGACAGCATGGTGACAAGATGCTTTGACGTAGGTTAGCTGGTAACATCATGGTGATAATATTCTTTGACCTAGGTTGACTGGTGACATCTTGGTGATAACATGCTTTGAAGTAGGTTGGCTGGTGACATCATGGTGCTAACATGCTTTAACGTAGGATGGCTGGTGATAGTATTGTGATAACATGCTTTGACATAGGTTATAGGTGATACCATGGTGATAACATGCTTTGACTTAGGTTAGTACGTGACAGCATGGTGATAACATGCTTTGACATTGGTTAGCTGGTGACACCATGGTAATAACATGCTTTGACATAGGTTATAGGTGACACCATGGTGATAACATGCTTTGACGTAAGTTATAGGTGACAGCATGGTGATAACATGCTTTGACGTAGGTTATACGTGACACCAAAGTGATAACATGCTTTAACGTAGGTTATAGGTGACACCATGGTGATAACATGCTTTGACGTAGGGTATAGGTGACACCATGGTGATAACATGCTTTGACATAGGTTATAGGTATCACCATGGTGATAACATGCTTTGACATAGGTTATAGATGACGCCATGGTGATAACATGCTTTGACGTAGGTTATAGATTACACCATGGTGATAACATGCTTTGACATAAGCTATACATGACACCATTGTGATAACATGCTTTGACATGGGTTAGCTGGTGACACCATGGTGATAACATGCTTTGACATAGGTTATAGGTGACACCATGGTGATAACATGCTTTGACATACGTTATAGGTGACACCATGGTGATAACATGATTTGACGTAGGTTATAGGTGACGCCGTGGTGATAACCTGCTTTGACATAGGTTATAGGTGACACCATGGTGATAACATGCTTTGACATAGGTTATAGGTGACATCATGGTGATAACATGCTTTGACGTAGGCTATAGGTGACACCATGGTGATAACATGCTTTGACATAGGTTATAGGAGACACCATGGTGATAACATGCTTTGATGTAGGTTAGCTGGTGACAGCTTGGTGATAACATGCTTTGATGTAGGTTATATGTGACACCATGCTGATAACATGTATTGACATAGGTTATAGGTGACACCATGGTGATAACATGCTCTGACGTAGGTTATAAGTGACACCATGGTGATAACATGCTTTGACATAGGTTATAGGTGACACTATGGTGATAACATGCTTTGACAAAGGTTATACGTGACACCGTGGTGATAACATGCTTTGACATAGGTTATACGTGACACCATGGTGATAACGTGCTTTGACGTAGATTATAGGTGACACCATGGTGATAACATGCTTTGACATAGGTTAGCTGGTGACACCATGGTGATAACATGTTTTGACGTAGGTTATATGTGACACCATGGTGATAACATGCTTTGACATAGGTTAGCTGGTGACAACATGGTGATAACATGCTTTGACATAGGTTATAGGTGACACCATGGTGATAACATGCTTTGACATAGGTTATAGGTGACACCATGGTGATAACATGCTTTGATGTAGGTTATAGGTGACCCCATGGTGGTAACATGCTTTGACGTAGGTTATAGGTGACACCATGGTGGTAACATGCTTTGACATAGGTTATAGGTGACACCATGGTGACAACATGCTTTGACATAGGTTATAGGTGACACCATGGTGATAACATGCTTTGACGTAGGTTATAGGTGACACCATGGTGATAATATGCTTTGACGTAGATTAGCTGCTGACAGCATGGTGATAACATGCTTTGACATTGGTTACGGTATGTTAAATTATTTGCCATCTTGCCTGTATTACACCTTGCAATGAATATCCTGAAATATCACAAAAATGGATCTACAAAGCCATCTACCCCGAAATAAGCTCAACACACAATGCATTTCTACTCAGACAAAATATTAATAAAAATCATTTTACACATAAAAGGAATTAAACTTCCCTCAAGTATTAACAAGTGAAACAGAAACCATTATCATCCCCTCTGCAGAATATGGAATAAGTCCTCCACTGCACATTTACAGTAAAAGTATAGTAAATCACATCAATGCTCAGTAAAAGCACATAATATATTAAAGTAATGGACTTATATGCTATATTTTTATTGAAACAAGCATCAAAATACACACACACACACACACACACACACACACACACACACACACACACACACACACATAAAAGAATGCAACAGTATAGTTTGCAAATCATGGCATAGGTAGGTAGTCATTACAAATGGTTTAATATTAACAGTATAAAACAATACAGGGAAGATGAATAAGTAATATATAAAACAGACTGTTATGTACCAGAAATTTAATGAGAGAAACAGACCTACCTATAAGAATTGCAGAATAACATATCAAACTATGAGCTGTCCATAGGTGGATAAATAATAGAACAACTATCACTTTATGCACATAAACAGATTGAATGGCAGTATGTCTCCTTTTGTACTGGGGTCATGATGAGAGTATAGCATTGAGTATTCTTCATATATAACTAAAGTTGTACTGCAGCAGTTGAGTGAAGAATAGAGCTGGCATCCATTGGCAAAGAGGAATTTTGTTACAGGTATCTGTTATAATCCTTAAATAAGGCACTAAGCGCTTTCTGCTGCAATGGTGTTTTCTTCTCCCGGCTATAACCATTGTAGCCACTCCAAACAGGTGTGCGAGCAAGTATCACTAGTCACTGATGCACAGGTTCTAGAACTGTACAGTCCTGCAGGCCACAAATCCATTGATTTAGGACCAAGCCTATGTAGCACCTAAGAATCATTTACACTGTGTGATCCTACAATTCTGACATGTTAGCACAAGGCCAACATTTTTGAGATCTCTCACCTACATTCTTGCAAAATCCCCCTACACTATATTCTTGATATATCCTTTCTGTAGGCTGTAAGTACGGTTCATTGACCCTTGAAAAGGGTGGTGATAAGATTGAGCTGCTGCAGAAGTGGGGTGATACACCACACATCCCCATTGCAAGTCAACGCCTTGGTTGTACCACTGGCAACCAAGGAAGTTGAAAGAAACAGGACAAGGCATGAAAATGACACACCCTAATTGGATCTGAATAGCCAGACCCCCCAGGGCACCCCTAAGTTCTGCAATAGCCCCAGTCCTACCAGAGGTAGTCAGGGCAGTAAAGGATGTGGCTGGCAAACCTTGCAATTGGCATGGGGCACTGGATAGACAGCAGTACAACAATGCAGGAGGGAGAAAAAATCCATAAAACACATGGTGCAGATGGACATGCAAAGGTGATGAGGCACTCCTGATATTCCTGTGGGAGGAGAACAGATGCTACAAAACTAGATAGAGTCAAATGGCAAAAACTATTAGAGATAGGGTAAAAATTCATACTGAAAATAAAGTATTTATGAAAATAATGTCAGGTTTAGTGATAACTGCCAAACTCCTGGAAAGAGATGCCACTATGTGTCACTTCTCTATTTCAAATGCATGGGAAAGCAGCAGAGAGCTGATAACAGCTGCAGCATTTGGCAACAAAGAAAGCTCTGCCATGCTGACATGCTGTATTCTGTTCACTTAACACTAATGCATACAAGAGGGAGACCATTTATACCACTTACCATAATACTGCTAAATCCATTAATAACTATTTCTGGAAAAGCTATCTACAATTTGCAGTTTTTGTTGAAAGAATTCCTTGATTGTTTATTAACATAAAGCCATCCTGTCTCAAATGGAAGAATATAATAACATTTGCACATATATGCTGTAAATAGTTAGCTGTATGAAGACCAGTAACTGTATAACAGGGTCCAGTTCAGCAGTATGACATAACAGCACATGAAATGAATGTCTAAGCATGCCTCTTCAAACAAAGACATGTATGGATAGCATTAAGTGTTTATGGTAATTACGTTACTTGGTGAGTCATGCTTATGTGTGGTAGTTATTTCTAAGTTTGTCATGAAAAATTCCTCACTGATTTGGAGATTTACACCAGCAAACCAAACATGTAAAACACGTTTTGCAAGCAAGGGAACACCCTGCATTGAAACATCAATCAGCAGTTACAGAAAACTGACATCTGGAAAAGCAGCCATGTTATTCAGGTTCAAAAACTTGCTAGAGACCGAGTAACCTATCAACATCTTAATTATAATTGACTAATGCATCATTTTAATGAAACATAATTGAGTAATTCAGCTACAGAATGCTATGTATTTCTAATGTATTATTTAAATAAATGAGTTAAAAACTTTCTCTGAAACAACCAAAGTTTCTTTTTATGTTTTTATGATACAAAATAAAAACCTAAAACATTGTTTGCCCTACAGATTAAGAGTACTGCTTCAGTATTTATCATTTTTCCTTTTCTATAGCATCAGACTTCGTGTAACATTTTCAGGATTAGTCTTACTACTTTTTTGGCCTATTTCGTATCTGCAAATAGACTAACAAAATGTATATGCATATCCATATGTAGAAGCAGACCATTTACGGAGAGACTTATTTTATTCATCTCCATGCTTGCAGCTTACTCCCCACTGTAAAGCTAATACATCAATTTAGTAGGCAATGAACAGAATCAGAGATCATGGTGCTGCTGTTAATAGTTCACGTGAATTTTATAGTGGCATGTCAGGCAATACAAAATAACCTGAGAAGTGTATTAGGAATCCGCATGCTCTTATAACTGCTGCTTTTCCTTCTGATTCCACCATGATAACTGACGGGAATTTCGACAGCGATGCACTAAGGATACAAGTTACAGTGACCTAATTACAGTATCTGCTTTGTGACACTGCCACCCAAGTACTGTTGTCACACAATCAGAAGTCTAATGCTCTCCAGAAACCTAGATTAGCAGCATCAACAAACCACCTCCACTGCTGTACCATAGTATGATCCAAAATTTGTAACTCACATCTCTTTGTGACCTCTCTGTTTCTGTTTTACTTACATTATGTACTTTGTAAATTCCTGTAAAATGTCAATGTGTCAGAGTCTTGGCTGAAAAGTGTCCTTGGACCAGCCAGCCCACTTGATTAAGTAAGTTAAAATAAAATAAAAATAAATAAATAAAAATATGTGGCACTATTGGTAAAGGTGCTGCTGGAAAAGTTACACTCATGTGACAAAGAGCTCTCATCTCAAATGCTGGAAATAATGGCAGAGGAAAGGGGCTCATCTTTCTCCCTGTTGGCTGCTATTCCTTTCAGATTGATTGTTGATGTTGAAGGAGATGAACTGAGCTGTAGTGGTCTTCTATTACCATGCCAGCATCCTCTATCATGACCTGTTATTTCTACCTAAGGATAACCCAGACAATGGGGGGACATTTAGAATGAGTGTAGTACTTTTCCCTCTATCCACCCCTGCCAAGAAACCATTATAGGTTAAAATACCATGTATGTACTGCATCCAAGAGTGGTTGATAGTACCTAAATGTCTTTCTTCTTGAGAACTACCAACACAACATTTCCTTGGTTAATGACAAGACCACAATGAGTAATGTGCTCCCCAATCTGAAGGAAAGCCCACAATAACAGTTTGCATTATGTCTTTAATCTGAAACTTTTTAATGACTCTGATTGTAAAGTGCATTTCATTTTTTAAACTATGTTAAAGTATCCTGCCCCTAATGGTTTACCATAATTTCACCAAGCTGATAATTAGCTCAGCTCTGTCTCCACACATTACAAATAGTTGCCATTCTGATCTGCACTGTTTTAACTGTTTATATGGAATATGAAAATGCATCATAAACCATCTTAAGTTTTCATAAAATTTTAGTATAAAATGAAACTTTATGTTTTTACTTTATTTTTAACAAGAACTACATTGCTTGGAGCCACCATGTTTTTGTTTTTTGTCATTGCTGTTTCCAGTGTCAGAAACAATCTGGAGCCATGGAACACAAAGTCTAAATTTCAGAATACTGATATAAATGTGGGCCATAGACTCTTTCAGCATGACAACTGCTACCAAGTATAGGAATTATTCGGTAGACCTTACTAAAGCCTGTAAACCAAAATAAGGCAAAAACAAGGTGATTAAAACCAAACAAGGAAGCAGAGAACTACCTCGCAACGTGAAACAATAAAGCCTCGGAGGGAATTAATGCAGCAAAACACTTTTATTGAAGTATAAAAAACACCATTAACATAGTTAAAAATCCATTTTCGTTTCAACAAGTTCGTCAGATGTGGGCTGAAGCATAACTCATCATGTTAAATACTCAAAAATAAATTATGTCATAAATTAATTATCCAATGAAGATCCATTAAAATTCAGTCAAATGTTTTTCCATCAGTCCTTTTGTAACACAGAATCGAAACCTGACACAACCCTATGAAAACAAGACACATAATGTAAAAATGCACCTATAAAGTTAACAGCAGCAAAGCATAATAAAAGGTGTGGCTATGGGTGCAGTTTGTGCACCCACTTATGCTAACCTGGTTCTAGCGAAATGGGAGGAAAAATATATCTTAGATTCCATATACAAAAACAACTGGAGTATGTATAAGAGATTCTTGGATGATATAGTTATTCTTTGGACTGGGTTAGAGGATGAAGTACAATGTTTTATTGAATTTTTAAACAACAGCACGAAATTTTTAAAGTTCACTTATAATTATTCTCTGGATAAGTTACAGTACCTTGATGTGGAAGTTTATAAAGAAAATAATGCCTTTCACTCTAAGATTTTTAGGAAAAAAGCATATTGTAATGCATAGTTACATTTTAATAGTGGGCACCCCCCCACTTTAAAGAAAATATTGTCAAAGGACAATTTATTAGAGCAAGTCGTATGACTTCCAATAATAAAGATTTTATTGATGAGGTTGCATTGCTTAAACAAATGTTTAAAGATAGAGGCTATCCTGACAATTTATTGACGAAAATTGAGACTGAAGTTATGAAAGAGAGGAATAGAAGATATTGACCTATTTTAGGTCAAGATGTTTCATTAAGTAAGTTTGCATGTAGTAAGGAGTCAGATGACTTTGTCAAGTCCATTATATTGGAATATAATGGGGGTTCAGGATTAGTTAGACACATTCTTAACAAAGAGTGGAATAAATTCATGCTTTTTACTGATTTAGATGTATTAAAAAAAGAGAAAATTAAAGTTGTCTACAAAAATGCAAGAAATCTGAAAGATTACCTACATAAAAATAAGATTAATGGGAGTAGTAATAATAATAACAAAAAGAGATTTGGTACATTTAAATGTGACCGATGCAGTCAGTGTGACTTTATCAGTAACAAAGAAAGCGTTGTTTTAGAATGTAGAAACACTACTTTAAATAGTATGGCAGATTATAACTGTGAGTCTAGTGGCCTAGTATACTTAGCATTATGTCAAGCCTGTCAGGCTTTCTATATAGGAAAAACAGAGAGAAAGCTTAAAAGGAGAATTTATGAACACATGTACGATATACAAACTAAGAAAAACAGTAATGCCTTGTACAAACATTCACTGGAGTGCCCTAGTTCTTTTTTTAGATTTTTTGTTTTGGAAAAAATTAGCATGGATAAAAGAGGGGGCATGTGGGAAGAAACCATCAAATACAGAGAATTGTGGTGGCAATTGTCCCTGGAATACAATAGGAAACCGGGCTTGCCCCACTTTTAAAATTGAGAGCGGCCAAATTATAAGTATATATACACAGGACTGCTCCCTTGGCTTCATGCACATAGCACTTTAGTTTTTATTTATGTAGGTGATATATTGTCTTATATAGGATGTTTTAAAACAGAAATGTTTTTAAGGATTAAATTATTACATTTTTAATTGTGCTTTACTGCTGTTAACTTTATAGGTGCATTTTTACATTATGTGTCTTGTTTTCATAGGGTTGTGTCAGGTTTCGATTCTGGGTTACAAAGGGACTGATGGAAAACATTTGATTGAATTTGAACATATCTTCATTGGGTAATTAATTTATGATGTCATTTATTTTTGAGTATTTAACATGATGGGCTATGCTTCAGCCCACATCTGACGAAGTTGTTGAAACGAAAATGGATTTTTAACTACGTTAATGGCATTTTTTATACTTGAATAAAAGTGTTTTGCTGCATTAATTCCCTCTGAGGCTTTATTGTTTCACGTTGTGAGGTAGTTCTCTGCTTACTAAAGCCTACTAACTTATAACACTTTAACTATCAACATTGAGCCTGTAGAAGGACTCTCTGTAACTCCCCCAGAGGTTGTACCCACTCTGCCTTTAACAGCTTCTTTACAGCCACTCCCACCAAGCAAAACCATTCTTTACTGAGCTTAACTAGATCACCTGTCCTACAGCTCAGATTTTACAATATATTTTGCCTTATATCGGGCTGAGATCTCATTTTATACTCAAGTAGGAAGAGTTGAATCTATAATTCCATTCCCAAACAGTGATGGTCTTACCCCCCTCAGGAAGAAGCCTAGCCTCTAAAAAAGCAGAATCACTGCAAGGACACCTAAAGCTGCCATCAAAGAAACTTCATTCTGTGCCCCAAAGGGCTACCATCTGTCAAAGATTACTCCTGGTCTCTAGTGTTAGAAAAGGTACTGTTAAATAGCCAGTTAGTATAATGACAGGTCTGGTTGAGTCATTCTATCTCTCCCCAGGGGCAGTGTCAGCACAAAATATAATTTGTTTGAAAGCTTCCCCCCATATGAAACCAAATCAGCTGGGTCTAGTCACTGTAGGAAGCCTGGCCAAGGGGTTCAGAAGATGGGGGACTGTACATTCATAGGTTTGTGGGGTCATAGGTGAATACTAGGCAAACAGCATTGAAGTGCCATCTAAAGCCTAACTAATAACCTGAGGTTAGAATCAATTCCTGTTCCCTGTGTTTGTGAGGTGAAGAACATATGCCAAACCCATCCCCAAAACATCAGGCTTTTCTGGATTTGAACTCTGGATTTCTCCCACTTAAAGCAAGAATCCTACCACTAGGTCAAGAAATCATGATATGACAGAAAACTGATATGACCCAAAAATGAAAACCCTGTTTTGGTCATTTGACCATGTCACTTTGTCCTATATTTTTTGCAGATTTTCCTTTGCCAAAATGACAGTGGAACTCAAAGTCTGCAATCCTAAAGACACAGAACACTATGGTGCCCATTTTACTGGCTCTACTGAGGTAGTAAAACAATGAATTGGTGAAGTTTAACTTAGAATTAGAGTACCAGATGCAATTATTAGGTCAAATATCCTGCTAAGTGACTTCACTAAACTCATCACCAGAACAAAAATGTTATCTGTACAGATGGGAACCCTAATCTATTACCAGTTAATATGTATCCATAAAACAGTTTGGGTGTTTGTTTATGCCCCTCAGTAGAAGTTCTAAAACTGGAATGATTAAAAAAGTGAAAGAAGGCAACCTTGTGCTTTAATGTTTATCTGGAAACAGGAAGCCCCAGTGCAAACTGGAAAATGCAGAGAGACCATGAGATGCTACCCGAAGCAGAACATTGAGACACTGCTTACTTTCCATGAAACCAACTTGCTCATCACAAAGCAAAGATGCCCAGACCTTTTCTAGTGAGGAGGCTATCAGCTTAGCCAGAATTTAGTTTCCCCATTTGTCAAATAAATGGGCTTGTAAGCATTAATGCATGTACTTTTACATTTTCAAAAAAAATTCTGCCAGAAAATTTATTTTCTCATTATCATGTGCTTTCTGTGAAGCTGTGACTGTGGAAGCATATTACATTGAATATGGCAGGATAACATTAATATTACTGTATATCTTATCATGCATATCAATGTTTATAAAGTCAGAAGGGTCATATGTTGTATAATGGCTATACTTCTAAGTTAACAGTCTCATTAGTAGATGAGCACATTGTTTAAAATACAGTGGCCCTGTAAGAATTCAACAAGAGTGCAACAAAGTCGTCATTCTCTGTTTTCAATAAATATAGGCCTGATCCAATACCACATTGTTATAAATGTTGGATAAAAGCTCTACCACCTCTTTGTAAATAACAGACCTACTGGGCATTTTTTTTTCAGCTGACAGTTGGGGAAGAGGATTAAGGCTATGAGCTGTTAATAAGCTGCTTTCTGTGGTTTGTTTCCCTTAGCCTCCATTTGCCTAACTGTATGACTGTGGACAAGTCACAACCAGACTGGCTCTGAAAAAGGTCCATATGGATAAGAGGTCTACCCCAGTTACATAGCTCTCAACATTCCATCTCCAAAATGAGGAACACTCGCCTTCATAATCTGGAACAAATGGGCAAAATGTGGAACACATACTAATGGCTTACTAACACCTTCAACTAGGAAGGTCATACGATAGGTTCATAGGTTCATAGGTAGGTACTAGGCTATCTGCCTGAGGGCATTTATAAGCCTAGCCAGAGTGTGTCAGCTTTTGCTACCCCATTGATTAATTAACTGAGCCTCTGTCAAGAAGATCCAGTGAAGTGATCCCAGGGGTGTATTTTCTGTTAACCATCCACTCGTCAAGGTTTCTCTTGAAGAGTGTTAGTGAGGGGCTCTGCCTAATCTAGTTAGGAATTTTGTTCCAAAGCATGGGGAGTCTCTGTGACAGGAATCTATCCCTCCAGCATGTTCTATTTATTGTTTTGGCGAGGTTTAGCGCACTAGAGCGAATGGCTCGCAGTGACTTGGATTTCTTTAGGTGGCGCATGTCCATCAATTCTGAGTTGGACATTGCTTTGTAAGTCAGGTAGAAATCACCTCTGAGTAAACGATATGCCACTGAGTACAGCCAGAGTTTTTCCAGTTGGGCTGCATAAGACATATGTTTGAGGCCAGTAATCCTCTTGGTGAGGTACTTTTGTGGTCTTTCCAGCTGTTGGAAGTGTACTCTATGATGGGTCTAGTGAGTGACGAGTAGAGGGGTATTATAACCTCTTTATTTCTAGATGCAAACCCTTTAGTAATTAGATGGGCTACATAGAAGGATTTCCTAACTACTTTGGCAATATGATTGTCAAAGGAGAGATTACTATCTACCTGGGTCCCCAGATCTCTTATTACCTCTTCTGTATTAAGGTGGCTGCCACCTATGTGGTAATTCATGGGTGTTTTGTTTTTCCCAAACGGGATGACTATGGATTTTTTGGCATTTAGCTTGAGACCATTACTCTGACACCAGGTGTCCATCTCAGTAAGGCCTTTTTGGAGAATGTCCGTGTCAGCTGGAGAGTCAATTATGGCTCCCAATTTGCAGTCATCGGCAAACTTGGTTAGCCATACTCCTCCTGTGTTTGCCTGTACTTCTGAGAAGTATATGCCGAACAGTACAGGTCCCAGAACCGTGCCTTTTGGGACATCACTTGTGACTGGTTTAGAATCGGACCTGGAGCCCGCTATTCTTATTGTGTGAGTTCTGTCTGTAAGCCAGTTGGCAACCCATCTTGTGATGTAGGGGTTTATGTTCAGGCTGGTGAGTTTTTCTATAATTCCTGAGTGGGGAATGGTGTCAAAAGCCTTGGCGAGGTCAAGGTAGGCTGTGTGAACCACCTCCCCCTCATCTATGGCATTGGTGACTGTCTCGAAGAAGTCAACCAGGTTTAGTAGGCATGATCTGCCCTTAGCAAAGCCAAACTGGGTCGGGTCAAGTGTTTGGAGATTCCCAATGTCTTTGTAATGAGTTCCATGATGATGTGCTCCATAGTCTTGCAGACCAGGCTAGTCAAGCTTACGGGGCGATAGTTACCAGGGTCAGTTGTGGACCCTCCTTTGTGGAGCAAAATAACCATTGCTGTGCACCATTCTATGGGCACGTAGCCTGTGGAGAGGCTGAGGTTGAGCAGTGTGTTTAGGTGGGGGGGTTAGTTCGTTCTGTAGTTCATGCAAGACGCAGCCTGGGACACCATCTGGCCCCATTGAAGCTGTGCTTTTGGCTTTTGAAAGGGCTGTTTTCACCTGTGCATCTGTGATTTCTGGGACACTACACTTTTCTGGTATTGTTGTGGGCCCTTTTGGAGGTGAGAGGGGTGTGAAGTTTGTACTAAATCTATCTGCCAAGATGTTGGCAATATCAGTAGGTTCAGTATATTTTGTGCTATTTTGCACTAGCTCAGAGCATATCTGTGAGTTGCCACTTAGATTCTTGACATAGCTAAAGAAGGCTTTGTAGTTATCTTTCGAATCCTTGGCTATTTTTCTTTCGAAGTTAGCCTTGGATGATTTTACGAGGGACCTTAGTTTCTTACTAATACTGATCATGGATGTCTTTCCTTCTTGGAATTTGCTTTTTTTCTGAACTAGTTTCCTCCTTCTATTGTATAGCCTGTTTATGGCATGGGTCCACCAGACTGGTTTCCTTCTTTTAGGGGAGTGAGTCTTGGTTTTGCTAGGGATAGCACAATCCATGCATCCTTGTAGGTGCTCATAGAGTGCATTTGTAAAGGTTCCTGCATCTTGGATACTGTTGTCCTTTAGCGTGGGCTGTGAAACTTACCACCTCTGTTTTAAGTAAGGTGAAGTTTGCTATAGAAAAGTTTTTCACTGTGGTTTCCTTGGTTGTGGGTGGTGGTGTGGTGTGGACATCCAGAGTGATTAGTTTATGGTCTGATCTAACCAGTGACGGGTTGACCTCCTGTGTGGAACACCTGTCGCCCATGTTGGTGATGACCAGGTCCAATATGTTTTCACCTCTGGTAGGGGAGTTTACCAGATGATCCAGGGCATTTGAGTTGATAAATTGTACTTGAGTAGTTTTCCCAGCTAACGGTAGGGTAATTGAAATCGCCCAATATCAAGGTGTTTGGTAGGACCTTCATGTTTTCCAATGTCTCCAGAAAGGCGGAGTGGTGGTCCTGGGTCATGGAGGGTGATCTGTAGCAGGCCACAATTTTGCATTGCAGATTTGCCCGATCTTAGTTGCACATGGATGATCTCAGAGGTATCATGCTGCGCCACTAACCTGGAGGTGTAGGTATCCTTGATGAATATGGATACACCCCCTCCTTTTGTGTTTCGGTCCATGTTCTGTGGCTGAAATGTGTGGTAGGAGTTGTAGCCCGGTAGTGCTGGGGTGTTCTGTGGAGCCTTGAACCAGGTTTCAGTTACTGCACAGATGTCGACGTTCTCCATACTGCGGAATGCTTTGGATGGTTAAAATATGCTGGTTCTACTTATAAAGAAGATCCTTTAATGAATTAATATGATTAATTTCTATTTACCATGGACTTCACTTAAAAAAAATTCCTAACACTGAATGTGTGACAGACTCTTTCAATGTGGAACATGAACTTTTTTAAGACCCTAAATGAGGTACATTCCTCGTAATGAGGTACACTTGAGAGGTATGCCCAGTTAACAAATGTAAATGACTTAATTTCAGACTAAACATGTTAGAAACTAATACGATTTGTTTTAGATGCAAACATGACAGCCTGGAGACATTGCTATATAAAAGGCCAATGAGATTAGGCCCATATTTACATCAGGATAGTATGCATCCATATTGTATATTTCACTAAGCTGTACACAATTTGATGCACAGCTAATATGATGACAGACTTTAAAAATAGAGACTATAATGAACAAATATCAGCTTTAAACCAGCTTTAATTTGGAGTGATATCTAGAATGAGAGGGATACAAGAAAAAAAGTTACCCTTTACAATCATAAGAGGATGTGGTTGCAACAACTGTTTTGTGCTATAGCAAACGTGTTGTTCACTTTCCAGTCACTCTTAACAATCATTTTAATCCCATTAAAAACTATTATTACAAAGAACTAGAGTATTTTACAGGGTTTAGGCTCACTTAAAAATATTATAGGAGCCTGACCTAAATTCAGTTATAAAAGTGCTAACCTAAAACAACAGCTCTTCATAGAGGGACTGCTGTATTATGAGTCAGTGAAAGAGTTGGGACTTCTCCATGTTGTAAATACTGTATTTCACACTTCTGAGTAAAATCTTCAAATTATAGACATCCAATTTCAGTTTTCTTCTTTTAACTTCTATGCTGTCACTGCAGGACTATAATATACTTAGGTTTTCTAAGCAGGGAAACATAATCAGTGGTTAAAAGATCACATTGCTGGGCAATAGTCTGACACTAGATGAAAGAATGAAGTGAATGCTGTATGTAAACATGCACTGCTAGTAGAAAATGGGAACATTTACAAAAGGGTCAGGATGCTAGCTAGCTGTTTTCACTGAACTATCTGAGTACAGATGTTTAACATTATTCAGAGATCATAAAGCACCAGATCTGAAGGGGCCAAGAGCATAAAAGCTGAAATCCACATCGAGCAGAGCACTAGCTTGTTTGATATTTTGCCACACACCCAAACATTGTAAGTATTGATGGCGTTTTTGCCACATGCCTACATGTTAATGAGTATTGCTTCAGTATTTTACTGTTATAACATGGATCTCAGTATAATATTCTTTAATGCAGCTAATTATGTGCTTATTTCACAGCTGCTGTAAGGCCAGTGGAATTTACGTGTTATGAAGATGTTTGTTCTCTTTACCACCTTTTTTAACTCAGTTAGAGTCCAAGCTGACAACTTATGAACCCTAATACAATTCTACAATTAGCTTATAATGGAAAGAAGAAAACTGCAGTTGTAAGGGCATTCTGTAATCATAGTTCATATGAACTTTGCATTAGACATGATAGGAAATAAAAACATATCAGAATATAGTTAGGAATCCCTTTATTCTATGTTCCATCTTCTGCCTACTTTCTTCACCATCAAAACTGCTGAGAATATGGACAGCAAAACAACAACTATATGAGTTATGGTCTCCAAATTAAGGTAACTGCTATATGGACTGCCACCCAAACTTTAGTGTTGCGCAATACACAGTCCAATGTTCTTTCCAAGCCTGCATTAACAGCATCATGACAAAAAAACATCTCAGTTGTTGTACCACATAGTGTGAAATACATATATTTTTTACCATGTAAAGCTCCCCTTCCAAAATTTAGTGTTGATTATCTAATACAAATTAAAAGGAAGGGCCGCAACAATGGGAAGAATCGCTGAAACTTGTGCTTACAATGTAAAGCAAGCAGAACAGGCCTTCCTAATTCCCAGGAATATCCTATTATTAAGACAGCTCTGGTTTGGATGCTGCAAGCACTCATGAGGAGTGTAAGCTGGAGTTCCAGTTTACAGAGATAATATAAGCTCACAAATAAGACTGGAAGTGTAACAGTCTAAACAGAAGAAAAGCTAAACCAAGTCTTCTTAGCATGACAGATTTACTTAAATATCTGATTATAAAAACAAGCAATAAGGCATTTGTTACTTCACTGACACTGACCAGAGAAACATGAAAAGATCACAAACACATTATCTTAGCCCTTCTTGACCAGTAAATGGTTCATCTCCCAAGCCCCTGCTTTCACTTATCAAGGGTATCAGAACTTGTCAGAGATTTGAGATGCATGCCTAGGCTTAAAAAGGCCCTTGTTGTCGTCAGCCTAGTAAACACCTATGAACCTTTAGTTTCTGACATGTAAGGAGTCCAAACTAACAAGTAATAGTCAAGCTGATTTGCATATTCTTCTGCAAAACTTTAGGTTCTCTTTACTCTGAGACATGTCATTAGTTAGCTCTCAGTTTACCTATGAATTACCAATCTCTGGGTGCTCCTTGCTCTTTTTACATTTTAGCAGTTTCAGTATCTCTCTCTCTCTCTCTCTCTCTCTGTTGCTGTACACTCCTTTGCTAAAGTTCTCACTCATCCATGTGGTACACAGCTCTCAATTTAGCCTTTAAAAATAATCACACAGACTTGGGATCACTTCAAATGAGTGGATGGGGAAAGGTCTCACCTTCTGCTGTCAGATGTAACCTCTCTCCTATTGCTAGTAGATATCAGTAGAGAGGGCATAAAATATTGTTGTCCTCATCTGCCATCCTGGCATCTTATTATATGGGCTCACATCTATACCTGAAGATAGCTCTTATTATATGAGCTCACATCTATACCTGAAGATAGCTCTGCAGGCAAACGATACAATTTATGAATGAATATAATTATATACCTGTATCCTGTGTATACTCTCTGTTACTATTTTGAATTCCCAGCTAAATTTATTGAGGTTAAACCCCATTCTAGGTTGCAGACATGGCACAGGTTTTGATAACAGCTGGACTTCTTTGTCCATACCTTAAGGTACAAATTTGGCACATTATCGTTTCAGTCATGAGACCAGTAAAATGTTACATAATGTCTTCTGCCAGAACAGCTTATCAAATATGCGCATTTTTTCCTTTAAATGATGTCAATGATCTGCCCTGCAAGTTGGCCAATGACTCCAGAAAGCTGTTAGAAAGCAAGTCTGTAATCCCAATAAAGGACACGTGGTTGCACTTTCTGAGCAGTTTTACACTGTCATGTGCATCTCTCTCATTTTAACATTCTTTATTAATTAAGCATATTTAATACTTTTGTTTTAACACATTTAGTGACATTTAGTGACGCATGTACCTGAAAGGGAGGGAAGTCTCACAGTGGTTCACAAAGCTGGTTGTTTCTCTGAGTCACTCCATATGTTGTAGATAAAGTAACATTTTAAAGCAAAATTAGATAGTATGTGGTATATTTGATATATGTAGTCTGTGAAGGTGCTGTGTGTTGCATGATAACAGAAGTGATTTTGCAGGAATAAATGACTAGTGATGTAGTGGCAGATGTGACAATGGCACAAAAGAGATAATTCAACAAAATGAGAAAGGAGCCTTAACCAGACATGTTTACTAGGACTGTTTGATTTATAAGACACAGAAAGTTGATGAAACTGAAGACAGTGAGCTCTCGCACAATCAGCAAGTTGCCATGTTTCTACTTAAGGGGCAAGCTGATAAATTTCACAAAACAAATAATTGGAAACAGATATTCAAATGGAATAAGAAAAATAATTGGAAACATATTCAAATGGAATAAAAAAATCATTGGAAACAGATATTCAAATGAAACCAGAAAACTCATTTGAAACAGATATTCAAATGGAGTAGGTGGAGCAACAGTTAATGTCAATTGAAGATAAAACCCACTGGAAAAAACATTAAGACTGACTGTCATACTAAAATGGAAAGAAAGTACAGATTTGTTTGAAGCAAAATGGCACAGCAAACAAGGTTTGCAATAACTTCACTGAGAGTTAAGAAAGTTGATGGACTTGTCGCAGGAACTGTGGGAAACCTTGAGTTATTTTCTTACCCTGTATGGAAAAAGAATATGTTTTCTGAATTTGTGGCAAGCTAGAAAAAGATGTATTGCTGTGGAAGACTAGTTTATGTGGATCATTAATCCATGGAAGCTATAGACTGCATTTAGTTGAGACCATTAAGAAATTTAAAAGGCAAAAACTGAAATACAAATTAACTTTTCCTACTACATTGAAGGTGTTTTTGGTTGATAAGATGTTAATGTTTATGAATGCAGTGGAATTAATGGCCCATCTAAGGAAATTACATACACATTCACCTTATAGTCTAGCTTAAATTGATTATGTAGTAATGTCACATATGGAAGAATCCACAAGTTTACTAGAAGATGAAAGGGAAGAACAAAATCATTTGAATATAGAGTGGCACTTATTTATGAATAATGCTGAGAGGTTCTGAAGGCTTAAGAGGTTAAATATTTCTGCATAAATAAATATGGACTGATATCATGGACTGCCATGGTGGTGCAGCGGTTAGCACTGTCGCCTCACAGAAAGAGGTTCTTCTGTTCGATTCTCGGCTGGAGCACTTTCTGTGTGGAGTCTGCATGTCCTCCCCATGGTTGAGTGACGTTAAAGACATACAGGTAGGTGCGAGCATGAATGGGTGTGCCTTCGCTGAAGGTTGGGCATCAGGCTGGCAACTCGGCACCGTAAAATCCCATGCCAATCATGAGCAGACCGGAGTTCCGCTGTGGTGGAAAAACTTTATCATGGACTGAATAATATTTGACCATAATAAAATAATGTAAAACGGAAAAGATTATTTCTAATCACTGTTAAAATATTAACATACTTAACCTTTGGGTACATGTAAAATCTGATTAAAATGCATAATATGCTTATCTGAAATAGGTGGAGTTTCAGTTGATGTTACAGTGAGTTATGAAAAAAAAGGAACAGACTAGGAGGATATAAACATTATGATGATCTTTATAGGTCAGTAGAATTAATAAACATGGGATTGGTGGTTGAAGGTGTATGAAATAAGAAAAGGTGTCCTATCACATATTTTTACAATGCCCTTAACTGCTATTTATTAAAAGAGCTGAACTTTAAAAATGCAAACTATTCATTGGAAACCTAAGGCAAAACTAAAATGCATTGGGAATCGTCTTGCAAAATATACACACAATATCAACATTATAGTTCAGTAAAATTAATAATCATGGACTTAGGTCTTGTACACATGTGAAATAAAACAAGATGACTTAATCATATAGTTAATACTGTCCTGAGTTTTGTGCTTACAGGCAGGAACTGTTAATTAAAAGAACTGAGTTTCAAATGCACAAATTATTTTTTAAAAAGCTAGAATGAAACAAAATGCATATAGACAGGGTCACAGCTGATATCTCAGTGATGTGGAAAAAAGGGAACTGTATTACAAATATTGAAAACTATATGGGATGATGTCCTTTGCTGGTTAGCAAACATCGGATTAGTAATTGTATGTATGTGAAATAAAAATGGTTGATTTGCCACCACATGTTTTACAAAGTCCTAGATTTTGAGTTTAAAGTCAAGAGTTGTTAACTAAAACAATTAACATTAAATATATAATCTATTTTGCTGAGGTCCCAGTTTGAAAATATAAAAAAAACAGCTTAGTCAGGGACCTACCATTTGTTTTCTTTACTGAATTTATGTGTCAGAAGTATGCTTTATTCCCTTAAGTGTGGCAAATAACTCTTTTTTATGGTGTGTTAATCTAATTGGCATAATTGTGCACTTTGTATTTATGCTTGACTATATACATTTTTCTTCTTTAATATGATCTTCAAAATAAATAACTTTATACTCTAAATTATCTTTATTATGAACTGTTTATTTGGCTACCTATTGAAATGTTTGCACTCAAAATGCAAGTAAAATGCCCTTTGGTAAAAACTCTGTACCCAGGAACTACCACATAAGTGGTAATCTACTTAACACCGAAAGTGTGATAAGAGACCTTGGGACACAGGTGGACAGTAGTCTCTTCTTTGATAATCACATCACCACAGTGGTCAGGAAATCCTTCTACATGGCTCACCTCATCACAAAAGGTTTCTCATCCAGAAAAAAAGAGGTCATTGTTCCCCTTTACTCATCACTCATTAGACCCATTATAGAGTACAACGCCCCTTTTGATATGTACCTCACAAGACAACTACAACAACTGGAAAGGTCACAGAAATACCTCACAAAGAGGATTACTGGCCTCAAACAGATGCCCTATGCAGACCGTCTCAAAAAACTCCAGCTTTACTCCATCGCATATCGCCTACTCAGAGGCGATCTCTGCCTAACATACAAAGCTATGTCAAACCCAGAGCTGCTGGACATGCTCCACTTAAAGAAATCCCAATCCCTCTGAGCTACATGCTCTAGGGACCTAAACCTTGTCACCACAATAAACAGAACATGCTGGAGGGATAGATTCCTGTCCCAGAGACTTCCCATACGCTGGAATAGACTACCTATCTGTGTCATACAGAGCTCTTCATTAGCACTCTTCAAGCAAAATCTTGATGAAAAACAAAAATTACACGCGATATGCGTGATTTTAAAAATAACCATGTCTTCACTTGGCCTAGGGATAGGCAGTTTAGTGTTGTCAATAATACTAACTCTTTTACACAACACGGATACACTAACAAATCTGTTAGAAATAATGTAGGTGCTGAGCGACAAAATGTTTTATCTGTGAGTCAAACAGCACAGGCTATTGAAGGGAATGTACCATTACAAGCTAGCGTGACAGCGGAAAGGAATGATTTTGTAGGTCTGATTAATGATAACAGTTTCAACACAAGTGCTCAAACGCCATCACAGAATGCAGACAAGGTTCATAATGTGAAGGTTATTGAGGGACAGGTCGATACACATGTTGTTGGAGAAGGTATGGATCCTGATTTAGGAGAAAGCCTTGCAGGTTGTATAACCGACGTGCAGAGATCAGGAGCAGCTGTAGTCAGGCCGAAAGTGACTAGTACAACTCCCATAGTACATAGACTACCAGCTCCACTCCCAATAGCCCAGAATTTTTTGGACAAGAGACGATCGAACAGCAGGGGGAGGCAGAAAAGAAAAGGGTCTGTAGAGGAACAACCACAAGGGCCCACAATAAAGAAAATGTGGGGGAGACAGAATCCTTAATTATTAACTTATCTAATAGGGTTTTAAGTTCCTACGAAGAACAAGTTTTGAACAAAGGGTTGGGATTCATTCCTACCAAGGAGGGTGATTTGGTTGATGCTATTATAGATACTAAATTATTTATTCGGAATATCCAACTTAAACTTGATTTTGGACAAAGCAATGCCACAATGGGAATGAATAAATTTCGTGTCAACAGTGTATACGTTCCTCAGCTACATCCTACAATAGAGGTATTTGGGAACATGCTTGAGAACGATATATATAAGTGTTTTCAAAATAAGAAAATGAATAGACATGGACAAAACCTGAATTACAACCAAAGAAAAGCTTTGAAAAGTTTGAAAGAAGATAAGTCCATTATAATTCGACCTGCAGACAAAGGGGGACCAGTGGTTGTCATGGACACTATTTATTATGAATCTAAGATGAAGAATATGTTAAATGATACACAAACTTATTGTAAATTAAATCAGAATGAGCTTGTTGACAAGGTATTCAGTGTGTACCTTACCTTAGATGACTTAGTAATGTCCTTTGATATAACTCAGCAACTATATGACTATTTTAAAGTTATAAATCCCATTATACCTATTATCCAAGGACTACCGAAAGTTCGCAAAAGTAGGAATGACCCGCCCATGAGACCTGTCATAGCAGGACAAGGGTGGGTCACGGAACCCTTGTCTATTTATTTAGAGGATACATTGAGACCACTAGTAAATGAAAACAAGAGGATTTTAAAAGACAGTAAACAGTTTTTACTAGATCTATATTCCCATCTACAGCGCCTACCAGATGGTCAACACTATTTCTTAGTCACCCTTGATGTCGTCAGTCTTTTCACTGTGATTCCGAATGACACGGGCATTGGCTTTATTACAGACTATATGAAGGCACACTCACAATTTTCTGGTAAGAAGATAGATCTTGTCACGTTATTGCTTGAAACTGTTTTGACCACAAACATCTTTATGTTCAATGAAGATGTTTACTTACAGAGGGATGGCGTAGCTATGGGCACGTCTTGTGCGAATAGCTACGCCAACCTCGTTATGGCAAATTGGGAAGACAAACATCTTCTCAATTCTTCATACTTTAAAGAACAGATAGGCATGTACTGCCGTTTTGTAGATGACCTTTTCTTTTTATGGTTAGGGAGTGAAGATTCTCTCAAAGAATTTGTCACATATCTCGATTCCACCACTGAGTTCTTGAAGTTCACCATGAACTTTTCAGATAGCCGAATCTCATTTCTGGATGTTGAAATTTACCGAATGTCGAATGGCATGTTAAACACCTCTATACACAGGAAAGGATGCCAGAGGAACAACTTACTACATAGGCAAAGCATGCATCCCCGTCATGTCTTTAACAATGTCCTGAAGGGACAGTTTATGAGAGTATCCAGACTTAATCCTGACCGTTCTTGTTATGAAATTGGCCTACAGGAGATGAAAGATAAATTCTTAGAGAGAGGCTATTATGAGAAAGAGATATCTGAAACAATTTGAACGGTAGACTCTTTGAGATCAAGCAGTGCAAGACCTTACTTCTCAGAATGTTTTGAACAAAGTAATACTGATAAACATGAACAGGTAGGAGTTAGAGCGAATCTAACTTTTAGTAAAACAAGTTTAGAGATAAAAGAGGCCATGTGCAAACGGTGGGAGATTTTAAGATCAGACAGAGAGGTCAGTGATGTGGTAGGTCCTATACCACATATCACCTTCAAGAACCAACCTAATTTAAAGAGTATACTATGCAGACCCAGGAACACCAAGACTAGGAGTATCATTGAGAATAGGAATACTGTACCTTGTGATAGGTGCAATCAATGCCCTTTTATTAATAAGGACACAACGTTTATACATCCTGTCACGAAACGTACTTTTAATTTTAACACCAATACTACTTGTGAGAGTAAAAATATTGTGTATGTCGCGATTTGCAATGCTTGCAGTGCCTACTATGTAGGGAAAACGAACCGCATGCTGAAAGAACGCATTAGGGAGCATAACTATTTAATTAGAATAGGCTCAGACACCAATGCATTGGCAAGGCATAATAAGGAGTCAGGTAGGGACCATACCTTTAAGTTCTATGTTATTCAGATCATTTTCCAAGGTCTCAGAGGAGGAGATTTGATCAACAAGACATTAGAGAGTGAAATTGAATGGATTATTAGATGGAGGTCGGATATGTTACCTGGCCTTAATGAGAAGGTACAGATTAAACCCTTCCTGAAAAGCAGAAGATTGCGTAGAGCGAAATATTAGATGATCTTTTATAAAATATAACATAACTATCTTTTAAACTTTAACACTCAGAGATTCTAGAGTTTTAAGCTTACATATTTGTTATAGTGGGACAATACAGCAAATATACTATACTTCTTGCACTTGTTGTTTGTACCGTTGACTCGAACGTTGCATGTAGCGGCAAGGCATAAGCCCCACTGTGTTTTTTAATAGTTAAGCAGGGGATTTTTTGATGTGACTAGACACGTTACAACTTTGTTGATATGTAATTCTTAGTAAATTACTATTAACATCGTTATTATCATCACTGTTTTATATTTCACAGTTAGATCATTTTCATTTTTACATATGCATTAATTATCAGGTTTTAATGTATTGGGCACATCTATATTGCTAGGAAGCTTGATTAGCTTTTGTTATGACCATTAGATTTAGAGGGATATATTTTATCATTTGACAGTGATTTTTTCATCTGACAAGTACATATGAATGCTTTCACTTTATTTGTGTAACATGGTTTTTAAATGCATTTTTCGTTTGATATGTACCTTATTTTTGTTTGCTGGTAGAAGTAGTTAGTAGCCGTACACTTATGTAGGAGCTGCTGTTTTTAATTCATATTTATGCTGGTCTTAAGGTTGCTGATAAGCATTGTGGACTGTATTTACGATTCTGCATAATTTTTGATGTATTGCTTTAAGAGTTCAATTAGTGATGCTGCCTTTGACCAATGAAAAACTACACAATGCTTTATAATGAATTTTAAATGTTTAGTACTTGTTTTAAGAGTCTGAAGAAGCCTTGTGGCGAAAGCGCTCACTCTGTTTTTGGAATAAATGACTTTCTTGTACCTACAGATGTGCACATAGTGTTTCATTCATCAGAACATTTCTATCGTTTTATTGCCGTCAGGGGACTACGCTAACTGTGATTTGGAATATAATTATATACCTGTATCCTGTGTATACTCTCTGTTACTATTTTGAGTTCCCAGCTAAATTTATTGAGGTTAAACCCCATTCTAGGTTGCAGACATGGCACAAGTTTTGATAACAGCTGGACCTCTTTGTCCATACCTTAAGGTACAAATTTGGCACATTATCTTTTCAGTCATGAGACCAGTAAAATGTTACATAATGTCTTCTGCCAGAACAGCTTATCGAATATGCGCATTTTTTTCCTTTGAATGATGTCAATGATCTGCCCTGCAAGTTGGCCAATGACTCCAGAAAGCTGTTAGAAAGCAAGTGCTGTAATCCCAATAAAGGACACGTGGTTGCACTTTCTGAGCAGTTTTACACTGTCATGTGTATCTCTGTCATTTTAACATTCTTTATTAATTAAGCATATTTAATACTTTTGTTTTAACACATTTAGTGACTGTTAACGCATGTACCTGAAAGGGAGGGAAGTCTCACAGTGGTTCACAAAGCTGGTTGTTTCTCTGAGTCACTCCATATGTTGTAGATAAAGTAACATTTTAAAGCAAAATTAGATAGTATGTGGTATATTTGATATATGTAGTCTGTGAAGGTGCTGTGTGTTGCATGATAACAGAAGTGATTTTGCAGGAATAAATGACTAGTGATGTAGTGGCAGATGTGACAATGGCACAAAAGAGATGATTCAACAAAATGAGAAAAGAGCCTTAACCAGACATGTTTACTAGGACTGTTTGATTTATAAGACACAGAAAGTTGATGAAACTGAAGACAGTGAGCTCTCGCACAATCAGCAAGTTGCCATGTTTCTACTTAAGGGGCAAGCTGATAAATTTCACAAAACAAATAATTGGAAACAGATATTCAAATGGAATAAGAAAAATAATTGGAAACATATTCAAATGGAATAAAAAAATCATTGGAAACAGATATTCAAATGAAACCAGAAAACTCATTTGAAACAGATATTCAAATGGAGTAGGTGGAGCAACAGTTAATGTCAATTGAAGATAAAACCCACTAGAAAAAACATTAAGACTGACTGTCATACTCAAATGGAAAGAAAGTACAGATTTGTTTGAAGCAAAATGGCACAGTAAACAAGGTTTGCAACAACTTCACTGAGAGTTAAGAAAGTTGATGGACTTGTCGCAGGAACTGTGGGAAACCTTGAGTTATTTTCTTACCCTGTATGGAAAAAGAATATGTTTTCTGAATTTGTGGCAAGCTAGAAAAAGATGTATTGCTGTGGAAGACTAGTTTATGTGGATCATTAATCCATGGAAGCTATAGACTGCATTTAGTTGAGACCATTAAGAAATTTAAAAGGCAAAAACTGAAATACAAATTAACTTTTCCTACTACATTGAAGGTGTTTTTGGTTGATAAGATGTTAATGTTTATGAATGCAGTGGAATTAATGGCCCATCTAAGGAAATTACATACACATTCACCTTATAGTCTAGCTTAAATCGATTATGTAGTAATGTCACATATGGAAGAATCCACAAGTTTACTAGAAGATGAAAGGGAAGAACAAAATAATTTGAATATAGAGTGGCACTTATTTATGAATAATGCTGAGAGGTTCTGAAGGCTTGAGAGGTTAAATATTTCTGCATAAATAAATATGGACTGATATCATGGACTGCCACGGTGGTGCAGCGGTTAGCACTGTCGCATCACAGAAAGAGGTTCTTCTGTTCGATTCTCGGCTGGAGCACTTTCTGTGTGGAGTCTGCATGTCCTCCCCATGGTTGAGTGACGTTAAAGACATACAGGTAGGTGCGAGCATGAATGGGTGTGCCTTCGCTGAAGGTTGGGCATCAGGCTGGCAACTCGGCACCGTAAAATCCCATGCCAATCATGAGCAGACCGGAGTTCCGCTGTAGTGGAAAAACTTTATCATGGACTGAATAATATTTGACCATAATAAAATAATGTAAAACGGAAAAGATTATTTCTAATCACTGTTTAAAATATTAACATACTTAACCTTTGGGTGCATGTAAAATCTGATTAAAACGCATAATATGCTTATCTGAAATAGGTGGAGTCTCAGTTGATGTTACAGTGAGTTATGAAAAAAAAGGAACAGACTAGGAGGATATAAACATTATGATGATCTTTATAGGTCAGTAGAATTAATAAACATGGGATTGGTGGTTGAAGGTGTATGAAATAAGAAAAGGTGTCCTATCACATATTTTTACAATGCCCTTAACTGCTATTTATTAAAAGAGCTGAACTTTAAAAATGCAAACTATTCATTGGAAACCTAAGGCAAAACTAAAATGCATTGGGAATCATCTTGCAAAATATACACACAATATCAACATTATAGTTCAGTAAAATTAATAATCATGGACTTAGGTCTTGTACACATGTGAAATAAAACAAGATGACTTAATCATATAGTTAATACTGTCCTGAGGTTTGTGCTTACAGGCAGGAACTGTTAATTAAAAGAACTGAGCTTCAAATGCACAAATTATTTTTTAAAAAGCTAGAATGAAACAAAATGCATATAGACAGGGTCACAGCTGATATCTCAGTGATGTGGAAAAAAGGGGAACTGTATTACAAATATTGAAAACTATATGGGATGATGTCCTTTGCTGGTTAGCAAACATCGGATTAGTAATTGTATGTATGTGAAATAAAAATGGTTGATTTGCCACCACATGTTTTACAAAGTCCTAGATTTTGAGTTTAAAGTCAAGAGATGTTAACTAAAACAATTAACATTAAATATATAATCTATTTTGCTGAGGTCCCAGTTTGAAAATATAAAAAAACAGCTTAGTCAGGGACCTACCATTTGTTTTCTTTACTGAGTTTATGTGTCAGAAGTATGCTTTATTCCCTTAAGTGTGGCAAATAACTTTTTTATGGTGTGTTAATCTAATTGGCATAATTGTGCACTTTGCATTTATGCTTGACTATATACATTTTTTCTTCTTTAATATGATCTTCAAAATAAATAACTTTATACTCTAAATTATCTTTATTATGAACTGTTTATTTGGCTACCTATTGAATGTTTGCACTCAAAATGCAAGTAAAATGCCCTTTGGTAAAAACTCTGTACCCAGGAACTACCACATAAGTGGTAGTCTACTTAACACCGAAAGTGTGATAAGAGACCTTGGGACTCAGGTGGACAGTAGTCTCTTCTTTGATAATCACATCACCACAGTGGTCAGGAAATCCTTCTACATGGCTCACCTCATCACAAAAGGTTTCTCATCCAGAAAAAAAGAGGTCATTGTTCCCCTTTACTCATCACTCATTAGACCCATTATAGAGTACAACGCCCCTTTTGATATGTACCTCACAAGACAACTACAACAACTGGAAAGGTCACAGAAATACCTCACAAAGAGGATTACTGGCCTCAAACAGATGCCCTATGCAGACCGTCTCAAAAAACTCCAGCTTTACTCCATCGCATATCACCTACTCAGAGGCGATCTCTGCCTAACATACAAAGCTATGTCAAACCCAGAGCTGCTGGACATGCTCCACTTAAAGAAATCCCAATCCCCCTGAGCTACATGCTCTAGGGACCTAAACCTTGTCACCACAATAAACAGAACATGCTGGAGGGATAGATTCCTGTCCCAGAGACTTCCCATACGCTGGAACAGACTACCTATCTGTGTCATACAGAGCTCTTCATTAACACTCTTCAAGAAAAATCTTGATGATTGGATGGGAAATAGGAAATTCACCCTAGGGATCACTTCTGTAGCTCTGCTCAACAGGGGCACAGGAAAATAATTTTCTTGGGTGGCGAAAGCCAGAGTACCTTTTTGGCTAGGCTTATATAGGCTCTAGGGCTAATAGCCTAGTACCTACCTATGAACCTATGAACTTAAGTGCCGACAAGTGGGGAAAAAAGACCAAAAACACAAGAAAGGAGTGAATCTTGAAAATCACTCTTCTGAAAATGTCTTTTACAGGGGGAATCCCTCCTGCACCCCACACCCCCTGAACTTCTATATACCAACTCCGATATTGACATACCTTGGAGAAAAGGGAATATTCTGAGAAATGGCATCTTGGACTTGGTATAAAATTTCATTCTTTCAGCCATTCAGTCGCCGTATTTTGGGACTCGCTCTAGTGGGTCCTACTCCCAACATTTCAAATAGTTACTGATTGGTTTCTTTGCATTTGAAAGATCAAAGAAACTGCTTGCATTCGATGTTTTTTATATTAGTATTTTGGTATTTTCTGAAAAGTATTATTCATATTGGGCTAGCTGCAGTGAATCAAGACTTAAGGAAACTTGCTGTCACTACTGCAACAGGATTATAATTAAGAGTTTTGTATGACAATAGTACTTCCTAATGTACAGTTATACTGGTTTATAATAACACCTTTCTTTGATCATTTCCTAGTTGCTCAGTTATTAAAATCGTGTAGTGTTCTTTCTTTTTATTTTATTTAATGTCGTTTGCCAGGGAAGTGCTCTGATCATAAATTACTTTTTTCAGGCATAGCCCCATGTGAGCACATCAAAATAAACAGGTATAAAAACTAATGAAAAAAGTGAAACTACAAAACAGTAGAGAGAATAGTATAAGCTAAGTCAGTGAATGTTAAAACAATACATGGCTGAAGTAAACAGTATTCCAACTGTAATCCATTGTGTGTTACAGGAATGATTACATTTATATAGCTTGTGATTCGTATGAATCATTGAGTATTAATTAACACAGTCAGATTCCATGGTTTTAGGAAAAGTGTGAAATTGTAATGACAATTGATAAATGCCTTAGATTATGTTATGTTTTAAGGGAATGTTCAATGTGTGCACAAGTGGGGACATTTGATGTTATATCAGAAATGGGATTCGTAAATGAAGAGATGGAAGCATTTTATGAAATGTGATTAGCATCAAAGGAGGAGCACTGGGGTTAATTAACAGTTGAAAATTATAACCCAGTTATCATCGGTAGATTCCACGACTCTATCAAGACTGTGAAAGTTTAGTGACATAAAATAAATGCCTTTGGTTTAGATTAGATTAAATTCCCTAGATCAATTAATCTATGCATCAGAAGGTTAATTTGCTGTTATTTTTGAAATTCTATAGCAAGAGATGTATACGTTTTATGAAAGACATCTACTTACCAAGGGAAGGAGTATAGGAGTCGGTTATAAGCTGCATGGTCTGCTGTTTGGTATTTGCATATTTGGAAGTATTATTATACTCTACAAGGTTTGGATCTTGGGTAATCATTGTTGCTGTCTTTCTCTGTTATTTATTTTTAGAAGACTTACAAATGTGACAGACAATCGGTTACCCTTGTGAAGGGTGGATAGGAGCATCATACGGCAATACTACATAAGAGCTAAATAATAAGAAGACATTTTTGGTCACCCCACGTTGGTAACACTGTGTAGAATATTAGGTAAAAGCTTAGCTAGGAATAAGTATAGACGAGACAGATGAATGCATATGGTAGTCATGACATCGGTGCTTATTGGCTGCAAAGTTATGTTTAAAAAGAAGATTACAATAACTGAAGTTTCTGTAGTCATTTTATGATGGTGGCCTTTTGAAAAAGTATTGATGGGAAATAACACAAATAATGCAGGAATATCTACAATTTATTGAGACATGTCAAATTGCTTGTCTTTTGATCACAGTTTAAATACTGCAGCTTGCCTTAGTGTCATACTGTCTCTGCCAACAGTGCGCTTTTCATGTTTTTTTGTCCATTTCTTCTCCAGTGTAGTATGACAATGCAGTTCATAGGTGTAAATGAGGGGGCAGAGGTAGGGACTTGTCTCCTCCCATAAATTATTTTTTATATATATTTTTTTCCAGTTATTCCTTTCAAAACTGAATGTCTGGAAAGATGTAACTTGTATTGCTGTGTTTCAGCTGTACATAGGAAAACCAATAATGCCTTAGCCCCAGATGGTTATTCTAATTGGTAGACCAGGTTATTCTTTGGATAAATGCAGAGGCATTTCAATGAAGAGCAAGTAGATTAATGCTAAAGATTAATGCCATATAAATGTCAAATGAACTAGAAAATACTGCTAAAAATGGATTGCTTGACAGTGTTTCCAGAGATGGGGTATAAATGAACCAGATGTGGGCTTGGAACTAGTCATAAGCAGAAATAATTCTGGGGTACTATTAAGGAGTTTATTAGAAGACAGGCACATAAAATACATTTTGCTCAATATACAGATAAGTGCCAGTAGAAGGAGAACTTCACTGAAGACTGAAAATATGGTGTGAATCGCACGAGCGACATGGATGTGTGTTCCAGCCTTGTATCATATAGGACAATAGGCTGAGCATGGATGGCCTGTACACCGATGGAAGGTTTTTAAAGAAGTGGAGAGGAAGCCTGATTTAAATAATAATTTAAGTTAAGAGGAATAAGATTTTGGGATTACAGTTCTCATGGGGAAGTGATTCTGAGAAATTAAACTGGGTTGTTAAGAAAGATTAACAGAAAGTAGATTAAGGGGATAATCATTTCACTAAAGAAGAATGGTCACCTTTTAACAAGATTGATAAGACACTCCAGACTTGTATGTTATGTATTTAGATTGCATAAAGGATAATGCAGAATTTACTATATAAATAAGCATAACTTCCCAGTTTAAAATGCTAGGATTGTTTAAGAGGAAGCCCTGTTTGATAAATGTTTATGTATTTTCTGAAGGCTGTACATTTATCTTGGTGATGCAATATAAAATATTGAATCTGTACAAGAATATGTTTGTAAAGTTTTACAAAAACAAGTTATTCATGTTAAAATGAGGGTATCTAAGTTATATTGTGTTAAGTGAACTGGACTTTATTCATTATGGTTATTAAATATGTATGTTTGAGTTGTTTATAAGATCACTTAAAAGACATTTGTTAAAGAATGCGTATTTGCAAGCAACAGTAGTCATTTCACTTTTAAAGAAAGATTCAAGCAAGTGAAGTCACTTTATTGTTCATGAATGTGAAACATTTCAGACAGAGATTTGCAAGAAGGGAACACAGTTCGGAGACTGAGGAGAAATAAATTCACTTTCTTTAAGAAGCTGACATACATGTGGATTAATATTTGACTGCAATGAAGTCAAATAGAGGGGAAATAAATCCAAAATATGTGGGCCATAATGGCTACCTAAAGAATATAAGCACCTAACTGATTAATGATTAAGAGCCATAGAGTATTTATTACATTGAATGATGAGATAAGCTATAAATTAGGTGTTGGAAACAAGCTAAAGAAAGAAACAATTGTCACTGATCTCATTATCCCGTTTGTAACCACAGGCTATAACAGTAAGTGGTTGAATTATTTATTCTGTGATTAACTCATCTGCACTGACTTTCACTTCCGTGCTCTGTTTTACGTTACATTTTGTTAGTAGTAGTTAGAAAAAAATTAACAGGCGTCCACTGCATGTCATTACACCAGCTGTCGGCCTGGAATATGATCATCTTTGAAGGCCAATTAACTTATTTAAGTGTGTTATCCAGGCTTCGTATCTGTGCAGAACATCTACAGGGGATGGTTTTAAAAGTGTAATAACTGCATTTTATGCCATAAGACAGTTCTGTAGCCACATTTTCTTCATAGCTGAACATTATTTATTTAAGGAAATGTGAAGATAAAGCCTATAAAATGAATCAGGCAGCAACCTAACAAGATAGAAATCCTTGCTTTTAAGCCAGCTCTACTGGCATACCAATATAAAGTCAATATAAAGTCAACCTGCGTTTAAATATTGGCTGTGGTGCTTGATGGCCCAAACAGGGAGGATGGGAGTACATATCCTAGGAGAATGGAGAGGTAGAGTTCCCCTCGTACTGCATAGGTTCTCCTTGCCAGTAAATAAACCAATTACCACAAGCATGTCAAGTTGAAATACAATTATTTGTTTGAAGTTAATACATTGAAGCATCTATTTTCCAAGTAAATAGGCAAACAGTAATGAACTTTTATGCGTTTGGCTTTTGAAAGACAATTAACATTCTTTTAGTTTATTACACTTTTTCCTGAAAGATATATATTCCTCTCTCCAGAAGATGTAGAAAGATATAACTCTTGAGAACCAGTTTGTGAATTAGTTCCATTAAATAATTATTATGCTTTCCTTTGGAGGGTAGATACAGCTATAGATGTGCAGAAAGTCTAAAAATACATGTTCAGCCATAATCGACAGGCTTGTCCTGTTGCAGGGTCAGCGTTACAGTTTTGCGAAACTAATATCCTGGGGCAACAGGCTGAATTAATACAACTAGGAACTTCAGCAGAATTATCAAATTAATAAATTACTGCAATTAAGGGAGTTAAAAATCCCCACAAATTAACAAATTCTAATGCCTTAGCATTATAAAGCCTGAGAGCTCTTGCAAAATAAAACAAGTCACGTTCCCTAGAAAGATTAACAGAGTTAGGGGTAGAGAAGATTAGCAAAGTCTGGAAACCTTTAGAAATGTTAATGAATCAGATGATCGATCTGATTAGTACAGTACCAACACAATTAAATGTGTAGTGTGAACTACAGTAAGATTTCAGATGGTTCCATCAAGATGAATAGACTCAAGGAATTCACCAAGTTGAAAACAATAAGGAAGGTCTGTCAGGGTTAACCTAGTTTGGAGGTAGCAGAGTTAAAAAAACTCATGGGATATAGGTTCATAGGTTCATAGGTTTATACTAGGCTATCTGCCCTAAGGCATTTATTTTGTTGTGCCTCTGTCCAGCAGTGACACAGAGATGATGATCTCCCATCCACAGGTCTAGATTTCTCTTGAACAGAGTCAGCCAGCAAGGTGCTCTGCCTCATGGGGGATTGATTTTATTTAGCATAGGGAGTCTCTGTCTATGTGATCTATATCCCTCCGTCCAGCCCCATTCTATATCCGTAAGTTAAGCTAAGTCGCTGCTTCTAGTTTTTTTGGTTTGGGATTTTTTGAGGTGGAGCATGTCAATTAACATGGCCTTGTATGTCAGGCACATGTCACCGCAACTGAATAGAGCTGGAGTTTCTTCAATCTGGCAGCATATGACAGATTTTGGAGTCCCTATCCTTTTGGTGAGGAACTTTGGGGTCTCTCCAATTGCTGCAGATGTCGGGTGAGATACATCCCAAATGGGGCATTGTACTTGATCATTGGTCTGATAAGTGAAGAGTCCTGATAACCTCTTCTGTGCTTAGTGGATTGCCACTATGACTATACATTTTGCCTGTACTTCTGAGAAGTAGATGCCAAACAATATGGGGCCATGGGATACCACTTGTGACGGCTTGGAGTCTGACACACACAGCAGCAACTCTAACCCCCTGGGTTCTGTCCTTAAGCCAGTTTGCAACCCATCTTGTGACATATGGGTTTACATTTAAGCTGGTCTCATCAATGACCTTGGTGACTGTAATGTCTGCAAGTCCATGAGCTCCATTATGATCCTCCATAGCTTTGCAGACTAGACTTGCCAGTATGTTGGCAATGTCTGTGGTTTCAGATTTTTTGTATCATTTTGGACTAATTCTGAGCATATCTGGGAGTTTCTTATGGATTTTGTTCTATCATGTAATAGCTTTCTTCTTATTGTAAAGTTTGTTAATGGCTGGGGTCCACCAGAGTGGAAAGAGTCTTGGTTTTATTTGGGATTGCCTGATCCATGCAGTCCTGGAGGTGTTCATAGAAGGCATTTGTAAGGGCTTCCGCAGCTTGGGTTGTGCCTTTAAAGGAGTCAGGGGCCCAGTTGTAACTAACAGAATCAAGTATATACAGCTGTGTTAGTGGAAAGTATGTCATCAGTGAAAGTGTGTGGCAAGTTTTACAGACCCGTCTTAAGATGTCTTACAGTGTGGTTTTCTCTGCATCATCATAATGAGACACTGCTCCCTACCCATGCCATGCTCTTATCAATTCACTGTCCTGCCATCCATGCATTGTCCTCCTCCCGTTAAGTATATGCTTGGTCTGAAAGATTATTTATTTATTTAACACGCAGACATACAAGCTGCTTAATGAAGGATACTGCCCACCAGTCCTAGGCAGATGGCAAATTATGGGTTAAGTTAATCCTCTGAGAAGCAAAAGATGCACTGTTAAACAGGCCACCTTTCATTCTTGCAAGCTGTGAGAAAGCGTTCATTAAATTAGCACCAACATTGTCCATAGGTGCATAGGTGTATACTAGGCTAATGACCACTAGGGCCTTTATAAGCCTAACCATGCAACCCAAATGTGCAGTGTAACCACAGGTTATATGTTTTAGGTGTTTATATAGGGGTGATTGTTGGTTATGACCTGATTTACTGACTTATTCTGCCCTTCAGAGATGTGGTTGCCAGACCAGGGGGGGTGAAGTTTCAATTTCCCATCCAATGGTTCAACTTACACTTAAATAGAGTTAGGGAGGGTCTTTGTTTCATATAGATGGGTAGCCTGTTCCAGAGGGAATTCTCAGAGATACATATCAGTCTCTCCAACATGTCTTATTTATGTTGCAAGCAATATTTAGATCTAGTAGCTCTGTTGCTGTTTGTTTTGCAGATGTGCAAAAGGTTCATCAGAGTGGAGTCCATGGATGCTTTATATGCCAGGCATAGATTACCTCTCAATAGTCTGTAGGAGACCAAGTGCAGAGATAGGGCTTTGAGGTGATCCACATTGGACTTTGTGTCTATGTCCTGTATTCTTTTTGTAACAAACCTTTGCAGACATTCCAGTTGCATGTGTCTGGTCAGGTACATATCAAAGGGGGCATTATACACAATGATGAGTCTGCTGAAGGCCGAGTATAGTAGTACAATGACTTCCCTGGACCTAGATGCCATGCAGTTACTTTTAAGTTGAGAAACATAGAAGGATTTCCTTACTACCTTAGATACATACTGGTTGAATGTCAGGTTACTGTCTATATAGGTTCCCAGATCCCTGACTAGTGGGTCAACTCTTAGGGGTGTTTTATTGATGATGTAGTTTCCAGGGGTGGCCAACGTCTCAAAAGGTACTATAATGCATTTCTTTGCATTGAGTTTTAAGCCATAGCTCTGGCACTAGCCATTTGTCTATGGTAGACCCTCTTGTGAGATGTTAGTCTCTTGGGGGGATTCTATTACTGCTCCCAGTTTGCAATCATCTGCAGACTTGGTCAGCCAGAGGTCTTTGATATTAGCTTTGACTTATGAGAAGTAGATGCCAAAGAGAAGTGGGCCCAGCACTGAGCCTTGAGAAACTCCATTGGTGACTGGACTTTTTGAGGAAGGTGGTCTCACCAGTCCTAACTTCCTGGGTCCTATCTGTGAGCCAGCTGGCTATAGGTTTATATTATGCCTAATTGCATACGTTTGTTAACAATGCCAGAGAGGGCTATCATATGAAATGCCTTAGCCAGGTCAAGGTATGCACTGTTTTACCATAATTCATTGCCTTGGTGATCTTCTCAAAAATGTCCACCAGGTTCTGTAGTCATGATCTTCCTTTGGCAAAGCCAAACTGGGATGGATCCAGTGTCTGAAGGTCTCCTATGTCTTTGCTGATAATTTCCATAATTCTTTCCATGGCTTTGCATGTAAGACTAGACAGGATAATGGGTCTGTAGTTTCTGGGATCTGTTGATGGTCTGCCCTTATGAAGAAGGATGACTGCTGCAGCTCTCCGTTCTCGAGGCATGAAGCTTGTTTTAAAACTGTAGTTAAATAATAATTCCAGTGGCCCTGATAAGTAATTCAGGAGGCATCCTGGGATTTGTCAGACAGACGATTTTCTATATTGCCCTGCCTCAGTGAATGTGGCACCATTAACCACCAGTTCAACATACTGCTGTGTGCTGCCTTTGAGTTTCTAATATAGCTGAAGAAGGCCTTATGGTTGTCTTTTGCCTGGGAGGCTATCATGAACTCAAAAGTAGATTTATTGGATTTAATTAGGCCTCTTACCTGCCTGTTTATTTTGATGAGAGTTCTTATATCTATGGGACTTATCCTTCCTGATTTTAGCCATGATTTTTTCCTTCGGTTGTAAAGCCTGTTTAATCTGGCAGGGCTACCAGGGTAAACAAAGTCCAAGAACAAGGTGTAGAACAGCTGGACATACTGGTAAACCAACACAAAATTAGATCCAATAGAAAAAGGCACATCACGACCATCCATATAAAATAGGGTTTATTACATCAAGTTTTTGAGTTGAAACTCTTTTTCAAGAATCAACTCGAAAGCTTGATGTAATAAACCCTGTTTTATATGGATGGTTGTGCTGTGCCTTTTTCTAATGGCTACCAGGGTAGTTTGTTTTTGGAGTTAGTTTTGGGCTTACTTCTAGTAGGTGCAGCAGCGTCATGCAGCCATTGGCATGGTTGTACAAAGTTTCTGTGAACAATTCTGCATAGGCTGCTTTGTTTTCTGGATTTGGAGGGGCACTGAATTTTGATAAACTTTCACTTAATAAAATATAGTTTGCCTTGGAATAGTTCCTAAGTGTTACTGGGGTTACCAAGTTAATTTTGATTTCAAACAGAAAGTTGTATATGTTCAAACATTACCAGGGAGTATGTGACATTGGAGGTGGTGCAACATTCTTCCATATTTTTGAGTACAAGGTCCAGTATGTTGGAACCTCTAGTGGGCGTATGCACTACCTGGTTAAAGGTGTTAGTATTTACCAAGTCCAGGAATCTCTGTGTCTGCAGATTTGGGGCCATATAGGATTCCCAGTCTATAGAAGGATAATTAAGGTCCTCCATAAGTAAGGTGTTAAGTTGGACAGTGATTGTCTTTAATCAATTTAAGTAGTGTAGTAGTATGAGTTTCATGTGACATAGAGGGTGACTTATAGCTTGCTAGGATATGGTGTGGGATTTTATCTATGGTGACCTGCATGTGGACAAACTCCAGCTCATTATCATGTTTAACCAACCTAGAGGCATGCTTGTTATTGATGTATATCAAAACACCTCCACCTTTAGTCCCTTGTCTGTGCAGCTGCTGGTCTAAAAGTGCAGAAGGCAGTGAAACTTTGCACTGTTGGGGTACTCTCTGTGCCTTTAAACCATGTCTCGGTAACTGCACAAATGTCTATATTCTCTAGAAGGATAAGACCTTGGATGGAGTTTAACTTTTTGTTTAGGCTTCTGGCATTGAGCAGTTACAGCTTGAAGTTCAGTTGAGTTGATTTTGCTATGTTGGTTAGTTTGTCAATTTGGCATTACCTAAAAAGGCTCTATAGGTAATGATAAAGTTTTAGCCAGTATTTGAAAGCCTAGAGATGGCAGGTACACACCATCCCTGGCAAAGCAACATGGTTTGTTCACCATCTCTTCTCATGCTGACAAATATTGGATCCCTATAGAATGACACCAGAAACTCAGTGAGTTGTTAAAATCAATCATGTTTTGTTGGTATTGTGGCATCATTCTCACTGAAAATAATATGCTGCTCAATACTAGGCTCATACCAGCCAGAGACACATAGTCATAGAGATCTATAATGTCTCTCTTCATATAGTCCATGGAAGCAGTTCTCAGATCATTTACACCTACATGGACTATGATGGAATCATACTGGTACCTGTGGTGTAATGTTTTGAGTACATGCGTAATCTGGTGAATACTAGCTCCCGATAAGCAACTAACCATTATCTTCTCCTTGTTCAGCCTGGTTAGAGGGGTATCAGTATGTCTTACAATGAAGTCCCCTATGACTAGAGTCCTGGGAAGTGTGCTTGCTTGCCCTATGGGCTTTGTATTGTGGACTCCACTGATTGAGGCTGTATGTATGTTGTTCGGTGTTGCTTTTGTTGAGTGCTTTTGGGTTTGCTGAGGATAAGCATTGCTGATGGCTGTTCTAGAAGGTCTTTTTGTTTGGGAAGATTGCATTTTAGTGCCTCAGCATATGTTGGTCTATGTGTGTGTCATGTGCTGTGCGTGGGCAGTGATGTGTGCATGGTTTTGACAACCTTATCTGTGCTTTTGTGCGAATGTTTAGCCTCCAGTGTCATCATGTATGCACACCTCTCTCATACTGTATCCGTTACTTTAAAGATTAAGTGGTTGGGAGTAAACATGATAAACTCCAGAAAAAGAAAGGGAAAAGGATAGCAAGCTCCAAAAAAATCTTATTTGTAAGCGCTTTCATCCACTCACAATAAATGAACTTCATCAGATGACACCAATTACCAAAATATACAATTTAAATACTTCCAGGCATGATATCACTTCCTGCATTATCCTTCACAGTTAACATTATTAAAATTTATATGTATACATAAGTAAAACTAGTTACTGATTATATATAAAATAAGAAACATGTATGAATATTTATAATCTACTTACAAACTGAAAGATTTTTTTTATCTTTCTAAAGATTTCAATGTCAATACACATAGGCATTCAAGTGAAGCTGCCATATAAGCTCTTTTTCTTCTAAATTAGGGACCAAGTGCCCCCGGATGTCCTTACACATGTATTCTATAACTAAAAAAGAAAAAGTGTGTCCTGGGGAGTTAATGTTGTGTCTGGCTAGGGTGTTAGTAGAGTTCTGTTTCCCAATATTACATGTATATATTATATTATATATATTAAATAAATGCTCATAGACATGTTGTTTAAGGTGCCTTTCCATTTTTTCCACATAGAAACATCCACAAAACTTGCACTTAGGCAGATAAACCACCCCCATTGTCTCACAATTAAACTGACCGAGGATCACAAACTTTTGGCTGTTAACCTGAAAGTTCCTACCTGTCTCGATGTACTTACAAAAATTACATCTCCCGTATTTATGCATTCCAGGGTTGTTTATATAGGGTCTACGTGGTCTTTCCAATAGTCCTTTTAAATTGACACCTCTCTTGAAAATTATCTTAGGCCCATCGCCTAGTTTGACCCTAACAGAAAGATCTTCACAAACCATGTCCCAATTTTTCAAAACTATTTCTGTCAAAAATGCTGCATCAATAGAAAAAAGTGTAATAAAACTGATGTTATACTCACTCTCTTGTCTAGTATCCGATACTACTCTCCCAAGATCCCTATCAGTCAACATGACTGGAAGTTTAACATGTCTATGACCATCCAAGATGGATTTGAAAATAGCCATTCTCCTTTTGTTGGTAACTTCCATAATTACTTGATTTATTAAGGATAATGGGCAATCCCTTTTTAAGAACATGCACTCGAGTAGCTCACGTTCAGAAACAAAGGTGGTTTCCAGGGAGGACATTCTGACCGCTCTAACTAATTGTCCCTTGATGACAGCTTTCTTTCGATGTTCGGGGTGGGAGCTATCATAGTGTAAAAAGCTGTTAGAGTATGTTGGCTTTCTGTAAATACTGGCTAAATATCTCCTCTTGGTGCAATCTTTTGTAATAAGGACATCCAAAAAGGGGATTGAGTCAGAACTGAAGTGAAAAGTGAACTTCAAAAAGTTGGTTAATGTAGAGATGAAGTCCACAAATTCAGCGGCTGCATCATGGTCACCCTTTAACAATATAAAAATATTGTCAAGATATCGGGTGTACCAGTGTACTCTATTTCTAAACACATCACCCTTGAATAACAATTCTTTTTCCCAATATGCCAGTACACAGTTAGCATAACTCCCACTGCATGGAGACCCCATGGCCACCCCTGTTTTTCGCAAATAAAATTCCCTGTCAAACAAGAAAAAGTTGTTAGAAAGTACTATGTCCAAAAGGGATTCAATTAAATACATTTCCTCATTATCAACACCTTTTCCATGTAAAAAAATCTCTCACCCAGTTTAGGCCTAACTCTTGTGGAATAATTGTGTACAAATCCTTAATGTCTATTGTTAAAAAGTTCAAGGTTTCATCAAATTCTAAGGAGTTCATAGTCTGTAGAAAATACCAAGAGTCACAACAAATTTGTACTTCATCCCCCAGATGTTTCTTCAATTTAGAGTCCACTAATTTAACACAGGCATAAGTAATAGAATGCCTGCCATTCACAATAGGGTGTAGGGGTGAGTTTTCAAGGTCCTTGTGAATCTTGGGTTGTGCAAACAAATTTGGGATATTAGGGGCTGCCATATCCAAATAATTGTAGGTGTCAATATCAATAGTAGTCTCAATGAACAAATCATTAATTAAAGATCTAATTTGCTGGTGAGCCCCATTCACTTCTTTTAGTGAAACCTTTTCATAAGTATCCATTTCCAAGATGCTTAACACTCTGTTCTGGTAATCTCCCTCGTCCATGAACACCAACCTACCCCCCTTGCCAGATTTCATTACCCATATATTGTGTGTCCTTAGACTGTCAATGGCCTGCCATCCATCTCTAGTAAGGCTGGAATTAACTCCATTAACTGTTTTATTCCTACCTAAAACATGTTGGAAATCAGTAAACATGAGACAACTTCTACATTGCCTGACAATACCCATGTCCACCAGACTGGCTGCAGAGAAATTAGAAAATTGCATATCCATGTTGTGCGGTCCCCTAATTAGTGAGCTACAAGGGTGCGGCATACAGGAATTAACAGAAGGCTATTAAGGGTGGGTTTTTTTGGTAGTCTGAGCTATAAAATACTAAATTTAACAGTACTGCCACTCAATGTGCACCTATCTGCTCTAAACTTGTCAATGTGCAAGGTATATGCTCTATATTTACTGCTTTACAGAGTACTGCTTTATGGACAGTTCTAAAGGAAAATGTGCTTCTAGATGTTTGCTTCTGTACAGGGCAGTAGTATGGAGAGCAGCTCCATCCAAATGTGCAAAACTTTTGCCAGCACTGGAAATACAGAAAACTGACTACTGGTCAATAAAACAACTACACTTAGAGTCCTTTTGTGTGCTTCCCAACTGAAACAGACCAGGCGACCACCTCCTGCCACTAGATGAATAATCCCAGCCATCCTAATGTAAAAGTACAGTAAAAGTGTCCAGAGTGAAATGCTACCACAAGCAAATTTAAACTTAAGAAATGGTAATAAGTAATTCACGATAACAATGATGTACTTTAAACAGTTTATAAAAGTGTGAATAAAAGTACTTTGCTTTGTAGAAATGAGCCAAGGGCCACTCAATTGTGCAGAATTTGTAAAGGCACTAAAAACAAGGTAAGCTAATTAATAAACCCTCTGGTAAAGAAAAACAACTACATGTAGGAATCTTTAGTCTGTTTCCCCAACCTGTAAAGACTAGGCTACCATCCACTGTCACTAGATGGAAAATCCTTTGTCCACATGATGTAAAAACACAGAAGGGAGTTTGCTAGAGTTTAAAAATATACTATTCCATCCAGCAACTAGCTGTGTAATGAATTCAGAGAAAGTAAATCAGTAGAACAGATGATGAGAGGCAAAATGCATTTTCTTTCAAAATAAGCACAAGGAAAGGCAAATAAGTAAGTCAAGATATCAGCAGCAGTTTAAAAAGAGAAAGAAGCTTATAAAGCTCAATTTACAGTAAGGGTGGGGCAGCTTAAAATCACAAAGTTTAAAAAGCAGATCAAGGAATGTGAGGGTGTGTGGGAAAATAACCAGCATGGATTCAACAATAGAGCATCTAGTTTTTGCAGGCCTTGAGACTTATCCTAAAAGAAAAGGCCACAGATATACTCTATGTAGTTAAAGGGAATGGTATTCCATTCAGATTAGGAATAAAGACAAACTACTGTCCTTCAAAAAAATCTATAAGAGATCATGTATTTGTAGAAAATAAATGTAAATGCTACAAAGATGCAGGATAGCCTATAAAAACAAAGAAACAACAATGGCAGCCTTGTTTAGATTGCTGTCTAATGGATGATGATATACAAACCACTATCAAGACATTGATACGCATATTGCCTGCTGCAGGTTGATTTCACTCTCCCTCTGTATATATTCCTGTATATGATTGCCATAATATTAGATGCTTTGTTATTGTCCTTGATGCTTTTGTTAGATAATTTCCACTACTGTAAGTTGTTCTTCATTTGTACTTGTGACATTGTATGGAATTTGGTCTGAACACTGAAGTGTAAGGCATGTTTCTTTAATAAAAGCATTTCTGTATGATGTTGTGCTGCCAACATGGCCTGAGTCATGGCTGAAAAGTGTCTTTAGACCAGCCCGCCTACCTGATTAACAAAATAAATAAATAAATAAATAAATATGTCATAAATGAGTACGTGGGTTGGTCAGAAGACAAGAGTTCACTGTTCACTGACTTGATGACCAGAAGGAGATTCCAGGAAGTAGTCACATCCAAACCAGGAAGATATTTATTAGTTACAATCAAAACTGGACCCAAGTTAAGGGCTTTTGTCCATCTTAATTTACATGGACTTACTCAGAACTAAAAAATAACATGGGAGCTTCCATTTTTTTATAATGTCTTCTAATTCAAAAACGGCATCCCTGGGTTCCAGTAAGCTCTGTAATCCTCTGGGAACAATTTCAGCCTGTGGATACGTTTAAAGTATCTCATATATCATACAGAAGACTTAAATCTCATGGAAACTTTAATAAACTCCAAAATTACCATTTGAAACTTGCAATTACCAGCAGCTTAAAGTTAATGTGATATGAGTTTGCCTGTGATGCACCATCATTCAATTGTTGTAAAATGTGCATTTTTGGATCAACAGCCTTCTAATTCTGCTGGATTGATAAGTGATGGTACAGAATTTAAGCAGGGGAAATTCAACCATACACAGAGCAAAATTTAAAGGTACCAGTAATTGTTATATCACAGGATATGTCAGACATATTTCCAGTATATTGTCCATCATTCACTATTTTACTGAATGAGAATGAAGTGGCAGAAGCCAGAACAAAATGCCTAATGCCCTTACACCAGTCCCCTCCAATACATTTGATACTGGTAAATCCAAAGACATAATTTTAAATTTTCTTTCATCACCTGACAAAACTACATTCAGAATCCTGAGGAGCTGATTGTATTAGCACAAAAGTCATCATCTGACATTTCTAGTTTAAGTTCAGTATAAATTCTACAAACATAGAATGGGTTAAAATTCTCCATTTCAAAACAGTCTGGTCTGTGTTCAAAATGCATTCACCTTGACTTCCATCAGAAGAAGCACCTCATGGCACAGGAAAACTAGTGCCCTCACCTCTCTCTCCCAGGATGAGTAAGTAAGTGTCAACCTTTTACTCCACCCTCAGTTACCTCTTCCAGTGCTTCGGCCACTATTTGAACCTACGTTTTGTGGGTCTTAGTCAGTGCCTCATCCCTCTATGTCACAGAGAAAGCTTTATTCTAGCAAACTTTAAAACAACAATAACAACAACAAAATAAAATAATTTGTTTTTATTCCAAAGAAACTGCAGGGGTCACTACTGCCTAAAAATGTCTCTGTTGGCTCCACCAAGGACATATAGAAAAAACAAGGTATATAAGATAATTTAACTGAGCAAACATCATCTTCTTAATAGATGTGTGAAAGATAACCTAAAAAGCTGTAAGACTTCTGACCCTGCCTTTAGTTATGATGAATGTTGCAAACAGTTGCCATTTTTATAGCCAAACCTGAGGATGAGTTTAAGGAACTTCTTAGAAATTGTTAATACTTTTTGACAGCTCTCTGTATTAAACTCTTTTACTGTTTCTGAACCAAAAATAGCATTTTGTTTGTATTAAATGATATTTCATGTAACTGTAACTTACACTTTTAAGAAAGCACTTTCTTAATTTACAAGTTTTATGAAAGAGGGTTGGCTAGCTGAGGTGGTGGAGGTTTGCATTTACTTACAAAGAAAAATTATGCATTGTAAACCTTTTGAATAGCATCTTATCATAGTTAATCTGAAGCTATTTATGGCTCAATAAAACACAGGAAAAGAGAGAGACAGGGACAGAGAGAGAGAGAGAAATCCTGAGTGCATTATAGATTTTAATGGCACTTGTCAAGAAAACAGAAAAAACAAAACGCTAGTGTGATTATTAATGTAGAGAAAGTGATAGGCAACAAAAATAAATTGTGTTTTAAACTGCTACAGCCAACAGATAGAGGGAAAAAAAGGGAAAATTTCTCACTAGTCCACTAACAGAATGCATACAACACAGTTGATATGGTACCTTGTACTGGGCCTGAATATATTTTGTACTTATTTGAATTGTTGGACTTAAGCAGTAATTTTATGAAAGTTTGAATAAACATCTTTGTGTCTTCCGATCCACAGACAGCGAATGAGGATGAGGATTTTCACTAACAGGGGAAAAAGAGTCGGTCACCTTCATCTGAAAGTAAATGACAGACTCAATCTGAGAACTTAAGCACTCTGAACATGCCCAGATATCACACACCACCAGAAAAAAGAATATATTTACAGCCATATAACAGAATATGGTAATTTACATTTTAAAACGGATTCCCCTTAACAAGTATAGGGGTAAAAAAAAGAGTTCCCTGATCTGTGGCATGCTGAGTCTGCTGTTACTGTAGCTTCAAAGTAGAAATGTTATGAGGCTATACCAACAGGAAATGCAGACACTTCAAAAGGAAGTGCCAGCAATCTGGGAAACAAACACGGTGAAATATTTCCATCTGAAATCAAAGCAAGTTCTAAATTTCATTCTTGTCGTGAGGAAGGTATGATCTAAACCTCTTACAGGCAATTTTTTCATGGGGTATAGTTTGCCTCCTGTTAGTTAACAGTAAAGAGTACTAGATGGACAACTATAAACATTAAGACAAATTTGCTAAAGCATTTTAAATAAACTCTAGTAAGATATGGGTATAACATTCAGACAGTGTTAAATAACCACCAAAGCAGAGCCAAACCACTGGTCGGTGGTTCTTTGACAGGATGGTTGAGTGAGGATAAAGATACTGGGTGTCTGCAAAAAAAAAATAGTTTCCTGGAATAAAGTGAATTAAATAAATAAATGCGCTTGTTATGTTCATGCAAGCAAAAACAAGATCGAATTTGTTTTGTGCCTGACTGCCATCTACTGATCATCAGTGAAAGAGCAACCTAGCAAAATGCCTGCTTGTATGAGTGCTTGCATGAACTTAACAAGCATTTATTTATTTATATTTGTTAAATGGGGCAGAGGCACTGATCCGTATGGACCATTTTCATTCTCAGACTAGGAACACTGGCACATGAAGCAGCTGGTTAACAACTTCTAGCCTTACTTTTCTAGCCTATCTGAAAGCCTTAAGTTGCTTGCAGCCACAGGAGGGCTTAATGAGACAGTGAAAGAGACTGCCTTTCTTGTGACTGCATTTCCATGTGTATGAGAGAAATTTACATTTCACTAGCCATCCAGATGATGGCCATTAGACATGTTCAGGTATTCTTTGCATTGAACCTCTCTTATGCTCCACCAGTTATCTTTGAGGAGCACAGTCAGTTGAAGAATTTAGAGAAGTGTAAAAAGATGGCAGAGAAATGCAATAGTCACAGCATAATGGCTAACTTGTGGAAATTAACAGCTTGTGTGGGAAAATAGGTGTATTAGTGTAACTTTCCAATTGTAATATAATGTAATCTATGAATATGAGACTTTGGAAGCTATTCTTCAACTGCTATTCCTTGTACCATATCATCACAGTAATTACTCTAGGAAAATGTTATATAAAGCGTGCAAGAGCAGGCATGTTTGCCTAGTGCCCATAAGAGCAATAGGTAACTGGGCATGTGACTAATCACTCTAAACCTTAACAGCTGGCATTAGCATAATCTGCTAAATGTTCAAGCAAGCATCAGGAAAGCTCATCTCATGCAAAGTTTGAAAATAATTAAAGACTCATTCAAGTCAAATGCTTTGTTAATATTTAAGGAAAAGACAATCATATCCCATGTTTTCCCAGCACTAGTTATAACAGACTGAATTTTATGGAAATGACAAAGGAACTTTTTTATACTGTAATTTAGATTATTAAGTGTGTTTTAAATGTATGTCTATCAGCATTTTGTATTCACCAATACTGCTACGTCAGCTATAGTTACTGCATTGTACTACTACATTGTACTACATTACTACATTGTAATTATATCAGCTGTGTCTGATATTCTGATTGTACTACTGTTTGAGAACTTGTTCCTCCCTCTGCTATATAGATACTGTAAATATGTGCCTGTGATGTACTATATATTCTGTTTGTGTTTCTTGTGGAGCTTCCTCCCTGGGCCTACACTGAAAATTGGCTCTGCTTGGCCCAGTGGACTTTCCCGGTAAAAAAATGGCAATAAATAAATAAATAATATGAACTGTGTAACTGTCATAAATCACACTTTCATCTCAGAGAGCTCACAATAAAGCTCTTCTCTCTGCATTAGCCAGAACTTAATATCTTATGTATATATATATATATATATATATATATATATATATATATATATATATATATATAAAATTAAAGCAAGGGGCATATTATAACTGTCTCATGTCCAGACTTTTCAGGCTTTGGAAGCTTTAGAAGCAGTTTAGAAGCAGCAACACATCGGTTTATAAGGGTAGGGTAACAAGCAAGTTCAGCCCTTCTTATTTTGTCATTAATTCATTTCTTTGACAAGTTAAAGGCATGGACCACAAAAGCCCTGTTTTAAGCCAAAACTAATACTGGTAATACAGAACAGATAAAAACAGGGACATCCCATTAGAAATAGTTATTTGCATAGGAAACAGAAAATGGTAAAACTGTTTCACTTAACATATTGTGGTATTCCAGTCCTCACATCAGCTTCACTCTTGTGGCAGAAGGCTTAGAAAATCAAGAGACAAACCTGACAGGATGATGTTCGTAAGCTGAAGAGACAGTTGCAGCAGTATTATAGCTATGCACCGCACCTGTAAGTAACTGTTATTTTATGCCTACGGAAGATTGGTAAGAAGGGGAGGGGATCTGATAGTAAATGGACAAGTGTCCTGACATTTAGAATAAATCTAGGGAATGTATTGGTGCTACTTTCGCACAGTTAATGTAGAATAGTCAGTGCAAGAGAGTATTTGCAGAAAGACTAAAGAAGCCTAGTAACAATATGGTATGTTTCATAGATTATTACTAGGCTAGCTGCCCTCATGGACCATTTTTAAGCCTAGCCAATTATCCCCTGTGAGAATCAAACCCTGCACCTTGTGCTTCTAAAGTAAACACCTTAACCATTATACCACCCTCCCACTAATAAACAGCTCTTACAAGGCTCAAACCCAGGACCCTGCACACCATAGACAAAGTAATTTACCATTAAGCCATGCCGGATGTTAAAGTTCTGACAAGGGTTAGGCACTGCCCTTTACTAAGATGTATGAAAATAAGGGTACAGGCTAAAACACTGCCCTGTGACTAATAGGAATCCATGTAGCTTTCTGAAGTGTCAAATATAGTGATGCTTAAATTTAGGAGAGCTGTCCATGAATTGGCACACTTTGTTAAGTTCAGTTGATTAGTTTTGGGGTGTTGGTGATATGGTTAGTAGTCATTAGTGGAAGTCACTTTGTTAAGTTCAGTTGATTAGTTTTGGGGTGTTGGTGATATGGTTAGTAGTCATTGGTGGAAGTTTATACTCAGTCTGGAGAATGTGCTCACTCTTATGACCAGTTGCATGATGCAGAGGACTAAAGGCTTTATTGTATAACAATGACCCAGATACAAGTAAAGGCCTGGGTATTAGAGGACCTAGTCAAGGAGATGAGAGTCAGCTGCTGGTGTTGGTTTGTTCATCTTTGGGTGAAGGATTTAGTTTGGTTTTATCACAGAAGCACAAGATGGAGAGGGGCCAGGAAAGCACTTGCATGCAACAGGGACAGATGAACACAGGCCCAACCAAGGAGAATTCCCACTCTAGCTGAGGTCTATATCACTTTGTCAAATCCCACATCAGCGAATACCTCTTTGTCGAACACCTATTAATCAAAGCTCCTATTCAGCAAATGGACTTTTCAGCAAATTTTTCCTAGGACAAACCAATGGTAGGCTACCCTAGCAAACATGAACAAAATCATAAAACATTTACCCAGGTGGGGGGCTATGCCCCCACCCCCCCAACTAAATATACCAACTCCAAGATTGCACTACCGTGGGGAAAAGGGCAAATTCCAAATGGTGGCTAACCGTTGTTGTGCCCTAGGAAACTTTTGTTGAAAAGTCCATTCGGTGAACAGCAGCTTCGATAAATAGGTGTTTGACAATAGAGGTATTCATTGATGTGGGATTCGACAGAGTGATATAGATCCCTCTAGATGAGCTGCATGGGTCTGTGGAGGTATACGTCCACATTAGAGTCAGTATATTATGGCATTGCATTGTGCTTATTAGCCATCTGGAAGATGGCTGTAAGGGCCATTTAAAAAAGGATTCTTACCTAGCTGAGGGTGAAACCTATCAGTGGATAGCTCCCCCCACACTGCTAACACAGGTGCCTGTGGTTCAAATCCACAATAGAAGGAAGGAGCCCTTGACAGGATGATTTGGACGCAATGTCTGGACAGAACAGGGGAATAAGCTGGCTTATAGGTTGCCATCTGGGATTTGACAATCAGTGTCTGACTGGAGAGGAGCTTAAATGTGTACATCCTTCCTCACACTAAATATAGTCTCCATAACCAGGAAGCTTGAGGATCTGTAGTGGGTGCTAAATAGTGACCAAACCTTATTTGTTACCTTCTGTGTATGCCCAGACAGAGAAATGCTGGAAACATGCCACATTTCAATATATTTGAAATCTTTGGCTGTTGGAATGGTGCTTCCTTTTGTGGATGAAATGCTCCAGCCAGTTTGAAATCTACTAAGCCTTTTGTCTATCCCAAGAATGTGGTATCAAGGCCCATCAACAGTGTAATGTAAACAAGTTACCAGATGAAGCTTTAGTGATCAGTTTGTGTCAGTTAGCAACATACAAATCAGAGGCAAGGCTAGGAAGTCAGTGAACAATGGAGATAATTAATGGGGATCCTGGATAAGAATGAGACTGGCTAGGAAAAGTGATGCACCCATTAGTACTCTGTGAGGCTCTAGCAAACAGTACAGTTAGCTGGTCCATCAAGTCAGCTTTATTCATCTTGCTACAAGATCATCTAATCCTGATGCCTTCTCTTGGGGCAGTCCATATCAGCCTATCCCACTTATTTTTGTAATGAGCCTATGCTGTTTGTCAGACCCCTCAAAGTAAAATTTTATGTTGGGCTCTATCCAAACACTGCCTGATCTCCACCACTGGAACTCTCTTTGATAAACCAAAAGTGGCAAAAGTGTCTGTCATTTTTATGGAGGCAAGTAACATCTGCTTCACCCTAGAGTCTCTGACTTTCACGAATCCTCAGATAGGGTTCAAAAAGCCTACAAGGTATATTCCCCACCAATAGGCAGTGATCTGTAGCAAACTTCACCAATCAATCCCACTTCTGTAATTCCATCCAGTATTGCTGCTCCCTGATCTTACCCAATTTCCTCCTACGTTCCTCTAACTCATGACCCTTAAACTGCAAATGATTCCATTCTTCCTTTTTGTTTTTCTTCCCTTTCTCTTCAACAATGTCTCAGCCCTAGCCCTATATATCTTCATAAGAGCATAAAGTCAGGTTTCTCATTTCATAGACTAATTCCCTGTAGGAAAACAGAGGTCACCTTTATCATAGGATCATAGTAGGTTACTAGGCTAATGGCCCTAGGGCTGTTACAAGCCTAGCAAAGTTCTACCCTTATTTCCATGATCAGCACCTATTGCCCCAGTCCAACAGGGACACAGCTGGAACCCCCGGGGTGAATTTGCAGTTACCCATCCAGTTGTCCAGGTTGCGTTTGAAGAGGGCTAATGAGGTGCTTTGTTTGACATGAAGTGGAAGTCTGTTCCAAAGGTGTGGTAACCTCTGGTAGACAAATCTGTTCCTCCAGCAGATTCTATTAATGTCAAATGCCAGGTTAAAGTCTTTACAGTGAGTAGCTCATGTACATTTGACTTATGGAGATGCAGCATTTCCAATAAAGCAGGGTCCGAAATTGCCTGTATGCAAGACAGAGATCACCTCTGAGTAGTCGGCATGAAACAGAATAAAGTGGCAGTGATTTCAAATGATCCACATAGGACAGATGCTGAAGATCTTGGATTTTCCTTGTAAGGAACCTTTGTGGTCTCTCCAATTGCTGTATGTGCTTGGAAACATGCATACCAAAAGTGTTGTTGTACTCAATTATTGGCCTGATGAGGGAAGAGTACAGAGAGGTTATAACTTCTTTTTTCCTGGAGGCAATGCCCTTACTTATAAGATGAGCCATATAGAATGCCCTTCTTACCACTGTGGAGCAAAGGAAAGGTTGCTGTCAACCTGTGTGTCCAGGTCTCTCGCCAGTGAGTACATACTTAAGGTGTTGCTATTGATTTGGTAGTTAGCAGGAACATCACCCTTACTGAAAGGTATGATAATACATTTTTTGCATTGAGTTTAAGGCCATGACTTTGGCACCAATCAGTTGTTTGTGTACGACCCTCTTGCAGGATGTTGACATAATTTGAAGACAATATCACCGTTCCCAGTTTGCAGTCATCAACAAACTTTGTCAGCCACAGACCATTAGTTTTTGCTTGTACTTTGGTGAAATAGATTCCAAACAGTAGATGTCCCAGGACTGATCCATGTCAGGTCTGCTGTTGGAGGTGGATTGCCCTATTTTGACTATATGGGTTCTATCAGTAAGCCAGTCAGCGACCCATCTAATGATATAAGGGTTCATACCTAGCTGGGTGAGTTTGGCAATGATGCCTGAGTGGGGGATATTGCCAAATACCTTGGCTAAGCCAAGGTAGGCTGTATGCATAGATTTCCCCTCGTCCAGGGCCTTGGTGACTGTCTTGAAGAAACAGGCATGATCTCCCTTTGACAAATTCAAACTAAGTAGGATCAAGTGTTTGGAGATTACCTATATCTTACTTAATAAGGTCCATGATGATTCGCTCCATGGCCTTGCAGATAAGGCTAGTCAGGCTAATATAGTTCCTGGGGTTAGTGGGAGAACCCCCTTTGTGCAAGGGAGTAACGATGGCCGTTTTTCATTCAGCTGGGATGCAGCCTATGCTTAGACTATGATTGAAAAGAGTACCCAATGGTGTTTCTAATTCTTGTTGGAGCCCACGTAGGATGCAGCCTGGGATGTTATCAGGTCCCATAGATGCTATGTTTTTGGCCTTAGAGAAGGCATTTATGACCTGTTCTTTAGAGATACAAGGTAGGGAACAGGTGGTAAGGCTGCCATGGGGTATGTGTGGTGGGGACATGGGGAGTGAAGTTTTCACGGAACCTGTCAGCCAACAGGATAGCTATGTCCACAGGCTCAGTATAAGTGGTATCATTAACTACCAGTTCGGCACAGATCTGGGACTTTTCTTTTAGGTTATGGATGTAACTAAAGAATACCTTTTGTCTGTCTTTGGTTGAGGAAGCTAATTTGGATTCATAGTTTGCTTTGGAGGACTTCACAAGAAGTCTTATTCATTGTTTAACTTCAGGAGGGAGTGTTTCCAGTTTAGGGCTCGCTCCCTCTTACTCTTAGATAGCAATTTCTTCCTCTTATTGTAACGTCTGTTAATGGCAATTGTCCACCAGGCAGGTTTACTCTTCCTTGAGAAGCTTGTTTTGGTCCTCTCAGGTATGGCCAAGTAAATGCAGTTATACAGGTGTTTATATAAAGCACTGGTGTACAACTCAGCATAGTTGCCAGTTCCATTTGGGGGGAGGTGCAGTGAAGCTATTTATACCATCCCATAAGAGGTTATAATCTGCTTTGGAGAAGCTGTTTTAGTTTAGTTGCTGCTGGGGGGAGGGGGTCAGGTTTGATTTCTGGTCAGATCTCACCAGTGAAGACCTCACAGTGGGGGTGCTACAGTGGTTCCTCCATACTGGTAAGCGTCATATATTTATATATCTTCTATGGGGCTTTAAAGGCAGTGTTGGGTAAACTCATGATAACAACATAGGTAAATGATATAAAATGGCCCTGCCAGCTGTAATTGTGCCCTCAATAGCCTCAAACATAAGTATAACACAGTACATCACCTGTGTGATATTGTGAATGATAAATGAGTGAAAAATGTCATCCTCTTCTCTCTTTCACTAAACAGTAACTGTTTTGACCAAGCACAAGGCCTCCTGAAGCTTCCTAAATAAACTTAACCAACCTAATCTACATACTGGATTGGGGAGAGCTTATTTATGGATCCAGCCATTCAGCATTAAAGTATCTTCCTTTTACCAGGGGAATCCTGGGCGAATTGTGTACTACTTCCACCAAGGCAGAAAAAAATGCTATCTAGCTGGGGTGGGAGCATATACTGCCCTGAAAATGAATGGCATTCCACCAGATAAAAAGTTCACAATACTACAATAGCATCCCTCATATTAGCCAAGAACATGGACTTCAGCTCTTTCCCTGACAAGTTAAGATCAAAACCCTTGTGTTAGGGCCTTACTGTCTGGCAAATTGTTCATACTAATTTTGTCTGAGCCTGCAATTCTCATTCGTAGTTTAATAAGTTGTTCATACCACAGCCATCTGAATGGTTTACATCAGTTCTTTTTTCATTCACTTGTTCGTGTTGCTAAGATTTTTAACCCCTTTATTTCTTATCATTTTCAAGAGGACTGTCCACCAACTGCTGCATTTTATTTTTACTCCCTATATATAAGTGGCTATACCTCCAAAATGCTTTGACATATCTAATTACCTATAATATATCTATTGTCTTTGTTTCTAGCTTTAAAAATAAAGAAAAGCTACATTGTGAACTGTGATGAAAAATCACATTTGAGTGTCATTTTATGCAATGACTCTTAAAAAAAGTATAAAAACATTACTTTTATGCAGAAATACATGTTCTTTTTGGGTATGAAGTCACTACAAACTACATTTATGCTTTGAATAGCTTTTCTAAGTGTTACTGTAAGTGTTGTTTCACCTTCATTTTAAACTAAATGCCTTGCAAATGCTGCAGTTTGTCAGTTCCTAATGACCATTCTGTCAGAGGGAACCATCTGGTGGCGTGAACATTGACTTTAGAAGATTGTCACTTTTGAAGTGACGTCTCACCCCATGTGTAAAAATGGAAGAAAGGGGTTGTGGATGGATGGATGGAGTCTAACCTGAATTTGACCATTATTAGAAAGCTCAGTTTATTTACATTGCTTCCAGATATTCTTATAAAATTCTTTGGACAAGACATCTGAACAGCCATTATTACAAACCATTTGCATGAATCTGTACGTGTGCTTTTGCTATAGACTTTAAAATGACAGAAATATGTACTTTTTAGTTCAGGTTTCATAAGAGCAAGCTAATCATATGACTCAATTATGTATTGAGGTTGTAACCCAGACAAATTGTCAAATGGTAACCGAATTGCAAAAAAAACCAAAAAAAAACAACAGAGCAGAGCAAGCAAATGGCTATCTATAAACACTGATAGCACATAGCATTGCCAGAAATATAACACTGTATCTCTCACGGGGCAAATTGTGGTGCTGACTGCTGGGCTGCAGCATCCCACACCCCACCATATATATATATATATATATATATATATATATATATATATATATATATATATATATATATATATATATATATTGTACATATAGAGAGGGAGAGAGAGAGAGAGACAGAAGGAGAAAGAGAGAGGGAGACCAGGATGTTGGTTGGGGAAGGTCCACCACATTGTGGAATGCAGGCAGCTTGATCCCAGCAATGATTTGGATGTTAGATTAAATCTATCAGTTCTATGTTTTATATATAATTATTTACAACTTCACTAAGCAAAATGCAATTATAATTTATAAAAAATCTATTTGGATCTCATTCCCAGTGGAAGGTAAGAAAAGGCTGTACAAAATGAAAGAAAACTCATCTTTCAGCTTATAAATATGTATGAATATATTCATGTATGTATGGGGACATATAAGCTCTCAACTGTCCCCATATTTGCATCATATTTTAATCTGTTTTTTTTTGTATGTATGCATGAGTGGGCATATCATCTTTTAACTGTCTGTGATTTTCCATTATATTTTGGTCTTTTTTGTGAATGTGTGGTCTGGCAAATCAGTAAGGATTGCAACATACTTCTTAACTGTCCAGAAATTGGCATATGTTTGCCTTATATTTTTGTTTTCTTCCTCAAAATATGTGATTTTCTAGCAAACCATTGAAAATTGAAATCATTAAATAATGAAAGTCATTTAAATTCAGAATTCATTTCCTTCAGAAAATGCATAATAATATGAAGCCTGTTATTCTAACAACTTTCTATGTATGTAAAGGTAGTATATGTTCCTGATTTTGGTTCCGTGTCTCCCATTATTTTTTAAGTGTCTCCTTGATTTTTGTGCTAATATGTTGAAAGGTATTTGCGTGTGTGTGTTGGGGGGTGTTGCAGTGAGTTGCACACTGTATTCCAATAGTAGTGAGATGAGAAGATAAATTCTTGCATGTCAGTTTTTTCTGCATTTATTCATTCATTTGATCACAACCAAACACCTGAGGTATACAGTCATAGTCATACAAATGACTTATTGATGGTGACATGTGTGTGTGTGTGTGTGTGTGTGTGTGTGTGTGTGTGTGTGTGTGTGTGTGTGTGTGTGTGTGTGTGTGTGTGTGTGTGTGTGTGTGTGTGTGTGACAGAGAGAGTCTGTACCTGTGCAGGGGGGTTAAAACAAATTACTGTTGCTAGTAATTGTTTTTATTTTATTACATTCTGGTACCTAATATATATTTTAATAAAGTTGACTTTAATTGGTGAGCTGGTTGTATGTGGATGAAATGACTAAAACGTTATCATTCATTCAAATTCAGAAGTCATTATTTTACCTTTGTAGAAGTAGTGTGCATTTGTATGATGTGACTAGTGACTTTTGAGACTGTTGGATATCTCAGGTGTGCATGTACATTAGATAAAGTGACTATGATTGATGAGCATGGTGGCTGTCTGAGAAAAATGACTGTGTGTGACAGGGACTGCGGTATATCTAAAGTAGCAAGTTAGTCATAACCTTCACATTCCATCACAGTCAAACGTCGGCATTTTATTCAATAAGTGGCCATTTCAGTATGCTTATGATAGCAGGTCATCATTGGCTGAATGTGGCATTGAGTAGCATCTCCATTTAACAGTGGTTCCCTGGCTGAGTTTTTGATTAGGATTCCTTCTATGTAGATTCTGCATGCACTCCCTGCCTGGATGTGGAGTCTGCATGTGTTCCCTGTCTCTGTGCAAAGTCTGCATGCACTGTCTATGTGGAGGCTGCATGTGGTCCCTATTTCAGTGTGGAGTTTGCATGCGTTCCCTGTCTTTGTGTAGGTTTTATCCATGTGATTTAGTTTCTTTTTCCAGACTCTCAGCTGTATAATATATGCATCTGGACATTTGTCGAACACCAGAAGGGTACAAAGAATATAAGTCTGTTTCTTTGAAGGGGCAAGAAGGTAGGCACTGTGCCCAGATAACATTTATATATCCTTGAATTTGTCTTCAGCGTTTCGGGTTACTACTGTTTTATTAGCTTTGAACATTAAGCTTTTGTCTGAACTTACTTTTTATTGAAAGGAAAAATAGGACTGGGCTTTTTCCCTTATTATTTTTCATTCTGGACATAATTAATCCTCAAGTTGTATTAAAGATCTAAGGTACATCTCAGACCATCTAGGACCGTATGCCTTCTGAGTGCCTAGTAGCCTCCAGATCCCCAGCTTAATTCAGTTGAATCCTCCAGATTTAAGGCATATAATTTTGGTCAGCTAAGATATGTTAAGAGCATGGGGAGGACTAAAAAGTAAGAAACCATGTGAAAAATCAAGAAAAAAGTAATATAGCATAAGGGAAGTATGTGTGTGTGGGGGGGGGGGTGAAATGGAAGGCCCACAGAATCCTTTATCCTTTTTCTAGGACTCCATTTAACCTAATGATGGCATGTGAGATTATAATTATATCGTTTTTGTTTTTTTAAAAGCTTGTACTGAAGTGATTCTGTGTTAATTAGTTATGTGAACCTATTGGCTAATTTTAATTAATTGAGTTGATTGTTATAAGTATAAATGAATAGCTTGATATTTTTTAACAGATTCTGATGAAGTCCTACTTGATGAAAGTGCTTAATCTGTGACATTAAAGGTTTCTTGAATTTTAGTGGATGTGATTTCTTCTAAAAATGAAGTCTTTTGGTCCTTGTGTGATTTTAATTGTTTTATTAGTTTGAAAAGTGGCTATAATGAGTGGGTACATATTAAGGCAGACTGTGGATAGAAATGAATGACCTCATCTGTTGTTTGATCACATGCAATGATCATTGACCTTCTGTAATAGAGCCCCACCCTATCTCTGAAACTATTGAAATTAATATGTTATGGCTTTTGGATACAGACTGCACACTTACTCTGTGATTCTAGATATAATGGCATCTACTTAATTTTGTTGCCATGTGTCACTGCCTGTGAGTCTTGAGTTTGAGATTTTGGGGGTAAAAACAGAAATCCAGTAACAGAAAAAAAAACAGTTGTCCAAAGAAATACCACTGACTTTTATTTCCAAAATAATAAAAATGTATTATTTATTTATTTATTTTTATTTTATTTTTATTTTACATTTGTTGACCGGGCTAGTCCAACTGGATACATGTCCATTTTCAGCAGAGGCCCGGGGAGATAAGCTCTGTGCAAAAAAAAAAAAATAGCAAAAAAAAAACATTTTTACAAACAATGTTGTTACAGGTTAATAGAGAAATTATCATAGAGGTCTAAGTACCTCCCATTTTAAAATTCGGGTACAATACTAAAAATAGGTCTAATATTATACTATAGTCTGGGAGAAATAGATCTGGGATAAGAGGAAAATAAAACCTTTATATTTACAAAGAAGATTAGAAGTTAGGCTGGAAAAATCAAAGAGGACAGAAATACATCACAGTGCCAAAGGCAGGTACAGTGGAAAAATTACAGAGAGGGCAGAAATACTTTGCAGTGCAGTAGGCAGGTACAGTTCAGATTACAGGTAGAATACAGAAAGTCAAAATAAAAGAGACATAAGTGTGTCTTTTATATAAATAAAAGAGTTTTCACACTATGAGTAAGCTTAGGGGATGAAAAGAAGGATAAGGAATAGCAAAAAGGTAAAGTGGCAAGAAGGAAGGTAGAGCTAGTTATAGGGAAGTAGTGGGTAGGCAGTACCTGTTATGAGTAGAAAAAGTAGAAAAATGATCAGTCAGGTTTAGTACAGGGGCATAGCCAGTGTGTTCTTAGGAAAAGTTTCAGTTTGTTTTTGAAAAGAGACATGGAGCAAACTGAGGAAAGTTCACTGGGGAGAAGGTTCCAGGATTTTCCAACAGTGTTGCTGAAAATAGAGTCCCCAGCCTTGTTATTAGATTTAGAGGTGTTTACAAGAAGTTTGTGTGATGAGCGCAAGGATTTCAGATTCTTATAGGGATAGATGAGGTTAGTTAATATAGGAGTACTGGAAGGTTGGTAAAGAGTCTTATGGGCAATGGTTAGTTGGTGGAATTTAAGCAGATTCTGAATTTCTAGCCATCCAAGCTGCTTAAGATTATAGCAGTGGTGGGTTCTGAATGGGTTGCCAGTAGCAAACCTGGCAATGTTATTGTAGGAAATTTCCAATTTGGCGAGGTTATTTTTAGATAAATTAGTAAATATGGGTGAGGCATAGAGGAGTGTAGAGATTAGATGGGTATAAGCAATAGTTTTTCTGACTGTTGGTGAAAGAAATGGTTTGATTCTGTAGAGAGAGCCTAGCTTTTTATTGACGGTTTTTATAGTATTGTTGATATGGGTGTCAAAGTTAAGATTGTTGTCTATGGTAATACCAAGTAGTTTAGCAGTTGGGTCAGGTGATATGGGAGTACCATTTGTGGATATAACTGAGAAATCTATTGGGACGGTCTTACGAGTAGGATTGAAAAGGAGGAGTTTCGTTTTTTTGGGGTTCAACAGAAGGCAATGTTGTGTAAACCATTCTTCTACTGTATTAAATACTTCTTGGGTAAGGGAGTGAAGTTTAGAAGTGGATGTGGCTGTACATATAAGTGTAGAATCATCGGCGTACTGAACACATGTAGCTTGGGGGATTGCTAGATGAAGGTCATTGATAAATATGGAGCAAAGAAGAGGACCTAATATGGACCCTTGAGGGACGCTAATGTTAATGGGCAGGTGGGTAGATAGAGTATTGTGCCAAAGTACTGCCTGTTGTCTGTTATCTAAATAGGATTGGAACCATTTAATAGTGAGTGTACCTAGTGAGAGGGATTTGAGGATATTTATAAGTATTTGGTGATTAACCATATCAAATGCCTTGGACAGATCGATAAACAGTGCTGAGGAGAGCATATTGGCATTTCGTTTTTTGTTAATACAGTCAGTAAAGGAAAGGAGGGCAGTAGTAGTGCTGTGGGAAGGTCTGAAACCATGTTGACAGTTGGAAAGTAAGTTATTTTGGATTAGGTGGTCTAGCAGTTGCTTATGGATGCATTTTTTCATTAGTTTTACCAAAGGTGAAAGTAGGGCTATGGGATGGTAGTTGGAGAAATCAGTAGATTTCCCACCTTTATGAAGGGGGATAATATGGGAGACTTTCCAGATGCTAGGGATGTGTCCTTCACTAATGGTTCTGTTAATCAGAATGGAAATGGGATAGGCGATGGATTTGGCTGATTTCTGTAGATATTCAGCTGGTAATTGATCTGCTGAAGGAGAGCAAGGTTTAAGTTTTTGGATAAGGGAAAGAATATATGTTGTAGGGACGGGTTGGAAGAGAAAAGGAGGGGGTGGAGTTGTGTTAGAGATAAGTAAAGTGAAATTATTAGGTGATAGGTGACTGGCAAGTGTTTGAATGGCCTCAGTGAAAAAAGTATTAAAGGCATTGGCAGTGTGCTTTGAGTTTTCCTGGTCTGTGCCTTGTGGGTTAGGTGTAATGGATTGACCTGGGTGAAGTAGTTGGTTAATACTTGCCCAGAATTTTTGTGGGTTATTATGTTTAGTTTGCTGGAACTGTAAGTAGTAGTTTCTTTTATCAGACAGTATAGCTTTCTTAGTTTCATTTCTCAGTTGTCTAAAGTTTTGATGGTCAGCAGAGTTTTTAGTCATACGCCATTTGGCCCAGTATTTATTTCTGAGGTGGATTTTTTGTTTGGTTTCTTTTGACAGCAATGGGGAAGATTTAGTTTTGATTCTAATAGAGCGGTTTGGTGCATGGTTATCTAGGATGGTGAGGAATTTGGAATTAAAGTATTTGACAGCTTCCTCCAATGGAAGGTATCTTAAGGGAGACCAATTGCATGCTCTTAGTTCACTTTGGAAGAGATCAGGGTTAAAGTTTTTCTTGGATCTAATGGACTTGACAGTGGCTGGAATGGAGGCATTGGCTTTATGCCTGATAATGTAGGTAAGTGAGTGGTCACTAATATCATCAGGGAGGGTTCCAGATTCATATGTGTGGGGATGGTTATTTATAAGAATCCAATTCAAGGTACTTTCTTTCTTATTGGGCTTGTTTATCCTGGTAGGGGAGGTAATGATTTGAGAGAAACCAAATAGGTTAATGAGGGTGGTAGGTTGGCTGCTGCAACATCTGTTCCAATCTGTGTTAAAATCACCTAGGATAATGGTTTCTTGGGGCAGGTTTAGTGATAGCCAGCAGAGGATATCTTCTATGGTGGTATTGTTATTGCCAGGAGGTAGATAGATACAGATAATATAGATGGATTTGAAAGTGTTAAGTTGAAGTTTGGAAATAAAAATTTCAGCAGTAGAATCTACAGGTGGTTTAAGGTCATATGTGGTGATCTGTAGACCTGATTTAAATAGGATAGCAATTCCCCCACCCTTCTTTGCTATACGGTCAGATCTATATATATTATATCCAGGTGGGGTGATATGTGGGTGATATGTACTAAGTTTCTTCCCCAGAGAAGAAGCCTGTAAAACCCTGCCATCAGTACCTATAAATAAAAAAACTTTGTTTCAGTTCCCTTTGTGAGATGAGAGTAAAACTTTCAATGATTTTTTTCTATATGCTTTTCCCTCCATTCTTAACAGCTTGCAAGTCTCCCTCTTTCAGCCTAATCATCCATTCTCCCATCCTGGAATCTTCCAATGAGGGCTGACCAAAGTCACCATTATCCAGGCAGCCATGGAGGTGATATGTAACTGACTCTTAGCAATGAAATAATTTGTTATGGCCTAACCCCACCATTGGTGGCTGAAGGGAGCACCCATATCACCACAGGCACATTTTTACCATGCCTTCTCCTATGTGTGTGCACTCCATGCATGCCTGTGAAGAGGATACCATGTCCCCTCATCCCCAGCCAGTGGTGTTGTGAAAGGGTGTATTTGTATGGCAGCAACTGGCCAACCTAAAGCCAGTATTTCCCTTCCCCAGGATGGGTAAGCCAGCATAGGGTCCCCACTTTTCACTCTCACCTTCCCCTGACTGGTGCTCATAGTACCTAAAACACTATTCAACTATGAGTCCCAATCAGGGCTTCATCCCCATATGCCACAGAGCCAAACAGCTTTCAGGTAATAAATGCACAAAAAACAGACAGTTTACTGAATAATTTTTAAGGATGTAAATAAAGCTCATTGTTGGAACTGCCCCCCCCCCCCCCCCCATGTTGCCATGAATGTTACATGGCATTTTGATCATTTCATGTTTTTATTGAATACTTTTCCTTTTTCTGGATAAAAATATATAATGTTTATTTCTCATGTAACAACACTTTATTACAGATATATTCTGAATGGGTATAGCATTTCACTCATTGAAGAGAAGTAATATACTGACCCCTAATGGAAACCATCTATAATGTAACATGCCAGGATGCCAATGCCAAATGCCTTACAAACTCTGTAGTCAGTTTCTATGTATAAAAGATCACATGCCACATTAGAAAAACTCAAAGCTGGATCCACCCATATACCCAGATCCTTAAATGAATCAACAGATTCAATCACTGTGTGCTGTATTAAATATTCACCTTTCAATTTATGTCTCCCAAATCTCATATGCTTAGTTTTTGACGTATTTATCAGCATATTATTCTCCTGTGCCCAAATGGTCAATTTAGGCAAGTTCTTTTGTACACATGCCCTATCTGTAACACATGTAATCAGTTTACCCAATTTGAAGTCATCTGCATACAGACTGTAGAACACCTCAGATTAAAAAGATAGATCTGAAAGATACAATCTAAACAAGTAAAGGCCTAAGACATGGATCGTGCTATCCCTAACAAAACCAATATGCTATCCTCTAAAGAAAGGAAGCCAATCTGGTGGTCTTCTGCCATAAACAAACTCTACAACAGAAGAAAGAAACTCCAAAGCTAGTTATAAAAACAAAATCGCCACTGATTCTAAAGATAACCACAAAACATTCTATAGCTATGTCAAAAATCTCAATGGCAACACTCAGATCTGCTCTGAGTTACAGCACAATGGCACTAAATATACAGAACCAACTGATATTGCCAACATCCTGGCAGATAGGTTCAGTGCTAACTTTACCCCCTTCAACCCCTAAAGGGCCCATCTCTATACCAGATGAATGCAAAGTTCCTGTAATCATGGCTGCACAGGTAAAAAACACACTCTCCAAAGCCAAGAACACATAATCCATCGGACCTGACAACATCCCAGGCTGTGTTCTACATGAACTACAGAATGAACTGGCACCCCACCTAAGCACCATGTTCAATCATAGCCTCACCTCAGGCTTTGTGCCCACTGAATGGCACACAGCGATGGTTATCCCACTCCACAAAGGGGAGCCACCACAGACCCCAGGGACTACCACCCCATTAGCCTAACGAGCCTGGTCTGCAAGGCCATGGAACATATCATCATGGAACTTATAAACAAAGACATTGGTAATCTCTAAACTCTGGACCCCCACCCCCCAGTTCGGGTTTGTAAAAGACAGATTATGTCTCCTAAACCTGATTGACTTCTTTGAAGCAGTCATCAAAGCCGTAGACGAGGGTAAGGTGGTTCACACAGCCTATCTAGATCTTGCCAAGGCTTTTGACACCATTCCCCACTCTGGAATTATAGATAAACTCACTGAACTAGGTATAAATCCCTATGTCACAAGATGGGTTGCCAATGGGCTCACTGACAGAACCCACACTGTGAAAGTAGCAGACTCCATATCTGACTTCAGACCAGTGACAAGTGGAGTACCACAGGGTTCAGTTCTGGGTCCTCTCCTGTTTGGTATCTACTTTTCTGAAGTACAGGCTAACGCAGAAGGTCTTTGGCTAATGAAGTTCACAGATGACTGCAAACTAGGAGCCATAATTGAAACTCCTAATGATGTTGACATCCTACAAAATGGCCTCAATGAGACAGATGAGTGGTGTCAAAGCCATGGCCTCAAGCTCAATGCCAAAAGGTGCATTGTTATCCCCTTTGGGAAAAACTCTGTACTCATGAGCTACCACATTGGTGGTAGTCTACTTAACACTGAAAGTGTGATAAGAGACCTTGGGACACAGGTGGACAGTAGTCTCTCCTTTGATAATCACATCGCCACAGTAGTCAGGAAATTCTTCTACGTGGCACACCTCATCACAAAAGGTTTCTCATCCAGGAAAAAAGAGGTCATTGTTCCCCTCTACTCATCACTCATTAGACCCATTATAGAGTACAACACCCCTTTTGGTATGTACCTCACAAGACATCTACAACAACTGGAAAGGCCGCAGAAATACCTCACAAAGAGGATTACCAGGCTCAAACAGATGCCCTATGCAGACCGTCTAAAAAAACTCCAGATGTACTCCGTCACATAAAACCTACTCAGAGGTGATCTCTGCCTAAAATACAAAGCTATGTCAAACCCAGAGCTGTTGGACATGCTCCACTTAAAGAAATCCAAATCCCTCCAAGCTACACACTCTAGGGACTTAAACCTTGTCACTACAATAAACAGAACATGCTGGAGGGATAGATTCCTGTCACAGAGACTTCCCATACTCTGGAACAAACTACCTAGCTATATCAAACAAAGCTCCTCATTAGCACTCTTTAAGAAAAATCTTGATGATTGGATGGGAAATAGGAAATTCACCCCGGGGATCACCTCTGTGGCTCTGCTCGACAGGGGCACAGGAAAATAATTTTCTTGAGTGGCGAAAGCCAGGGTACCTTTTTGGCTAGGCTTGTATAGGCCCTAGGACAGATAGCCTAGTACCTACCTATGAACTTATGAACCTATGAAGACAGAGCCCAGTGGGACACTCTGACTATAACTTCAAATTTCACCTGTCCAATTCCTGTATAATACTTACCATATCCTATTTGTAAGCCATGCAGCTATCCATCTTATTTATTTTTTATTTTATTTATTTTACATTTGTTAACCGGGTTAGGCTGGCTGAGCTTTTGGCTCATTTTCAGCAGAGACCTGGGGAGAAAAGCTCCTCAGGACTAGAAAACAATTTATTAAATTTTAGTAACATAGTAGTAACAATCAGCTATAGAATCTTCCAAGCAGAGACCTGGAGAGAAAAAAAAAGCTCCACAGGCAATTCATTTATACAGAGTATTAACAATCAGCAGACAAGTATGTGAGTTTTATTTGTATCAAAAATGGTAATCGCTTTCACTAATGCTTCTTCAGACCGTTAACATTCAAATGTTTTGCTTAATTCATTATATATAACACATGAATGACCTCTAATCAAGCTCTTTAAAGGGCTATAGACTCATGGAAGTATACATTTCTCTACATCCACTATAGTAAACCATTAAACATATTCAGCTTACATTCGCTACAATATTAGACTACTTGTTAACTAAAGTAGCCCGTCATAAGTTGTTATATGAATATAGCTTAATTCCGCTGATTCGTAATTATGCTTGTATAATATGAATTCTTTACATTTACAATATATAAGTTGCAATGAACGGCTATATAAATTCATTCTGTTATAGCCAAAAATAATTGCATCAAACCTGTGCATCTTATAATATATATAAAAAACATCCCAATATCTGAATACATTCATCATATATGAAAATAAAATAACTTAAAAACATTTAATAAAAATTTTTCATGAAACACAAGGTTTCAAAGGAGATACACTTTGAGCCTCTAAAAACGATCTATCTATTAGTAGTGGAAATGATGCATGACAAAAAATCATCATATGCATACCATCTAATTAATTTCTACTATTTGCTGCCACTCCAAGCTGGCGACCATACATGTCAACATCATCGAGACCACACAGCTAGGTGGGACGTACGCGACCAACCCACACCACACTCCACACCCAGCCCTCCAACAGATGGTAAATACCTATATCCATTAAGATGCTAGACATAATGTGAGTCGATCGCGCACATCCCACCCAGCAGCACAATCCCAACAAGACCGACACATATAGTCACCAACCCATAACAGCAGCAAACATCATAACTATCCTGAGTATGCCATAATACTAAATAAGTAGATAGCATTACTCTTAAAATTAAATATCATAGCTGCTAATTTTGACATACAGAGTCCATAAATCAAGAATGCATATCTCAAAGTAGCAACTGATGTCAAACATGGTCTCCAATGTTAAATTAATAGATGAACATGAATATCATGCCAGCGTTTTCAAGGCATAATCTCATCAATACCAATATTAACGTACAGACACCTCTGATTATAACACTAATGATATAGAGCTAATACATACTTATATACAACCAGTAATAAACAAAGGAGCTATCACATTCTCTTAAGTCGTCTCGCTCTAAGAGCAGGTTTAATAGATGCCCTATCGTTGAGGCCCTTTCCTTTATCTGCCCTAAATGTCAAAATCCAATTAACCTCCCTTCTCTCTGTGGTATTTCGTATATTTCCTTCCCTTATACCAGGCACAAGTTGATCCACAACCATAAACTTAAAACTATGATGTATACCCTCACTATGAACATGTTTTGCTAGGGCATTATGATTATGTCCTATACGTATAGCATAGAGATGTTCCCTAATTCTAGTTTTAAGCATTCTATTAGTTTTCCCAACGTAAAATGATTGACATAACTGACATATAGCTAAATATACTATATGTTCAGTATTACAAGAAGCTGTAACCTGAAAATGATAAATATGTCCTGTGTTAGGATGTATAAAACTGTTACCTGTGTCTATATAGGCACAGAAATTGCAATTTCCACATGGACTAGTGCCTGTATGTGTAGATAATTCACCTTTATTAATTGGATGACATAAGAGTCTTTTAAGATTAAATTTATTCTTACATAGAAAATTGGGTTTTTCGCCTATTATCTGTTTAAAATCATCATTACTTGTCAATATACGCCAATGTTTATTGATGATATCTATAATATCTTTTCTATCATTAGTGTAGTACATAGGCATTCTTAGGTATTTAGCATCCCTTTCTCACATTAGTAGCATTATTTCCTTCAGAAAAATATGGTGCAGCTCTATCTTGCCTTAACTCACTAATATTGCTTAGACCCATCTTGATTTCATTTTCGTTATACCCTCTTTGCATAAGTCTATACCTAAAGTTATTAATCTCATCCTGAAAATAACAATCTGTAGCATTTAACCTTGAAATCCTCATACTCTGTCCTTTGATTATATTGCAAAATATATGGTGGGGATGCATACTTTTTCTATGTAAAAGGGCATTTCTGTAGCAATTTTTTCTGTAAACCCCAGTGTTGACTGGATCAGTCATCACCCATTCAACATAGACATCTAGATATTCTATCCTAGTATCAGAGTAATGGGAGGTGAATCTCAAGTAAGAAGTCATACTGTTAATTTCATCTATGTAAATTTGTAAACTTTCAGAGCTACCCTGCCAAACCAGGAAGACATCATCTACAAAACATCGATAGAATTGAACATGGTGAATGTGTAATTCATGCTGAAACAAAATATCTTCCTCCCAGCTGGCAAGGAACATGTTGGCGTAACTGTTGGCACAAGATGTGCCCATTGCTACGCCATCACGTTGTAAATATACTTTATCATTATACACAAAAATATTGTGCTCCAGTATAACCTCCATAAACATAGAGATCAGATCTATTTTTTGATCAGTATATTGGCTATGTTTGCCTAAATACTGTTTTATAGCATGTACACCTATGTCATTAGGGATGATCGTAAATAATGACTGTATGTCTAATGTGACAAACAACATATCCAAAGTCAATGTAGATGTACTGAATTGATGGTATAAATCAACTAAAAATTGTTTCGTATCTTTAAGGATATGTGTATTCATATCAATGATGGGTCTAAGATGGTTCTCAACAAATAGAGATAATGGCTCTGTGCACCATCCACCTCCTGAAACTATAGGTCACATAGGAGGGTTAGTGCTATGCTTGTGTATCTTGGGTATTCCATGGATACTCGGTATTACTGGATATTCTACTAATAGGAATTCACCCAATTCTCTATCTATGATATGACTGTTAACTAATTCACATATCATATCATACAGCTTATATTTAATATATTCAAGACGTTGTTTATCAATTACCTCATAGTATTTGTTATCATTAAGCATCCTCTCCATACTAATATCATAATGAGTTTTGTCCATAACTACTATAGGACCTCCCTTGTCCGCTGGTCTAAAGACAATGCTCTGATCTAGTCTAAGTCTATTTAATGCTTGCCTTTCATGATAATTCAAATTGTTATATACTTTGCAAGATTTACTAGTTGAAAAGCACTCATATATATCCTCTTCAACTATTTTATAGAACATTTCCAATAATGGATGGTTCTCAGGTACATAATCACTCAATTTCTTTAAGGGTTGTGAGCTACTATGGATGTCATTGCCATACTGATACCTTAACATAACATTTCTTACAAAAATTTTTATATCTGTCAAAACGTCAGTTAGTTTGCTTTTAGCTGTGGGAATAAACGTTAGGCCCTTATTCAACACATTAATTTCATCACTATCTAAAAATGTTGTTGGAAATGTTCCAAATTAAATCTCATTCTTGTGATTCCACATTTTCTTGAGTGTTTGATTGGATTGTCTTTCTTCTGAGAGTTTCCGCTTCTGCTGTCCACGACTGGCAGAGCGGCCTCACTTGTCCCACTGCCCCATAGATATGGGGAGGGGGAATTGTTGAAGGAACTTCTCCTAATGTAAAAAATTAGAAGTAGGTAAACTGTGGCCTTTAGTTTTAGGGCGTACTGATGACATTACTGTAGTAGGACTCGAATGCGCATTTGAAGTATTATGCTGTCCACTCATGTCATACACCTTGGGATCATTTAAGGAAGTAGGAGAACTTAAAAGAACAGTGGATTTGTCCATTGCTACAGTATGGATAGTAGCTTCAACATGAGTTCACTCAGGCTCACTTATGACATCAGTAAATGTAGAATCATTCTCAATAATTTGTTGAAGAGGCTGTGATGATTCACTAGTCTGCATATGCACAGGTTCAGTGGAATTAATATTATTTGAAAATTGTCTCAAGGGATTCATCATCCTAGGCCAGGCAAAAACCTGAGAAGAACGAAAATCTCGAATGTCTCTGTCTATCTTATTTCTTTTTTGCTGCAAAAGACGTCTCTCATATACTAGAATGCCATCTAGCATATTATTAAGAGCATGATTTAATGGCAGTTCTGGATATATCTGGCAGAGTTCCTGTTGTTGTAGCATAATTGACTCAATTAACTGTTCTTCCACTGGTGTAAAAAAGTCTATCAATAGTTGAATATATTTCTTACTCAACTCTAAATTTAGTTTTTGCCATTGTGTCAATAACTCAGGATACTGGTCGCCATATGTTGGCATTTTTAAAATTCTCAAACCTCTAGGTATTATATTTCTCACTAGACACACTTCAAAATGTTGTCTCTGAGTGGAGAGGTGTTTCAATTTTAACATATCAACCTCCAATTTCTGGACTGCCGTATGCATTCGTTCAGCCACCTCCAAAGTTAGTTCTTCATTATTGTTAGCTTCTACTTCATAGAGCATTAATGAGTTAACATTGTTTTTAAGACAGGATAACATTTTAATCTTCAGGCTTTCGCCCTTTTCACAGTTATAATGAGAAACGTTAGCACTTGCCTTAATATTAGATTGAGACGTTGTAGTAGCATTGTTTCCTTCGTTTCGGATTTTTATCCTTTATCTACTTTATTCACTTGCGCATTTCTGTGGACTTTCCATGTTTTGCTAGGGCATTATGATTATGTCCTATACGTATAGCATAGGGATGTTCCCTAATTCTAGTTTTAAGCATTCTATTAGTTTTCACAACGTAAAATGATTGACATAACTGATATATAGGTTCATAGGTTCATAGGTTGGTACTAGGCTATCAGCCCTAGGGCCTATACAAGCCTAGCCATAACAATTCCCTGGCTATTTCTTCCCACATTATTTACTTTCCTGGACCCCTGTCTAGCAGGGCGACTGACGTGATCCCTGTGGTGAATTTCCTTTCTCCCATCCAATCGTCAAGGTTCCTCTTGAAGAGGTCCAAAGAGGCACTCTGCTTGACATGTATGGGCAATCTATTCCAGAGTCTGGGGAGTCTCTGGGTCAGGAACCTATCCCTCCAGCATGTTTTGTTTATTGTGATGACAAGGTTTAGATCCCTGGGCGTGTAGCTCTGAGGGATTGGGATTTCTTTAAGTGTAGCATGTCCAACAGCTCTGGGTTTGACATGGCCTTGTATGTTAAGCAGAGATCGCCTCTGAGTAGGCGATATGCAACAGAGTATAGCTGGAGTTTTTAAGGCGGTCAGCGTGGGGCATCTGCTTTAGGCCTGTGATTCTTTTAGTGAGGTATTTCTGAGGCCTTTCCAGTTGTTGCAGATGTCTTGAGAGGTACATACCAAATGGGGCGTTGTATTCTATAATGGGTCTAATGAGGGATGAGTACAGTGGGACAATGACCTCCTTTTTCTGGATGAAAAGCCCTTCATGATGAGGTGTGCCACATAGAAGGATTTCCTGACTGTTGTGGCGATGTGGTTATCGAAGGTGAGACCACTGTCCACCTGTGTCCCTAAGTCTCTTATCACACTTTCTGTGTTTAGTGTACTGCCACCTATATGGTAGTTCATGGATACATGTTTTTCCCAAAGGGGATAACAATACATTTCTTGGCATTGAGCTTGAGCCCATGGCTCTGGCACCAAGCATCTGTTTCTGTAAGGCCCTTTTGTAGAGTATCCACATCATTTGGGGATTCAATAATGGCTCCCAGTTTGCAGTCATCTGCAAACTTTGTTAGCCAGAGTCCCTTAGTGTTGACCTGTACTTCAGAGAAGTAGATGCCAAACAAGAGCGGCCCCAGGACTGAACCCTGAGGTACTCCACTTGTCACTTGTCTGGAGCTGGATTTGGAGTCGCTAGTTTTACAGTGTGGGTTCTATCAGTAAGCCATTTAGCAACCCATTGAGTGACATAGGGATTAATGCCCAACTTAGTAAGTTTATCTATGATTCCAGAGTGGGGATGGTATCAAAGGCCTTGGCAAGGTCTAGATAGGCTGTGTGGACCACCTTACCCTTGTCCATGGCTCTGGAGACTGATTCAAAGAAGTCAATCAGGTTCAGGAGACAAGATCGGCCCTTCACAAACCCAAACTGGGTGGGGTCCAGTGTTTGAAGGTTGCCAATGTCTTTGTTTATAAGTTCCATGATAATACGCTCCATGGCCTTGCAGATAAGGCTTGTCAGACTGATGGGACGGTAGTTTCGGGATCCAAGGTGGCCCCTTGTGAATTGGGATAACTGTAGCTCTGCGCCACTCAGTGGGCACGAAACCTGAGGTGAGGCTATGATTAAACATGACACTTAGGTGAGGTGCCAGTTCATATTGTAGTTCATGTAGTACACAGCCCGGGATGTCATCTGGTCCCATGGATGCTGTATTCTTGGCTTTAGAGAGTGCGTTTTGTACCTGTGTGGCCGTTATTACTGGAATTTGGCAATCTTCCGGTATTGAGATGGGCCATTTAGGGGGTGAGAGGGGGGTGAAGTTGGCACTGAATTGATCTGCCAGGATATTGGCGATATCCTTTGGATCAGTATATTTAATGCCATTCTGTTTTAGCTCAGAGCAGATCTGAGCATTGCCATTTAGATTCTTGACATAGTTATAGAATGCTTTGTGGTTGTCTTTGGAATCTTTGGCAATTTTATTTTCGTAACTAGCTTTGGAGGATTTTATATAGCTAAATATACTATATGTTCAGTATTACAAGAAGCTGTAACCTGAAAATGATAAATATGTCCTGTGTTAGGATGTATAAAACTGTTACCTGTGTCTATATAGGCACAGAAATTGCAATTTCCACATGGACTAGTGCCTGTATGTGTAGATAATTCACCTTTATTAATTGGATGACATAAGAGTCTTTTAAGATTAAATTTATTCTTACATAGAAAATTGGGTTTTTCGCCTATTATCTGTTTAAAATCATCATTACTTGTCAATATACGCCAATGTTTATTGATGATATCTATAATATCTTTTCTATCATTAGTGTAGTACATAGGCATTCTTAGGTATTTAGCATCCCTTTCTCTACGTATAGTAGCATTACTTCCTTCAGAAAAATATGGTGCAGCTCTATCTTGCCTTAACTCACTAATATTGCTTAGACCCATCTTGATTTCATTTTCGTTATACCCTCTTTGCATAAGTCTATACCTAAAGTTATTAATCTCATCCTGAAAATAACAATCTGTAGCATTTAACCTTGAAATCCTCATACTCTGTCCTTTGATTATATTGCAAAATATATGGTGGGGATGCATACTTTTTCTATGTAAAAGGGCATTTCTGTAGCAATTTTTTCTGTAAACCCCAGTGTTGACTTGATCAGTCATCACCCGTTCAACATAGACATCTAGATATTCTATCCTAGTATCAGAGTAATGGGAGGTGAATCTCAAGTAAGAAGTCATACTGTTAATTTCATCTATGTAAATTTGTAAACTTTCAGAGCTACCCTGCCAAACCAGGAAGACATCATCTACAAAACGTCGATAGAATCGAACATGGTGAATGTGTAATTCATGCTGAAACAAAATATCTTCCTCCCAGCTGGCAAGGAACATGTTGGCGTAACTGTTGGCACAAGATGTGCCCATTGCTACGCCATCACGTTGTAAATATACTTTATCATTATACACAAAAACATTGTGCTCCAGTATAACCTCCATAAACATAGAGATCAGATCTATTTTTTGACCAGTATATTGGCTATGTTTGCCTAAATACTGTTTTATAGCATGTACACCTATGTCATTAGGGATGATCGTAAATAATGACTGTATGTCTAATGTGACAAACAACGTATCCAAAGTCAATGTAGATGTACTGAATTGATGGTATAAATCAACTAAAAATTGTTTCGTATCTTTAAGGATATGTGTATTCATATCAATGATGGGTCTAAGATGGTTCTCAACAAACAGAGATAATGGCTCTGTGCACCATCCACCTCCTGAAACTATAGGTCGCATAGGAGGGTTAGTGCTATGCTTGTGTATCTTGGGTATTCCATGGATACTCGGTATTACTGGATATTCTACTAATAGGAATTCACCCAATTCTCTATCTATGATATGACTGTTAACTAATTCACATATCATATCATACAGCTTATATTTAATATATTCAAGATGTTGTTTATCAATTACCTCATAGTATTTGTTATCATTAAGCATCCTCTCCATACTAATATCATAATGAGTTACATAATCACTCAATTTCTTTAAGGGTTGTGAGCTACTACTGATGTCATTGCCATACTGATACCTTAACATAACATTTCTTACAAAAATTTTTATATCTGTCAAAACGTCAGTTAGTTTGCTTTTAGCTGTGGGAATAAACGTTAGGCCCTTATTCAACACATTAATTTCATCACTATCTAAAAAATTTGTTGGAAATGTTCCAAATTAAATCACATTCTTGTGATTCCACATTTTCTTGAGTGTTTGATTGGATTGTCTTTCTTCTGAGAGTTTCTGCTTCTGCCTTCCACGACTGGCAGAGTGGCCTCACTTGTCCCCCTGCCCCATAGATATGGGGAGGGGGAATTGTTGAAGGAACTTCTCCTGATGTAAAAAATTAGAAGTAGGTAAACTGTGGCCTTTAGTTTTAGGGCGTACTGATGGCATTACTGTAGTAGGACTCGAACGTGCATTTGAAGTATTATGCTGTCCACTCATGTCATACACCTTGGGATCATTTAAGGAAGTAGGAGAACTTAAAAGAACAGTGTATTTGTCCATTGCTACAGTATGGATAGTAGTTTCAACATGAGTTCACTCAGGCTCACTTATGACATCAGTAAATGTAGAATCATTCTCAATAATTTGTTGAAGAGGCTGTGATGATTCACTAGTCTGCATATGCACAGGTTCAGTGGAATTAATATTATTTGAAAATTGTCTCAAGGGATTCATCATCCTAGGCCAGGCAAAAACCTGAGAAGAACGAAAATCTCGAATGTCTCTGTCTATCTTATTTCTTTTTTGCTGCAAAAGACATCTCTCATATACTAGAATGCCATCTAGCATATTATTAAGAGCATGATTTAATGGCAGTTCTGGATATATCTGGCAGAGTTCCTGTTGTTGTAGCATAATTGACTCAATTAACTGTTCTTCCACTGGTGTAAAAAAGTCTATCAATAGTTGAATATATTTCTTACTCAACTCTAAATTTAGTTTTTGCCATTGTGTCAATAACTCAGGATACTGGTCGCCATATGTTGGCATTTTTAAAATTCTCAAACCTCTAGGTATTATATTTCTCACTAAACACACTTCAAAATGTTGTCTCTGAGTGGAGAGGCGTTTCAATTTTAACATATCAACCTCCAATTTCTGGACTGCAGTATGCATTCGTTCAGCCACCTCCAAAGTTAGTTCTTCATTATTGTTAGCTTCTACTTCATAGAGCATTAATGAGTAATTTTTAAGACAGGATAACATTTTAATCTTCAGGCTTTCGCCCCTTTCACAGTTATAATGAGAAACGTTAGCACTTGCCTTAATATTAGATTGAGACGTTGTAGTAGCATTGTTTCCTTCCACTAATGCATTAGTTTGATCATGTCGAGCCATGCCATCTGGTCTATAATCCAGTTCTATATTGTCTGTAAGCTCTGCCATGTCACCATGGAATCGATAAAATAAAATAAAACTAAGCATTAAAATGTCGTTCCCAACGGTGAAAATACCTATCTGCAGACAAGAAACCCAATAAATAATCCAATAAATGATGCTGAGAGGTAACCAAAGGCTTGAAAAATTACTACCATGGAAAGTCCACAGAAATGCGCAAGTGAATAAAGTAGATAAAGGATAAAAATCCGAAATGTTGACCTTTATTTGTATAAAAAATGGTAAGCAATTTCACTAATGCTTCTTCAGACCATTAACATTCAAATGCTTTGCTTAATTCATTATATATAACACGTGAATGACCTCTAATCAAGCTCTTTAAAGGGCTATAGACTCATGGAAGTATACATTTCTCTACATCCACTATAGTAAACCATTAAACATATTCAGCTTACATTCGCTACAATATTAGACTACTTGTTAACTAAAGTAGCCCGTCATAAGTTGTTATATGAATATAGCTTAATTCTGCTGATTCGTAAATATGCTTGTATAATATGAATTCTTTACATTTACAATATATAAGTTGCAATGAACGGCTATATAAATTCATTCTGTTACAGCCAAAAATAATTGCATCAAACCTGTGCATCTTATAATATATATAAAAAACATCCCAATATCTGAATACATTCATCATATATGAAGATAAAATAACTTAAAAACATTTAATAAAAATTTTTCATGAAACACGAGGCTTCAAAGGAGATACACTTTGAGCCTCTAAAAACGATCTATCTATTAGTACTGGAAATAATGCATGACAAAAAATCAATCATATGCATACCATCTAATTAATTTCTACTATTTGCTGCCACTCCAAGCTGGCGACCATACACGTCAACATCATCGAGACCACACAGCTAGGTGGGACGTACGCGACCAACCCACACCACACTCCGCACCCAGCCCTCCAATAGATGGTAAATACCTATATCCATTGAGATGCTAGACATAATGCGAGTCGATCGCGCACATCCCACCCAGCAGCACAATCCCAACAAGACCAACACATATAGCCAACAACCCATAACAGCAGCAAACATCATAACTATCCTGAGTATGCCATAATACTAAATAAGTAGATAGCATTACTCTTAAAATTAAATATCATACCTGTTAATTTTGACATACAGAGTCCATAAATCAAGAATGCATATCTCAAAGTAGCAACTGATGTCAAACATGGTCTCCAATGTTAAATTAATAGATGAACATGAATATCATGCCAGTGTTTTCAAGGCATAATCTCATCAATACCAATATTAACGTACAGACACCTCTGATTATAACACTAATGATGTAGAGCTAATACATACTTATATACAACCAGTAATAAACAAAGGAGCTATCACATTCTCTTAAGGCATCTCGCTCTAAGAGCAGGTTTAATAGATGCCCTATTGTTGAGGCACTTTCCTTTATCTGCCCTAAATGTCAAAATCCAATTAACCTTCCTTCTCTCTGTGGTATTTCGTATATTTCCTTCCCTTATACCAGGCACAAGTTGATCCACAACCATAAACTTAAAACTATGATGTATACCCTCACTATGAACATGTTTTGCTAGAGCATTATGATTATGTCCTATACGTATAGCATAGAGATGATATTATGCCATCAATTCAGTACATCTACATTGACTTTGGATATGTTGTTTGTCACATTAGACATACAGTCATTATTTACGATCATCCCTAATGACATAGGTGTACATGCTATAAAACAGTATTTAGGCAAATATAGCCAATATACTGGTCAAAAAATAGATCTTATCTCTATGTTTATGGAGGTTATACTGGAGCACAATGTTTTTGTGTATAATGATAAAGTATATATTACAACGTGAAGAATGGGCAACATCTTGTGCCAATTGTTACATAACATGTTCCTTGCCAGCTGGGAGGAAGATATTTTGTTTCAGCATGAATTACACATTCACCATGTTCGATTCTATCGACGTTTTGTAGATGATGTCTTTCTGGTTTGGCAGGGTAGCTCTGAAAGTTTACAAATTTACATAGATGAAATTAACAGTATGACTTATTACTTGAGATTCACCTCCCATTACTCTGATGCTAGGATAGAATATCTAGATGTCTATGCTGAACGGGTGATGACTGATCAAGTCAACACTGGGGTTTACAGAAAAAATTGCTACAGAAATGCCCTTTTACATAGAAAAAGTATGCATCCCCACCATATATTTCGCAATATAATCAAAGGACAGAGTATGAGGATTTCAAGGTTAAATGCTACAGATTGTTGCTTTCAGGATGAGATTAATAATTTTAGGTATAGACTTATGCAAAGAGGGTATAACAAAAATGAAATCATGATGGGTCTAAGCAATATTAGTGAGTTTAGGCAAGATAGAGCTGCACCATATTTTTCTGAAGGAAGTAATGCTACTATACGTAGAGAAAGGGATGCTAAATACCTAAGAATACCTATGTACTACACTAATGATAGAAAAGATATTATAGATATCATCAATAAACATTGGCGTATATTGACAAGTGATGATTTTAAACAGATAATAGGCGAAAAACCCAATTTTCTATATAAGAATAAATTTAATCTTAAAAGACTCTTATGTCATCCAATTAATAAAGGTGAATTATCTACACATACAGGCACTAGTCCATGTGGAAATTGCAATTTCTGTGCCTATATAGACAGGTAACAGTTTTATACATCCTAACACAGGACATATTTATCATTTTCAGGTTACAGCTTCTTGTAATACTGAACATATAGTATATTTAGCTATATGTCAGTTATGTCAATCATTTTACGTTGTGAAAACTAATAGAATGCTTAAAACTAGAATTAGGGAACATCTCTATGCTATACGTATAGGACATAATCATAATGCCCTAGCAAAACATGTTCATAGTGAGGGTATACATCATAGTTTTAAGTTTATGGTTGTGGATCAACTTGTGCCTGGTATAAGGGAAGGAAATATACGAAATACCACAGAGAGAAGGGAGGTTAATTGGATTTTGACATTTAGGGCAGATAAAGGAAAGGGCCTCAATGATAGGGCATCTATTAAACCTGCTCTTAGAGTGAGACGCCTTAAGAGAATGTGATAGCTCCTTTGTTTATTACTGGTTGTATATAAGTATGTATTAGCTCTGTATCATTAGTGTTATAATCAGAGGTGTCTGTACGTTAATATTGGTATTGATGAGGTTATGCCTTGAAAACGCTGGCATGATATTCATGTTCATCTATTAATTTAACATTGGAGACCATGTTTGACATCAGTTGCTACTTTGAGATATGCATTCTTGATTTATGGACTCTGTATGTCAAAATTAGCAGCTATGATATTTAATTTTAAGAGTAATGCTATCTACTTATTTAGTATTATGGCATACTCAGGATAGTTATTATGTTTGCTGCTGTTATGGGTTGGTGACTATATGTGTCGGTCTTGTTGGGATTGTGCTGCTGGGTGGGATGTGCGCGATCGACTCGCATTATGTCTAGCATCTCAATGGATATAGGTATTTACCATCTATTGGAGGGCTGGGTGCGGAGTGTGGTGTGGGTTGGTCACGTACGTCCCACCTAGCTGTGTGGTCTCGATGATGTTGACGTGTATGGTCACCAGCTTGGAGTGGCAGCAGATAGTAGAAATTAATTAGATGGTATGCATATGATTGATTTTTTGCCATGTATTATTTCCAGTACTAATAGATAGATCGTTTTCAGAGGCTCAAAGTGTATCTCCTTTGAAGCCTCATGTTTCATGAAAAATTTGTATTAAATGTTTTTAAGTTATTTTATCTTCATATATGATGAATGTATTCAGATATTGGGATGTTTTCTATATATATATTATAAGATGCACAGGTTTGATGCAATTATTTTTGGCTGTAACAGAATGAATTTATATAGCCGTTCATTGCAACTTATATATTGTAAATGTAAAGAATTCATATTATACAAGCATATTTACGAATCAGCGGAATTAAGCTATATTCATATAACAACTTATGACGGGCTACTTTAGTTAACAAGTAGTCTAATATTGTAGCGAATGTAAGCTGAATATGTTTAATGGTTTACTATAGTGGATGTAGAGAAATGTATACTTCCATGAGTCTATAGCCCTTTAAAGAGCTTGATTAGAGGTCATTCACGTGTTATATATAATGAATTAAGCAAAGCATTTGAATGTTAACGGTCTGAAGAAGCATTAGTGAAAGCGCTTACCATTTTTTATACAAATAAAGGTCAACGTTTTGGATTTTTATACTTTATCTACTTTATTCACTTGCGCATTTCTGTGGACTTTCCATGGTAGTAATTTTTCAAGCCTTTGGTTACCTCTCAGCATCATTTATTGGATTATTTATTGGGTTTCTTGTCTGCAGAGAGGTATTTACACCGTTGGGAATGACATTTTTACTGCTAAGTATGTGAGTTGTTACAAACAAGGTTTTAAACAATTAGCAGAAGAAAATTTGACTAGTTACAATATTATTTAAGCTGCTTAGAGCAAAATGAGTTAATAGGCAGATGTGTATTTAAAGTGGGTAGGATCTAGGTGTATAGGAGTTTAGAAACAAGAAAGGAAAGTAAGAATGGTTAGTAGGAGATGTAGGGGAGGTAGAGTATAGGAGACAGACTAGACAGGTAGGTTGTTTTTGAGACTGTAAGAATTAAGAGTGGTTGGAGATAGAGGAAAGGAAGAGGTAGAAGAGGCAGGGGAATAGTGTCAGAGATACATTAAGAGTGAGGTGGTAAAATAGGTGAAAGGATGGTGATTTCAGGGTGGTTATCAAGAGTACACCAATACCCAGTTGTTCTAATTTATTGATCAGTGTTTGTACATGACCTTATCAAATGCTGACGTTAAAACTATATAAATTACATCAGAGCACAATTTTTCATATATGACTGCTGTTATATTATAGAACATCATGTTACAGGTGGTTATAGATCTATTTCAACATATACATGCTGATACATGGTTTCAAGTCCCAACCTCTCCAGTTCAGACAGTACCTTACCCAATGTCACCTTCTTCATTATTTTTCCACAACATGAAAGTAAACATAAGGGTCTGTATGACACTGGATATGTCCTACTCCCCTTTCCCTTAAGGACAAGTTTAACAAGCGCATGTTTCCATTCTTGAGGAATCTCTCCATAATTTATACTTCTAGCAAATAATAAATATAATGGTATTGTAAGTTCTGCTGAAGTATTCTCAGCTCTCTATTACCAATTCTGTCTCCTCCCTGTGCATTGTTTTGATCCAGTTGTCATAGTTCTTTTCAGTGCAATCTAAGTTGATTTCAGTATCTGAGGCTACCTGATATCACAAGGACAATGTTTTAACCTCTTTGTAGCATTAAGCTGCTTTGCATAAGATTTTGTAAATAAATCTATAATCTCTTGTGTCTGAGAATAAATTTTAGAATCTACACAGATCACAATTTCTATGTCTTTACTCCTCCCATGTCTTATATATCTACAAAATGGTTTCCTATTGTGCTCAATATCTTTATATAAATGAGTGCAGAGAAAAAAAAGCACAAGTGTGGAAACACAGCAGTCACAGTTAAAAATACCCAAAGGTAAAGTAGACAGCAAACAGCAGGCAGCAGGTAAAATAAACCCAAGTTTAATGCACATACAAACTGGTAAGCATTTTCACTATGGAATCATAGCTTCTTCAGACCTTAATAAAACAGCATCTTCACTAAACATTTATATAGCAATGTCATAATACACAAACCAATCAAAAGCTAAAATTAAGCCTAGCCCCATATGAGAATGTAGTTTGGATTTTCATCTTGCTTCACATCTCTCTGTTTCATTTTCAATATTGCCTAACCTGACATTTTCATATATAACATCTAACACGATAAAAGAAAACCTATGTGCATTACTTTACAACTGACCATGTTTAGCTAAAGAAATAACAGTATTACCTTTATTTATACAATATATATGGTCCCTAATGTGTTCACAAAACCAATGGTTGGTTTTGCCAATATAAAATGTACTGCACTGATTACAATTAGCTAAATAAACAACATTCATGGTGTCACAGTTAGCCATAACATTCAAAGAGTATTTCTTCCCTGTTTGTGGATGAACAAACTCATTACCCTCTCTTAAATACTGACAGAAATTACAAGTGCCATATTTTTGGTACCCTCTGCCCATTGCCCATAGCCCAACTTATCCGGATAACACAACAACCTCTTTAGATTCACCCTCTTCCTGTAGTAAAACTTAGGAGATGCGACAAATAATACTTCAATAGATGAATCAGAAGTTAAAATATGCCAGTTCTTTTTAATTACGAGTGACATTATTTTAATATTGCTGGAAAAAGTCATAGGGACTCTTAAGATGTTATCCCTTCTAAGTTGCCTATACTGATCACAGGTGGGGGTCATAAAATAGGGTCTCCCAATACCCTTCCTAAACTGGCGGGTACCGCACATACCTTAGCTATCTTAATCCCTCTACATCCCCTATCCTCAAAATCTTCCTTCAGAGTCACAATAAATTCCTCAAAGTTCTGATCTTTAACATGTAGCCTCAAGCCCCTTAACATTTGTCTCTTCACCACATTCTCAAACACATGGTTAGGATGCATACTACTATGATGGACAAAACTCGGTTTGTAGCAGTCCTTCCTATAAAGGCTTGTGGTAAGTCTATTAATACCAGGGTCCCTCTTCACCATAACATCCAAAAAGGATATTGCAGTATAGGACTTAGTAGCAGTAAACTGCAAAAAGTCTGCAGTGGAATGAAGATAACAGATAAACTGATCTAATTTCACCATGGTGCCAGTGCAAACCATAAAAAAGGTCGTCCACAAACCATTGGTAAAATTTTATTTGATGACCCCTACCATCTTGAACTCACTAGAAACCTGCATTCCAATTCGGCCATGACTGCATTGGTGTAGCTGTTGGTACAAGGTGTGCCCATAACTATGCCAGTTCTCTGGTGCTAATATCTATTGTCAAATGTGAAAATGTTATTCTCCAAAACCATCTCAAGGAGAAATGTAATAAGATCAATCTGCCTAGCATGCAGATTTCTTCTCAATTCAATACAATCCTTGGGCATTAAAATACTTTGCTGATTAGGTATCACTGTGAACAGTGATATGACATCATGTGTTACCAAAAGGTAACTAGATGGAAACACATCATCCTTAGAAAACTCATACAAATCAAAAAAAATTGCTGTGTATCTTTTAACACAAAAACATGTGTCCAACATCAGTCTCAACTTTTCCTCTACATAAATGGACATATGCTCAGTGAGCCATCCCACCCCAGCAACTATAGGTCTAAACGGAGGATGGCTCATGTTCTTGTGAATTTTGGGTAGACACTGAAATAATGGAAGAAGAGGTAAATCATCGTTTAGGTACCTGTACAAATCATCAGAAATAACATCTTCTAACTTGACATTATAAAGCAAACCATGAACACTACTAATAAAACCATATAATTCAACCTTAGAAATGCATTTATAAGTTTCACTATCAGACAACGTAGCATTCACACTGTTATAATCAAATTCATGGTTCATGACAACCAACATGCCCCCCTTGCCAGCAGATTTTTTCAGAATACTTTGTTCATTCATGAGGGAGCATAAATGAATAAAAGAAATAGTATTCCAGGTTTACCTTCATAATCTCAACAAGCACATCCCCGAAACAGCTTCCGTGAACCCCAAACTGTGACTTCTCAAACCACGAACCGGTATTCCGAATAACAAACTCTTGCCCCCTTTTGACCCATGGTAGCACTTGTTTCAGGTGTGGAGTGGTCAGAAATGTTGGCATTCACTGTTTTTTTGAGATTTAGACAAGTCGGTGGGACAGAATTTGCGGAAATGGTTCGCCTATGTGCACATTCGTGGATGTGCTTTTGACATTATGAAGGTAAACCGTATTCCATACTTAGGGCTCTTGACAGTATACCTTGCACTTAAAAGCTTTGTGGCTAGATATACCAAGAGATGGCAATATAAAATTGTTTTATCTTCTTAATTTTTTTTTTAATTAATTTATTTATTGACATTTAACCTTTACTGCACCTCAGCCAAATCCATGCTGAGTAACTCTTGGAAATCCACACTCTACAAGAAGGCAAACAAATATTCAGTAATGATGTCCATAATTTCTAGTGCTATTTAAATAACATAATTGCTGACATTTTTATTAACTCTGAAAATTAATTATCAAGGTGCTGCTTACTGTGATGGCTCTGAAGTCTTCTTAAGACATTAAGGTCTTGCTGGCTGGATTCTGCTGAAATCAAAGTCTAGTTATCACAGTCTGTTACCCTTGGAAACTTGCAGAATATACACTGATCCAGCACCAAACTGTGACTTATACACTGATGCAGTTCATAGGTTCATAGGTTCATAGGTAGGTACTAGGCTATCGGCCCTGGGGCCTATACAAGCCCAGCCAAAAAGGTACCCTGGCTTTTGCCACCCAAGAAAATAATTTTCCTGTGCCACTGTTGAGCAGAGTCACAGAGGTGATCCCCAGGTTGAATTTCCTATTTCCCATCCAATCATCAAGATTTTTCTTGAAGAGTGCTAATGAGGAGCTTTGTTTAATATAGATAGGTAGTTTATTCCAGAGTATGGGAAGTCTCTGGGACAAGAATTTATCCCTCTGGCATGCTCTGTTTATTGTGGTGACAAGGTTTAGGTCCCTAGAACTTGTAGCGCAGAGGGATTGGGATTTCTTTAAGTGGAGCATGTCCAACAGCTCTGGGTATGACATAGCTTTGTATGTTAGGCAGAGATCACCTCTGAGTAGGCGATATGCGATGGAGTAAAGTTGGAGCTTTTTGAGATGGGTATCAGTAATTAATAAATAACTTTTTATAACAATCCACACGTACTACTGTTGCAGCTTTAGTTACACTGTACCACTTTTTACTTCTCGTTCAGCATAAATGATAACTTTCCTGTACAAAATACTTCTCCCAACAATTTCAATTGCTATAGTCTCTTTATAGTGGTTTTACATCCTGTTTTTTCTCCTTGGTATTCTATTTTGGTCTTTGTATGAAAACATCTGTTTGCTGATGTTTGCAGAACAATATGTTTTCATCCTGTAGAGAAATAATGCTGATCTTGTGCAAATGCTGACCTGATGAAAGTATATCCATTCAAACTTCCCCGCTTAACAGTGTCATATATAGAAACACATACAGATTGTTTTCCTGTTGTCCATTCTTTACATCCTGATTTGTACATCTTTGCTAAGTCTGTAAGAGGCCAGCGTTCTTGCTGATAGTGCAAAATGCATACATTCTTGCTCATTTTGTAGGAAAACATGTCCATTAAGCAAATTCCTTATTTTCCAAGCCACAGTCATTTAATATGGATGCTAATCACATATTGCTAAACTCTAGTTCTATATTTAAGCAAGCTTTATTTTATTCCTTATTTATTTTGCATATTTGTAACAGAATTATTTTCAACCTTAATACCTTGTTGAACATACTCTAACAATTCTCTTTTTATTTTAAAACATACTCAAAACACTTTATACTGACATGTACTTTTGATCAGATTATATAGAAATCAGATTAGGAAACAAAACCTTTAGTCTTCTTTTGATACAAATCAAAATGCAATTTTACATAGTTGATACAATACTATCAAGTATTACTACCAAAACTGAATGCATAATTTAGTCTAACAACTTTTTTCTTGCAGACCATTCTGTGAAAATATTTCACCAGTTATGAGTTGTGTCTGCTTTAGTTTTATTTTTTAACTTGATTAATTTATTCTTTTGCAATCACAGAATTTCATTTTTGACTTAGAACTTTTCTATTAACTCTTTGCAACTGTTGAACTAATTATTTACTTTCATTAATCATTTTATACCAAAAGATTAGATATAGACTAATATCTATAAGAGACAAAAACTGTGTGCTACTGCAAACATTATTTAGTGCTATAAATATACAGTTTCAATGTCATTTTAACCATAATATTGTGGTCATATCTCGAACTGCCCATTAACACCTTGGTTGACAGTGAAGTGAACATATTAAACACCTTGGTAAAGTACTGAACGGGGCTTAGATAATAAATATTTGAATGTATTTATTTCACTATATTTAATACTTGATTATTAAAAAAAACATGATTTATACACTAAAGAATGCTATGTGCATATTAGTCCATTAGCTGTATGAGTACAATATTTTAATATAATTTTCCTCTAACTGGAGTAACCAATACTAGTACTGATAAAATGGTGGTCCAAAAAAAACAGTGATAAAACTACAACTAGTAATAAAATTAAAACTTGACAAATTACTTTTGAACTTATTACTTTACAATGTGTCCTATACAGTATATATCTACACAGCCTGTCTGCTACTCATGCATTTCAATCTAGTAGGTACCCTGGACACATTTTTTAAATATGGTTCTCCACACATATTCATTGCTAGACATGAATTCCATTTGCACTGAATTATTTTGTATTTGTACATACAAAGACTGTAAAGTACACTTAGTCCAATCTACAAATTTAGTAACATTAACATCGAGCAAAATCTTGGAAAATTCTTATGTCTCTTTAGAAATATCTAGTGGACTTGCCACCAGAGGCAATTACATACCCAGCAATTAGAAACATTCATGCTTTTTGCATACCAACATTGTCTTGCCAAAAAAATATTAAAAATACAATAATAATTAGCATAATAGCTATTAGCAACTTGTAAAATATCTTATCCTGTCAGGTTTAATCTGTTTACCAGTATTTCTAATGCACTAATACCTGTTTTCCCATCCCCCCTAAAAGAGTATTGTCAAGAAGGAATGAGATATTACTTCTTCCTGTAGCTTTTTTAGACCCTTTTGCAATATTGCTCACACTGTCAGTGTAAAACTGAGAAAGTATCCCTCCCCTGTAGTATTGCAGTATTGTTTATTTGCTTTATGCTGTGAGAATAGAATGTATGTCAGCCCAACACTTTAGTTATACATTTGCTTTATTATGTTACTAACAATCTATGAACCTTTGTCCGATTTGATAATTGTTCATAAAGCTTTTGCTGTTTACTACTACTAGTAGGTATTTATACCCTCCTGCATAATTTATTTGAACTGTATGCATACTATATCCCATCTGCTGGCTGTACTTGATCTAACTGAGGTTTTTTACTTTCAACATTTACCTGCAAACAGATTAGCAGTGACATATATGCACAATAGTGATGTTTTATTACAATTACCAAATAGTGTTGCATGTGAACATTTAACAATTATGTTTTAATAACAATAATGTTTTAGAAAAACTCAAGCCACTTGTCTGGCAATCAGTCTTGTTTTTTACCTTATCTGCTCATTATTTCCTGTAACTATTTATCTAGTCTAGGAAGGTCTGAGCTCACATTTCAGACTTTGTAAACTATAGTTAACCCTTTTAGCATTTTTCCTTTAATCATCTGTTAATACATTTGCATCTTGATATTAGAATGCAGTTATACAACACTTAGAAATATAATAAGTATTTGTGATTTGCATAACTATGCATTTATACTACATAAATAGACATTATTTTACAATTAGCTTACATATTTTTGTAACTTGGATTTCAGTATTTTTTTTATTTATTTAACTGCCTTGTCATTCATTTTACAAAGACTGCTTGACTAATACCATCTGTGATTTTCTTTCTTTTTTTTTTTTAATTCAGAACTTTAACTGTTTGGTGTGGTGTTACTATACAGTTATAAAAAACTGTAAAAAAAAACAAAATAGATATTAGCTTAACTAACACATTTATATTTACATGATTTATATTTGCTGTTGTCTGCCTTTTCTCTTGTGCATTTTAACAGATGCACTTTAGATAAAAAGAAAATACATGCATGTCAATCTTGTGACTTCAGATTTTTACTATTAACTACTCTCATTTGATTTTTAAGCACCAGAACTGTTTTGTTTACCTTTTGACTATGCTATGAGAATGACAGTCATACACTCTATTGTAGTACTGATAAATATCTTGCTTTAAATGAATGAAAGTTTTAAAACATTTGGGAATGATTTGTCCATACACCAGATCCTACCATATATGCTTAACCATTTTCAAAGCACAAACATATTATAAAATATATCTCTTTTGTACAGATCAGCTGTACTTTCCTGCACTTTTGCAATTTTTTCTTAAGCTCAGCTGTTGTATGCAGGAAGTCAGTCTGTGTTAGTTCAGATAATTTATTTTCTTTATCCTGTAACTGCTGTTCAAGAGTAGTCTAATGTTGCACAGTGTTTCTGACATTTTCAGTAACCTGTTCTGCTGACTCTAAAATTCCTATGCAGTTTTGAAAAATGTTTGTATAACTTGTCTAAACTTCCTGAACTCATTGTGTCTGTCTTTTAGAGGTTTATTACATTCTTTTGTAACAAGATGTACTAGAGGTTCTGTCAGTAACTGATTTGACTGTTGCTGTAACTCTGAAATTAACCTTTCACATGTGGTGACAGGACACAACCATTCAACATCTGAATATAATGTAAGCATATTAACTTTTCCTGGTTCTTTACCATTAAAACTTTTGTCTGTACAGTCTGACATTTGAGTAATGTCATGCAATACTTTTTATGACATTGTACACAGAAAGCAGTTTCATATGATTTACACAATAAACATTTGTCATACCCCACATGGTTTTCTTTGAGATACCAGTCAAATATTATGATCCATTTGCATAATGCCTTACTATCAACTTGCCCTAATAAGATTTTACATTTACTAGTGTGCTGTGTATACCAACATTGCAGTTTATTACATATTGTATCTGGTTGTTCTGCTACATTAAGAATAAAGCTTGGCTTACTCCTGCTTGAATTCTGTCTAATAGCATCCATACTAAAAATGTGACACAGAAAAAGGTCTTACCACTTAGTAAGAGAACAGGTGACCAGGCTGTTATTGCAGATGGCTGGAAACATTTCAAAGACACTCAAGAAGCTGGTGAAACACAGCAGGCAACAAGATGCTGTGAAAAGTTGGTGTTCACCTCTCTTGGAGAATTTATGGCACTGCAACATTTCCTGCACTGCAGGCTCAACCTGGATTCAGACATATGAGAAACTTTATTACTACAAGCTGCATAAGCTGGAGTATTTCTGTTTAGGATTTACACATATGTACAAATGTAACCACACGTACTACTGTTGCAGCTTTAGTTACACTGTACCACTTTTTACTTCTTGTTCAGCATAAATGATAACTTTCCTGTACAAAATGCTTCTCCCAACAATTTCATTTGCTATGAGAAATAATGCTGATCTTGTGCAAATGCTGACTTGATGAAAGCATATCCATTCAAACTTCCCTGCTTAACAGTGTCATATGATAGAAACACATACAGATTGTTTTCCTGTTGTCCATTCTTTACATCCTGTTTTTTACATTTTTGCTAAGTCTGTAAGAGGCCAGCTTTCTTGCTGATAGTGTGAAATGCATACATTCTTGCTCATTTTGTAGGAAAACATGTCCATTAAGCAAATTCCTTATTTTCCAAGCCACAGTCATTTAATATGGATGCTAATCACATATTGCTAAACTCTATTTCTACATTTAAGCAAGCTTTATTTTATTTCTTATTTATTTTGCATATTTGTAACAGAATTACTTTCAACCTTAATACCTTGTTGAGCATACTCTAACAAACTCTCTTTAGAAGGCATTTGTAAACTGAGGAATCTCACAGATTCATAATCATAATAAACACAATCAAAAACTGCAGGCACAGGAAGCATTGAAGGGCTTGGCACTAGCACTCTAAAGTAACATCCAGTGGTTCACAAACTAGTGGCACTGAAATCAGCTAGTTACTCAAAATTATCAGTTATGGAGTTTTCAGATTCCAAAATGCATTATACACAAAATGTTAAACATATATTAAACATATAGATGATTAACAAGAAAATATGCCCTTAAAACAAAATTCAGTAAGCTAGAAAATTTAAACTCCATAACTGAAAATCAAATAAGAGTCCTTACTTTTTTCTTTTAATTTTAGTTTGTTAACCAGGTTGCCCCCTTCCAGACCTGGTTTTGTTCAGCTAAAGGGCTTACCTGCATCATTTTGGTGACCCTCCAAAGTCAGACGTGACAGGGAGAGACATAAACACATTAGATGGAGACACTGCAGAGGAAATAATGATGGTGGTTAAAGATCTATAGGGGCTGCATATGTGGAAAGGCTCATTATTTTTTGAACTGTACTCTTAAAAAGCAACTTAAGAAAGTGTTCACAGGATACATAGGAGTCCAGCTGGGTAAGAAGGATAGCAAGCAGAGACTTTAGCTAGAAAGGCCCTATTCATACCTCTCAGCCTGTTAGAGGGACAAAGGCCCAAAAATAGGGACAGTTTTTAAATATTGCTCTTACAAACTTAGAAAGTTGATAGAATAACTGGTTTTGCATTAGCTTGAGTTTTCTGAAGGGTATGAAGTCTAAAACTCAAATGTCTGTCATTATCTTCTAACTTCAGTCTTTAATGATTTGCCACTAATTTGCCAAAAAAACACAATTTTATGAAAAACGGGCCAAAAATATGAAGCAAAAATCTGAACATTCTGTGAAATTCTGTACAGTTGAGAGGTACTCAACCTGAACATGCGAAAACACATTTAAGCAGATATTGGAATATGACCAGAATGAACCTCTGGACTCAGCAGTACAGGCAAACAGAGCACAAGATATGCTCCAGACAGGGAAGAAAAGAGGGGAGGGAAGGCACTGCAAATTGTTATATACAACTGGGCACACTCAACAGAGCTTAGTCTCCTTCATTTGGTTAATCGTATGTGTGTATTATGCAAAGAAATCAGACAATATAGCTTACATGAATAAAAAAAATGGTGAAATATGCCATATGTAGAGTAACTCCAGGAAAGCAGTAGTAACTTTTTGTAGGAATTATGATAAAATGTCATAGGAAAAGCATTTATAAAGTTATGTTAAATATGGTAAGTACTTTGACTAGCATAACATCCCCCCATTTATTCCCCCCCCCAGCTGTTCATCAGCTGCCTGCCTGTACCATTTTTACATTAAACCTAGCATCCTGTAGGGTCACATCTGTCTCCCGTTTGTAACTCAGCACTCAAAATGCCAATTGCTGAAAAGTCAAAAAGCAAAAAAAAAAAAAAGACCAAAAACTCAGAGAAGAGTGAATCTTGAAAATCCATGTTCTCATTAAAACTTTTTTTAGCACCCTGCACCCCCCCCCGAACTTATATGTACCAACTCTGAGATCACCATAACTCAGAGAAAATGGAATATTCCAAGAAATGGCATCTTAGACTCGGTATATACAAGTCTGATCTTTTGGCCATTAAGTCTCTGCATTTTTGGACTTGTTCTAGTGGGTCCTGATATTTCATATGGTTGCTGTCACATTTGCTAGTCCTGCACACCATAGGATTTTTTGGTATGCTCCACATGGGTGGAAATAGTGAACTCACATGTATTGTCACATGTAATGTCATTTAGATCTTGTTCCCCCTCAAATGCCATAGCTTTACTTGTGATCTGCTTCATGATTATGTTATACTTCTATCACTAGGCATATGTCTTCATTACATTCAGAAACACCTCTCTCCTTGAGTAGGCAAGCTGATAAAGTCACTCCCCTCCCCCACACGACTCCTCCAATGTCTGACCCACTAGTTGATCTCAGGTCATCTATATTGTAATTGGGGCTCCATCCCTCTGCACCTCGCAACCGAGGAACTAGCATAACATTCTTCACTTGAATGAAGACTGTACTTATCAGGTAATAGGTTATAAGTGATACATTTCCCCTTGTTTTCCACAAGTACAGAAAATATATAGCAGTTTTAAGTTCTTCAGTCATATTATTTTAGGCTCATGCATGTAGATGGAACATTTGTCCAATAAGTCTCTTTAGGCCTCTATAAGTGAGTCATTTTTTATATGGACCAGCCTAGTTTATGTTATTGCTGTGGTTCACAAGGCCTCACTGTTGTGTTCTGGTCTTGTGCCACTAGGTGAAGATCTCAGAGGAAGGTGGAAGAAGGGAGACAGAGCTAGTGGATGTGAGCTGAGAAGGACTGGATGTTCCTGTTTCTGTTGTACTGATGTTTTCTGTTCCTGTAGTTGCTTCGAAAGGTTGGATTAAAATATTTAATATTGAACTTGGAGTCTGTCTATATTAATTATCTAGCAACTTAACAATTTGGCAATGAGGTACTTACTTGTTTCAGCTTGTTTACAATGGCTGTTGCTACTTCTCCTTTTCCCTCACCATTTTTGCTATGCCTGGGTAAACCTGCTATACCATTTGATGTGTGGATGAAAATGTTTAATAACTACATGCTGGTTGTTGGTGCATCAGGAGAGAAATGGCCGGAAGCATGCAAAAAGGCACTTTTCCTTCATTGTCTGGGAACAGAAGGTCAGAGATTGTTTTACACACTTCCAAACCAAGGTATGTCAATGGAGGATGCCATTAGGGCTTTAAGAGCTCATTTCGCTCCATGGAGAAATGTTGCTGCTGAGCAGCATGCTTTTAGAAAATGTGCTCAGGCTGCCCATGAAACTACTCTTCAGTATGTGGCCACATTACGAGACTTAGCAGTTAAATGTGAGTTTGATACCAAACTGGATGAAATGTTATGTGATCAGTTGGTGGAATATGTGTCTAGTCATCGTATACATGAACTATTACTTTTAGAACCCGACTTGACTTTGGATAAAGCTATTACGATTGCTATACAAATTAAAGGTGCAGGAAAAGTTTATTTCGGGTGATAGATCTGTTCCAGTACAGACTTAACATACCCTGTGTCTCCTGCTGGTCACCACCACCACAAGCCTTCTTCCAAGCCCCTGCCTGTTTCACAGCCTACAGCTGCTATGCCTTCTGCAGCTTCTTTTCATGCTTGTTATCGTGGATCTGATAAGCATCTTGCCAGTGATAAACACTGTCCTGCTGTTTTTATTAAATCTAACAACTGCCGAAAGACTGGTCATTTTTCACGTGTTTGCCATTCTTTGCAAACATGCTCTGTGCAGAAAGATGTCTTAACTGAGCTTCAGATCCTTTACTTAAGTGACCATTCATCATCTGAGAGAATCAGTTGAAGTGTCACAATGAAAACTTCAACTGCTACTGCACTTGTGGATCTAATTGTAGATTCTGGCTCATCAGTGTCCATAGGTTCATAGGTTTGTAGGTGTGTACTAGGCTAATGGCCCTGGAGCCTTTACAAGCCTAGCCCATAGGATTACCTTGGCATTGTGGCACCTGACTTTAGTTCCTATTGCCTCTGTCGAGTAGAGCCACTGGAGCGATCCCCAGGGTGAATTTTCTATTTCCCATCCACTCATCAAGATTTCTATTGAAGAGGCCCAGTGAGGTGCTCTGCTTGACATGTATGGGAAGTCTATTCCATAGCATGGGCAGTCTCTGGGTTATGAACCTGTCTCTCCAGCACATTCTGTTGATTGTGGTAATGAGGTTGAGGTCTCTGAAGTGTGTGGTTTGGAGGGATTGGGATTTATTTAGATGTAACATTTCTAACAGAGCTGGATCAGACATGGCTTTGTAAGTCAAGCAGAGATCGCCTCTAAGCAGGCGATATGAGACAGAGAATAGTTGGAGTTTTTTGAGTCTGTCCATATAGGACAAGTGTTTAAGGCCTAGGATCCTCTTTGTGAGTACTTTTGCGGCCTCTCCAGTTGTTGCAGGTGTCTAGTGAGGTACATGCCAAATGGGGCATTGTACTCGATGATTGGCCTAATGAGGGAAGAGTAGATGGAGAAAATTACCTCTTTTTTCCTGGATGCAAAACCCTTAGTAATGAGATGTGCCACATAGAAGGACTTTCTGACCACAGTGGCAACATGGTGGTCAAAACAGAAGTTACTGTCAACCTGTGTTCCCAGATCTCTTATATTGCCTTCTGTGTTCAGTGAACTACTATCAATGTGGTAATTCAAGGGAACCAGGTTTTTCCCAAGGGGGATGACGACATTTTTGGCATTGAGCTTAAGGCCATGGTTCTGACACCAGTCGTTGGTCTCATTGAGGCCTTTCTGTAGGATGTCAACATCACTTGGGGAGTTAATAATAGCTCTCGACTTGCAATCATCTGCGAACTTTGTCAGCCAGAGTCCCTTCGTGTTGGCCTGGACTTCAGAGAAGTAGATACAAAACAGGAGAGGACTCAGGACTGAACCCTGTGAGACTCCACTCGTGACTTGTCGGCAGTTTTACTTGGAGTCAGCTACTTTCACACTGTGGGTTCTATCAGTGAGCCAGTTTCCAACCCACCTAGTGATATAGGGGTTGATGCCTAGCTTAGTGAGTTTTTCTATGATTCCTGAGTGAGGAATGGTATCAAAGGCCTTGGCCAGATCAAGGTAGGCTGTATGAACCACCTTGCCTTCATCCACAGCTCTGGTGACTGACTCAAAGAAGTCGACCAAGTTGAGCAGGCATGATCTACCCTTCACTAAAACCAAACTGTGTAGGATCCAGAGTTTGGAGATTCCCTATATCCTTGTTTATTAGGTCCATGATGATGCATTCCATAGCTTTGCATATCAGACTCATCAGGCTAATGGGGCAATAATTCCCGGTTCTGTATTCGCTTTCCTTTGTGGAGAGGGATGACTGCAGCAGTGGGCCATTCAGTAGGGAGAAAGTCTGACGTGAGTCTGTGATTGAACAGGGCACACAGGTGAGGTGCCAGTTCACTCTGTAGTTCATGTAGAACACAGCCAGGGATATTGTCTGGTCCCATGGAAGCTATATTCTTGGCCTTGGACAATGCTGTTTTAACCTGTGCAGCAGTAATACTGGGTGCCTGGCAATCTACTGGTATTGTGATTGGTCCTTTGGGGGGGGTAAAGTTAGCTCTGAATCTGTCGGCCAGTATATTGGCAATATCTGTTGGCTCGGTATAGGAGGTACCATTGTGCAGTAGCTCAGACCAAATCTGGGTATTGCCGTGGAGATTCTTTACATAACTATAGAAGGCCTTGTGGTTGTCTTTACTATCTGTTTTCATAGCTAGCTTTAGAGGATTTGATGAGGGATCTCAACCTTTTTTTGAGGCTGATAATGGAGTTTTTCCAGTCTTGGGACTTCACCTTATTCTGCATCAGTTTCCTCCTTCTGTTCTAGAGTTTGTTTATGGCAGGGGACCACCAGATTGGCTTCCTTTTGTTTGAGGAGAGCACCTTGGTTCTATTGGGTATGGCGAGATCCATGCATTTGTGTACGTGTTCTCCATTTGCATGGGTGGCATGAAGTTAGCGACCTCTGTTTTTAGGAGCCCAAAGTTATCTTTGGAGATGCTTTTCATGGTGATTACCTTTGTGTGTGTGTGTGTGTGGGGGGGATTTGGATTTCCCAGGTGATCAGTTTGTAGCCGGATCTAACCAGGGAGGAGTTGACTATTGGTGTAGAGCAACGGTCACCCATGCTAGTAATGACCAAGTCAAGGATGTTGCTACCTCTAGTGGGGGTAAGAATGAGCTGGTCCAGTGCATTGGAATTAATGAATTCCAGAAAGCATTGGGCAAGTGTATTGGTACGAGTATTTTTCCCAGTTAATGGAGGGGTAGTTGAAGTTGCCCAGTATGAGAGTGTTATATTGGACCCTAATATTCTCCAGGGTGCTTAGGAACATGGAGTGTGAGTCTTGGGACATGGTTGGGGACCTATAGCAGGCTACGACCTGAATCGCTGTCTCACCCAATGTTAGCTGCACCTGAAGTATCTCAGATGCATTGTGTTGGGCTACCAGTCTGGAGGTGTGTGCATTCTTTATGAATATGGAAACACCACCGCTTTTGGAGCTTCGTTCCAAGTTCTGAGGCCAAAAGGTGTGGAATGAGTTATAGCCTGGTAGTGCAGGGGTGCTTTCTGCTGCCTTGAACCAGCTCTCTGTTACAGCACAAATGTCAATGTTCTCCATTTTAAGGAGTGTTTCAAGTGAGTGCATTTTGAGATTTAGATTTCTAGTGTTGAGCAGCATAACTCTGAGATTGCATTTGTTTGTAGCTGTCACGGTGGTAATTTGATCTTTGGAACACCACCTAAAAAAGACACTATAGGGGTGGCAAGAGCCTTGGCCAGTGTCCGGAAGGCCAGGGGTGACAGATGCAGGCCATCTCTGGCAAAGCATCGAGGTCTGTCAATCATGTCATCCTATGCAGACAGATACTGGATCCCCTTAGAATGACACCAGAAACTTAGCCAGTTGTTGAAATCAATCATTTTCTGCTTGTACTGTGGTATCATTCTGGGTGATGGTATGATGCTGCTCAGGACTAGGGTCATACCTGGCTGGGCTACATAATCCAAGAGCTCCTCCAAGTCTCTTTTCATGTAGTCCAGGGAGGTATGTCTCAGGCATTCACACTCACATGTACAATGACAGAGTCATATTTGTACCTGTTGTTGAGGGAACCTGAGTGCCTACATTATGTGGCGGATCCTGGCTCCATTTTGCCTAAATGTATGTATGATGCATACTTTCAAGGGGAACCTTTATTGCCACCTTCAGTTAAGTTAGCGACTTATTCACATGCTCCACTTCCTGTACTTGGCTGCTTACTAGTTACTGTGTCCAAAGATGATGTTATATGCTCCACATCTGTTTTCATTGTGGAGTCTTGAACTCATTTGCTGAGTATGGATGTAATAAAGGGTCTACACTTGTGCTTTAATGGCAGTACTATCTTACCATGTGCTACCATGAACTTGGTTCCTGTCATGCTTCTTTCTACAGCTCCGTTACCTCCTCTAACCCTGGGTTGTACAAAATGCTTCATACACACAGTTGAAGTATTAGATTCTGTTACTCCAGTACGACAAAAATGATGCCGCTTACCTCTGTCAGTTTGTTAGGATGTAAGTGTAGAGCTCAAGCATCTTCTTCAAGGAGGGATTATTGAAAAAAAATGATGCTTCTCCCTGGGTCCCACCCATTGTGGTGGTTCAAAAGAGGACTGGTAGTGTTCACCTATGCTTTGATTTGACAGAACCTAATAAAGCTATCATTATGGACAGTTTTCCTCTTCCTCACATTGAGAAAATGCTATCCTTGCTGAAAGGAGCAACGGTGTTCTCTACTATTGATTTAGAAGGTGCGTACTTCCAGCTTTTGCTTCATGAAGACAGCGGTGGCTTGATTGCCTTTATTACTCATGATGGCTTGTTCTGGTTTTGCCAGGTTCCATACGGGTTAGCATCTGCTCCATCTGCTTTTCAAAAGATGCTTACTACAGTTTTGCAGGGGTTGCCAAATGTTGTGAACTACTTAGATAATATAATTTTGTGGGGGACGCACACAGGCTGACCATGATCAGAGACTTCAAGCAGTTCTTAAACACATAAAAGATGCAGGATTACAGCTAAGTGAAGCAAACTGTCATTTCAATTAGTCCAGTTTGCATTTTCTGGGCCGTACTGTTACAGCACAAGGGATACAGCCTGATCTGGAGCATCCAGAGGCTCTTCTCCATGCCCCAGCTCCCACCGATTTTCCAAGTTATGTTCCTTCCTTGGACTTGCATCTTGGTATAACAAGTTTATTTCACACTTTACCACCATTGTAGAACCCCTACATGCCTGCCTCTGCTAAGATATGCCATTTTCCTGGTCTGAGGAAGCTCAGCAGTTTTATGTCAGTGAAACACTGGCTGATTGACAGTATAGCCTTGGCTTTATTTGACCCTGATTTGCCTACTGTAGTTTCTACTGATGCATCCAGTTATGGGCTGGAAGCTGTCCTTGCTCAAGTTCACCATTATCATACAGGACGGACAGTTGCCTTTGCATTTAGGACTCTTACTGCTGCTGAAAGGAAATATTCTACAATTGAAAAAGAGGCTCTTGGATGTACGTGGGCTGTTGAAAAATGGAGAACTTACTTGTGGGGTTGTAAATTTACTCTCCGTACTGATCACCAAGTGTTGACCATGCTACTGTTCTCAAAAGGGTCTGATCGGGCAGGCATGCTGATTGCACGTTAGGCAGCATGACTGCTGTCTTTCAGCTATGCTGTTGCTTATTGTCCTGTGTCACAGAATTACATTGCTGACTGTCTCTCTCACTTGCCCTTGCCTGCTACTGCTGAAGACATTTTTCAACCTGAACCTGAGTTTGTGGCAATGTTGTCTGCTGCTTTAACTGTCACATGGTGAATTTGCCTCTGCCTCTGCCTCTTGCAGTGAGCTGTCCACTCTGCAAACCCAGTTTACCAATGGTTAGCCTTCTTCTCTTAAAGCAGTGGAAACAAACATGCATCCATATTTTTGATTACAAGATGAACTCAGTGCACAAGATCTGTTTGCATTCTGTGACACTTGTTTCATTGCTCCTGTTTCTCTGCACCACATTTTAGTGACACTTGCACATGAAGGCCACCAAGGCATGGGGAGAACCAAACTGCGTTTGTGTGAGATATACTGGTGGCCAGGTATGGATGACATGGTTACAGCTCAAGTTAAAAAATTGTAACCTCTGTCAATCTTCTGACAAGACTGCCAGTCCTTCAGTGGGATCTTTACAACCTGTTCCATTTCCATCCGAACCGTGGCAAAAGCTGCCCATAGATGTAGTTGGTCCATTTGAAACAGCTATCTGGAATTGTCATTATGCCCTAACCCTCACTGATTATCACAGCAAGTGACTAGAAGTTGCCTTCATTGCTTCTGTCACTACTCAAAATGTTATAGACTTCCTCACTTCAGTTTTCAGCCAGTTTGGACATCCACATACCATTGTATCAGATAATGGATGTCAATTTCCCTCTGCAGATTGTGCAGCATTTCTGGCAGAAAGAGATTTACAACACATACGTACTTCAGTATATGACCTGGCTGCAAATGGTGCCACTGAAAGATTTCATTGTGTTCTCAAAGGTTCATACAGTCTTCCATCTTACAGGTGTAATCTTGGAATCCTCAGGTATATCGTGCAACACCATAAGCTACTACAGGAGTTTCCCCTTTTGAATTGCTTCTTGACTGGAAAATACAAACATGCCTTAATGTCCTTCCTCCTCCTCCTGTTTCCTGCACGATCAGTGCTGATACTGTTGGTAAAAGGGTCTCTTCACTTCTCTTCAAGAGAAAATTAAAAAGTATTCCAATACTAGACGTGGAGCATGGCTTCCTCATTTTCAAAACGGGGACAAGGTGTGCATTTGGAATCCACTACATGTTCCAAAAGCACATCCATGATTTTCACAACCTGTGGAAATTCAAAAGGAAATTGGTTCATGTACTTACTTGTTGGCAGATGGAAAAAATGGCATTCTTACCATTTATCTAAGTCAAATGCCTTGAGACAAGTGATGCTTCAAGGGTTGCTCCAGTGGAATTCCCACTTCAATCTACAGTGACGCCAATTCCTGAATCTCCTCACATTCCTCCAGCTGGTGTGAGAAGGAGCTCTCATTCTTGAGGACTATGTTACATAAATATAAATGTTGATGTAATTCGGTGTTCATTACAATGTCAGTGATGTTTAATTTACATATTGTAAGTGCAGTGCTGTTTGTAATTAAGGGGGGAATATGTTGTATTCTGGTTTTGTACCACTAGGTGGAGATAGAGGAAGGTGGAAGGAGGGAGACAGAGTTAGTGGATGTGAGAAGGACTGGATGTTCCTGTTCCTGTAGTACTGATGTTCTCTGTTCCCGTAGTTGCTTTGAATGATTGGATTAAAATCTTTAATATTGAACTTAGAGTCTGTCTATATTAATCATCTGGCAACTTAACACTCACACATGTTGTCTATGATTTAACTGTCCCAAGTATAGCCAATTCATGCCTTCAGAAAACCCCTCAGCTTTTATTAAGTTATGTCAGCCTTTGTAGGACATTCTAATCCTGAGAGCTGCATTCAGGATAGCATAGTAAATTCCTTGCATAGGCAGTATTTAATGTGGGAGCATACAGATGCAAGAACTAGAGATATTAAACTGACCAGATTTGCTGTCTGAATGCATACAATAAAGGTAAGTGTGCTAGCTGTACAGATGAAATAGTAAGGTGAGGAAGGGGAAGGTTGGTAAACTTAGACAATGTATATCTTAGCTACTCTCTCATATAATTCTGTTCACAGTCCAGTTGGCATAATTTTGATTGGGTTGAAACTGAGGCAGCAATAGTAGTGGTTTGGATGACTTTGCTGATGAATGGTTTAGCACCAACCCCTAGTTTGAAACCTGGGCCATGGACAGAGAAAGATTTATTTCTTTAAAAAATGTCTTTATTTTATTAATCTATTATCATATCTTTAACAGGAAACTTCAACTGGGCAACAGAGGAGCTCCTTTTTAGTAGAGGTCAGGGGAGATAAGCTCCCATAAACAGTTACAAATTATAACAAAAAGTACATTAGTAATATACACAGGAGTTGCAAAAAAATGTCAGATGATTTTTTTACTAAAAGTCTGAAAATAAAAAATATAGAAAGCAGAAAGGTACACAGAGTAAAGTATGAAAAGTAGGTAAAGTCTGTATATAAATGATATGTAAAGGATAAATGTGACATGCTCAGAGAGATTAAAGGATTAACACTATAGTGTGTCTGTAAGTGAGAAATAAAAGGAAAAGAACAGAAAGAAACAAAATGCAAGGATTCTTCTTACTAAAATGGAGCTGGATGGGATTTCTATTTAGAGATGAGTGTAAGACGTATAAACATTTAGAAGTATTGAAAAGGAGTTCCTAGTGAATTATGGATTTTGATGATTGGAAAGAAAAAAATCAGTGAATTGTAAAAGAGAAAGTTGAGGATTGAAGACGCAGGTAGCGGAGTTAAAATGGTAGTTTAAAGCACAGGTGGTAAGTGTGTGATTGAATGGAAGGAGTTAATATATTTATAGGTTCATAGGTGTGTACTAGGCTAATGGCCTTGGAGCCTTTACAAGCCTAGCCCATAGAAATGCCCTGGCATCATGCCACCCGACGTTAGATCCCAGTGCCTCTATCAAGTAGAGCCACTGGAGGGATCCCTGGGGTGAACTTTCTATTACCCATCCACTTATCAAGATTTCTCTTGAAGAGGGACAGCGAGGTGCTCTGATTGACATGTATGGGAATTCTATTCCATAGCATGGGCATTCTCTGGGTGAGGAACCTGTCCCTCCAGCATGTTCTGCTGATTGTGGTAATGAGGTTGAGGTCTCTGGAGCATGTGGTGCAGAAGGATTAGGATTTATTTAGGTGTAGCATTTCTAACAGAGCTGGGTCAGACATGGCTTTGTAAGTAAAGCAGAGATCGCCTCTAAGTAGGTGATATGAGACAGAGAATAGCTAGAGTATTTTGAGTCTGTCCATGTAGGGCATGTGTTTAATGCTTAGGATCCTCTTTGTGAGGTACTTCTGTGGCCTCTCCAGCTGTTGCAAGTGTCTAGTGAGGTACATGCCAAATGGGGCATTATACTCGATGATTGGTCTAATGAGGGAAGAGTAGAGAGAGATGATGACCTCTTTCTTCATGGATGCAAAATCCTTGGTAATGAGATGTGCCACATAGAAGGACTTTCTGACCACAGTGGCAATGTGGTGGTTGAAGGACAGGTTGCTGTCAACCTGCATCCCCAGATCTCTTATAATGCCTTCAGTGTTCAGTGGGCTCCCATCAATGTGGTAATTAGTGGGAACTGAGTTTTTACCAAAGGGGATGATGACACATTTTTTGGTGTTAAGCTTAAGGCTATGGTTTCGACACCAGTCATTGGTCTCAGTGAGGCCTTTCTGTAGAATGTCTGCATCACTTGGGGGGAGTTAATAATGGCTCCCAGCTTGCAGTCATCTGTGAACTTGGTCAGCCAGAGTCCCTTTCTGTCGGCCTTGACTTCTGAGAAGTAGATGCTGAACAGGAGAGGACCCAGGACCAATCCCTGTGGGACTCCACTCGTGACTTGTCGGCAGTCTGACTTGGAGTTCGCTACTTTCACACTGTGTATTCTATCTGTGAGCCAATTTGCAACCCACCTAGTGATATAGGGGTTGATGCCTAGTTTGGTGAGTTTATCAATAATTCCCGAATGAGGAATGGTATCAAAGGCCTTGGCCTGATTGAGATAGGCTGTATGCACTGCCTTACCTTCATCCACAGCCCTGGTGACTGATTCAAAGACGTCAACCAGGTTGAGCAGGCATGATCTCCCTTTCACAAAGCCAAACTGCATGGTGTCCAGAGTTTGGAGATTTCCTATATCTTTGTTAATCAGGTCCATGATGATGCGCTCCATTGCTTTAATTATCAGACTCATCAGGCTAATGGGGCAATAATTCCCAGGGTCTGTAGTCACTCCCCCTTTATAGAGAGAGATGACTGTAGCAGTGCACCATTCAGTAGGCACAAAGCCTGAGATGAGGCTGTGCCTGAACAGGGCACACAGATGTGGTGCAAGTTTGCTTTGTAGTTCATGTAGAATACAGCCAGGGATATTATCGGATCCCATGGAAGCTGTATTCTTGGCCTTGGACAATGCACCTTTAACCTGTGCTCCAGTAATGCCGGGTGCCTGGCATTCTTCCGGTATTGTGATTGGTCCTTTGGGGGGGTGGAGAGGGGTAAAGTTGGCACTGAATCTGTCAGCCAGTATGTTGGTAATATCTGTTGGCTCAGTATAGGAGGTACCATTGTGCAGTAACTCAGAGCAAATCCGTATATTGCCGTGGATGTTCTTGATATAACTATAGAAGGCTTTGTGATTGTTTTTAGTGTCTGCCACATTTCTGCCTTCATAGCTGGCTTTAGAGGATTTGATGAGGGATCTCAACTTTTTGTTGAGGCTAATAAGGGAGTTTTTCCAGACTTGGGACTTCACCTTTTTCTGCAACAGTTTCGTCCCTCTGTTGTAGAGTTTATTAATGGATTATAGTGCATTTTAGTGGTTATGGATCCTGGCAGAAGAATAGCTGAAGGAAAAACTTAGTAGGGAGAAAAGAGATGTTAGTTTTCCATGGGATATGGTACAGAAACATTGCCATTTTGAGGTAGAGTTGCACCTGTGTTTTGAAGGTTTTACATTTTCCAGCTGTATATTAGTAGCAGTAAGTAGAGATCAGATACAAAAGTGGAACATAGAGCATTTCCTGTAGCATTGTTGGACTTGGTGCTGGAGAGAAGACGTTTGTCTTTGGAGCACAGTTTTCTGTTGGAGGAATACCATTAGAGAATGTTTCTTTCATAATGCTATTTTTTCTGGTTGATACAACATGTGGTTTTCAGCTATTAACTGTGTGAGAATTAGGTGCTATGGAAGTTCCAACCAGCTTAGTTATTTAAGGGCTATTTACTATTATCTTTTAATTAGCCGCCAACAGCAAAGTGTACATGTGGTTTATAAAGGGTGATGCAGGTTGAAAGTGCTTGTTGTGTAGAAAGAAGAAGGAGAAAGTGAGGAAGGAGAGGAAGCAGAAGAGGGCCTAGTGGGCCAAGCTTTTGGTTTGTGTCAGCAGCTTAAATAAGGAAGAGTTTAACAGGGAAAGGTGTGGAGAGAAAAGCTGGAGATATATATCATAAAAGGTACGTGATATTAAGTGTTGGCAGCAGAAGGAGAAAGTAATACAACTCTGTGAGCAAAGGTATGTGAGGAGTTATTAGTGTAAGTAAAGTATCCAAGGAAAGGAAACTAGGTGGAAGGTAACAAATAAGAAATGGAAGAAGACAGGCATATTAAAGCAAACCGAAGAGTCTGCAAATGGAGTGAATCTGTAATGAGCAAATGAGACAGGATATACAAAGTGTGGGTCAAACAGATGGAAGGGAAGTAACAGAGCAAACAGTAAGAAGTAGGGTAGGTAAGGGAAGAATATTTAAGAAACTGGGGGGCTTTATGACAGCAAAGTGCAATGGTTTAAAGGTGGGTGAGTTGGGGAAGAATATGAGAAACACTGAGATTTGTTAGAATCAAAAGGAAGGAAGGAAGGCAGGAGATAAAAGGGATAAGAGGAGCAGTAAATGACAAAAAGAGAATATAACAACTGTAGGGGAAGAGCGTGAGCACAGCTGGCATATGGAAAGAAGATGGAAGGTAATTCATTTTGTGTGGAAATTAATGAAGAAGAGAAAAATACAAGAGAAAAATATAGATTAAAGGGAGGAGGAGAAGAATCAGTGTATGACAACAGTATGGAAGGCAGATAAACTGTAAAGAGTGAAAGAAAAATAATGAGGAATTGGAATCAGGGTACTGGATGAAAAATGAATGAGGACAGGGTCTAAAATGGTGATTTTCACAAAAAGTTTTATATATATATATATATATATATATATATATATATATATATATATATATGAGATACAAAGATTTAGATTACAGTGATACTGGAAGTAAGTCTGAATAACTTCAAGAATCAAAGTTGCATGAAAAAAGTGAGTATTAATGCATTGGTGTATGAAGTGGGCGGTCTAACTCATTAAGACAGGGATGAGCTTCACCTATATCTCATGTGCCACACAATCAGTTCACATAAATGCATGGGTTCCATATTAATGGAAAAAGTACAGGTGCGTTCCTGTGATGGGGAACAGTGGTCTAGGTTTAAGATTGTTATAGTCAAACATTCTGAGTTGGGGAGCAATTGCTTAGCAGACTGTAAAGCAAGAAGGATAACTTCAAAAGTTAGTTATCACTGTTAAATGGTTGACTGAGTTAAAACGATGTTTTATATTTTTTAAGTTGGCAGAAGAAATAAATAGTAACATTGCAAAGTGGAGGAGTACAGATCAGTATGAATTTAACCATTTAACAATAACAACATATTGGGGTTATATGTTGTTTCAGTTAACAGCAACCAGAAACAATATCCTGCTCACCTGCTGAAACAAACTGTGTCCAGGTGGATAGCTGAAGTATGGATGAAAACAAGTTTTTTATTAAGTCCCATATGTTGTCTTCTGCACAAGTGAGTATCAGATGTAAACAGCAAAATGCATGAATTAGACATATTTTTTTTCTATTAGATTGTGGCTCATAGATTCATAGAAAAGTACTAGACAATCGGTTTACTCACCATTTCAAACTTAGTCAATAAGCCAGATTGAAATGTTCCTTCCAGCCTCAAGGAGGGTAATACAAGATAGAACATGGAAGATTTTATGGTTCCCAAAGCAATTATTTACGTTTACCCAGAAGGGTAAATGTAACGTATGGATACCTCCTTTTATCACTGAAAACTATACAGTTTTTAGTGATACTAGACCAAGTCTTGTAAATGCAGGTGGTGTTATCACAGTAGTGAACAAAAAGACATTAGGCAGTATACTCAGTGAAAAGTAACACTACAGTTGTTATTTATCCCAACTGGTCTTTCATCTAAATAACAATATCCAGGGCATAGTTACAATTTATATTCCCCCACAATTTTACACTATGATTCTTGAAACTGTACTCAATAAAATATTACATGACACACTAAAAAGTATAAACTTGTTATATTGGGTGACTTAAACCTACTGGTCCTTTAAAATGTAAAATCTCTGCACGCACCTCAACCAGAAAGCTAACACATGATCACCTCAGGAACTAGACGTTGCCTCCCTTTCAATAAACTACCTCTTTTTGATATAATACTATCAAATGTCCCACAAAAATGTGTTGTATTGGATACTTTACCCAGTCCTATAAATTATCATAACCTAATAATCTCCAAGTGAGCTACAAAATCAAAGGTTTTCCAAATTATACTACAAGTAGTATCAATGTAGAAAACTCACAACATAATCTAATTGAAGAATTCAGTTTACTAGACTAGACACCAATTTATGATGCAACTTGCCCTAACAAGACACTACTTTTATTTCTGAGAATCCTAATTTTCATTCAAAAACTAGAAAGACTTAAATCTCACAAATTACCTTGGCTAACACCTTAATTTGCTCATCTCATGAAATCCAGGGAAGAAGCTTCAGTAGACTGGAAAAAGGACACCACAAATGTTAACAGCACTTGTTACCAGCTAAAAATGTATCAAGCAAGCTGTTGTTCAAAATATTTATTAAGAGCTTTCATCTCAATACAAGATCACAGAATTCATCAGAAGAATAAACACAATCATTACAAAAACCTCAGGAAAATCATAGGAATCAGCACTAACAAAACAAAGGCTGACTTCACTCTTTTGCTTTCTCTGACTTAAGTTGCAGCTTCTAGAGTGACACTCCAAAAGGCTCATGTCATGTGCACTTAGCAAAGATTTTACAGCAATGCAGACATCCCAGTCTAAAAGTAAAGTTTTCATTCCAGGAAGAAAAATTTAAGATCCATAATAGTCGTGAAAATTTAATATTCCCACAGCAAAAGCACAACAAATCTAATAAAACGGTCAAGCGCTTTCATCCCTTACAGTGTGGGACTTCTTCAGAACATTGAGTAAATTTCAAAACGTATATTAAATACAGTTAAAAACAGTCATGTGACTTTAATCAATTAAATAAAAAAATCCATTCTGTTTTATAAATGATGAAACTGTTCATATATAAACACTGAGCATAAATAAAACATTAAAAATGTTAAATAATGACATGTGAATAGAATATTCCTGTAAAAAGACGATAATAGTACCAACCACTGAATTAAATTGAAACCCCCTGACCCCAAAACAGAATCAAGTTTACAAGTACTAGAGTGAACCAAATAAAATGTGTCTAATGGTTTACAAAACCTACCAAACTTAACTATCCCAAGTGTCCTGTTAAGCCCTATAACTCCAGTCTTTGAACTTTTAAAATAGGTACTATTTTAATGTTCTCATTGAGACCAGGTGAGGCTGTAGCATTTAGTTTAAGTTGCTAAAGGAGTTTTCTTCTTTCTGTTTCAGTTTCCCACCAACCACCTCTGGCATTTCTTTGAATAATGTCATTAATACCAAACCTAAATTTAGTGTATCTAGGGCAAATCAGAGTGTGCTTAAAAAGGCATTATTCATATTGCTTCTAGAAATAGCATAAAGATGCTCTTAAATCCATTTCCTTAACTGTCTTTCCATCTTACCAATGTAAAAAAACTCACATCTTTGGCAAATGGCAATGTATATCAATTCAGTAGTGGCACAATTACCTTCCCTAAGGTATATGTCAAGAGATGGGTTCCCTACAGCAAGAACTGTCCCTTCCAAAACAAAACTGCATTGTCTGCAAGCGCCACAGCAGGTGATACCCTTATTTGTGATGATACTGAGTTATGTCAGGTGTTCAAATAGATATTTCAAGTTTTTTCCAGTTTTCATATACAAAGTGAGGTGTTGCGCTCCTAAAATGCCTTAGCCCATGCATGAGCCTCCTCAAAGTATCTATGGTATGATCCAAGTTATTCTCATTAGTAGTATATAATTATTGACCATGGGATGGGTAATGCCAGTCTATAACCAAATGGGATAGGTTATTTCAAGCACAAAAAAGGAAAATGGTTAGGCTTAAAATGGCCTGCAAGAGCAGCTATCCTGGTGCTTACTTATGAACCTGTGAACCTATATGATCAAGTCAAACAGTTTATTATTCAATAGGGCGTCCTCTCAGACAGGAAGCATGAATGTAGACCACAAGCACCACCACAACCATCCACTTTTTTACTGATGAGATTTATATCAAAATGGAAAAGGGGAAATGGCAAGTGCAGTCTTTATTGACCTTAAAATTACCTTCAAATGTTTTAACCATAATATCTTATTGGCAAAATTCAAAACATGCAAATTCTTTGAGGAAATCTGTACATGTTTCAAAAATATATTCTCAGTAGATCTTTCATCATATCAACCAATGACCCACACTCACTACCCTGTGTCACTAACACTGGTATGCTACAAAGCGTGGTACTAGGCCCCGTCAGATTCTCTCTCTGTTTATCTGCAATCATCCTTGGGAACTTCCTACACTTAATTGTATCCTTTATGCTGATGATGTCATCATCTTCAGATCTTCCAGTACTAAAAACAAATAGACTCCTTATGAAAAATTATTTCAAATGTCTCTGGAATTAGATATATCGTCATAAATTATTTGTAAACACTAAGGAATCTGCTGGCATATCTCTGACACCAGTGAGAGAATCTCTTCATCTACATCATTTACTATATTAAGACCCAGAACACCAGCCTCTGCTAGTAGTCACACAACAAAGATAGCTGGGACTAATTATTTTTTGTGTAAACACCTTTAGTAAATTATCAGTTAAGACAAAGGCACACACATATTCATTAAAAAGGAGTCAAATCATATTAATATTTTTTTATTTACACACATTATACATTACATGTTTTCTTTCTTTATAACAACTGTCTTTCAGTCCAAAATTACATAATTGTTCAGAGACCAGCTGTCATGATAATCAAGGTCTCTGCTGTCATGCACAAGGTTTGATACTGACCTCCGGCCAATGCCAGAATTGAGTTTATATGTCTCTCTCAGTGTCTCCATGTGGTCCTCCCCACTAAAAAAAAAAAAAAAAACATACTGAATGTCACCACCTCAAACTCAACCAAGAATGGAGTTGTGGGCAGCAGCACAAACTCTAGAAGGTGCCTATAGGGAAAGAGTTTATACACCAACCAATTTGGGCATCATCAGTGGTATGTAGTATCCTAGAGATAGGAGAACACATATCACAGATTGCATGTCATGTCAGGGTTAGTCACTCGATGGTGTAAAAATTGTCTCTAGGTGATTTTATCATGTTGACTAATGTCACCAAATGGACATGGGTTTTTCCCAGTGGTGAGTAGGTTGAGGACCCATTCTACTCCAATCTACACAAGGTGCCTATGCTAATGTGGCAGGGGTGTATGTCCCCCTATTGCCCAGTGTGTGCCCACCATGAAGCCCAGCAATAATGTCAATAAGCTACTGGACAGACAGTCCCCAGTTGTCCAACTTGAGTTCCTGGGATAGCCCTGTTGAGTGAAAACTGGACATAAAATCAATCAGCCTGCCAAACATGAACTAAGAATTTCTACACTCAATGTAGGCTCACTGACATGATGCAGCTTGGAAGTGAATGACATGATGGTTAGAAGAAGGCTGGATATCCTATGTATCCAGGATTCAAGATGGAAGGGCAAGTGCAGCAAAGCCGCTTGGCTTTGGGTCCAGAGTCTACCACACAGGAGAAGGGCAAACTATAAATGCTGTGGGAATTGTCTACCACACAGGAGAAGGGCAAACTATAAACGCTGTGGGAATTGTCTACCACACAGGAGAAGGGCAAACTATAAACGCTGTGGGAATTGTCTACCACACAGGAGAAGGGCAAACTATAAACGCTGTGGGAATTGTCTACCACACAGGAGAAGGGCAAACTATAAACGCTGTGGGAATTGTCTACTACACAGAAGAAGGGCAAACTATAAACGCTGTGGGAATTGTCTACTACACAGGAGAAGGGCAAACTATAAACGCTGTGGGAATTGTCTACTACACAGGAGAAGGGCAAACTATAAACGCTGTGGGAATTGTCTACTACACAGGAGAAGGGCAAACTATAAACGCTGTGGGAATTGTCTACTACACAGGAGAAGGGCAAACTATAAACGCTGTGGGAATTGTCTACTACACAGGAGAAGGGCAAACTATAAACGCTGTGGGAATTGTCTACTACACAGGAGAAGGGCAAACTATAAACGCTGTGGGAATTGTGGTGAGGGAGTTGCTTCAAGAGACAGTTAGGGATATCATCAGAATTAGTGACAGACTCATGGCAATCAGACTCCAGAATAGGGCACTATTCATAATCTCAACTTATGACTCACAACAGGATTGTGACAGTGAGGAAAAAAGTGCATTTATGCAACAGTTGCAGGACCTACTAGATAAACAGGGCAAGAGGAATTGGTGTTGATAATGGCAGATCTGAATGCACATATAAGGATGGACAGAATAGAATACAAGGACTTCCTGGATCCATATGGGTGGGGCAACAGGAATAAAGAAGGAGTGGCCATTTAGGACTTCTGTCTGGCAAATGGTTTGATGGTAGCCAATATATAGTTCAGCAAGAGGGACAGTCACAAGATCATGTACGGGAGTGGCCAACATGCAGATGAGGTAGACTTCCTTCTCATAAGAAAAGGACATCAGGATAGAATAAACAATTGCAAAGTCATACACAGTGAAACAGTCGACCCACGGGAAAAGCCACTGATTTCCACAATCATCTGCAAGCAGTGGTTAGAGAAGACTCTAGGATCAAGAGATACTAGGGTGAAGACTTGGAAGTTGACTAGTGAGAAAGCACAAGAGTTGAAGGAATTACTCAGGGCTCTATCACCTCAGAAAGACGAAGAATTAGGTGGAGTTGAAGAAGAAGGTCAGTGCCTGAGATACCATGTGTAAAAACTATAGAACAAATATGCAGCTCAGCCAGGTATGGAAATAAGCTACATAACAGGGGCACAGGAAAATAACTTTCTTGGGTGGCAAAAGACAGGGTACAGTTTGACTAGGCTTATAAGGGCCCTAGGGCCAATAGCCTAGTACCTACCTATGAACCTATAAGGAAAGCTGGTGGTGGAATACAAATGTCCAGGATGTCATCAAATGACAGAAAAAGTGGGAGATAGAAAAGACAGACCAGTCTAAGAGGAGAGACTGGTTGGCTAGCAAACAGGCTAAGAGCAGAGTTGTAGTAGCAAAGAACCAGGCATGTCAGACACTCTACTAGCTTCTGGAAAGTGACTCAGTAGATGGCACAAAGAAACTATCAGGTTGCAAGGCAAAGACAGAACGATAAAGAGAGAGTCAGACACTTTTCATAAGGGATGCAAGCAAAAACCTGCTCACTAGTCTACAGGACATCAAAGGCAAATGGAAGGACTACTTTCAAAGTATCTGAATGAAGAAAACCCCACAGAAGATCTACTGCTCCAAACACAGCCTACAATAACAGATGAAAGGAGCACACCCTAACACCCTAGAAGTAGTAAGAACAACGTGAAGGAAAATGAAGTCAGGGAAAGCATTAGGCTGTGATGAAGTCACAGCAGATATGATCGCGATATCAGGCTGTAATGAAGTCACAGCAGATTTATTTATTTATTTATTTATTATCAGTTTGATTACCGGGGAAGTCCACTGGGCCAAGAAGTGCTCATTTTCAGTGGAGGCCTGGGGAGAAAAACTCCACAAGCAGTTGTGAATACTATAGGTTACACAATGTAAAAGGCAAAATACAAGAGAATTTTTTTTTACAGACAGGGAAATCACATGCATAATATACACCATAGACAGTGCAATACGGCAAAAGAAGAAACATTTTTTTTTTTTTTTTTTTGTCTTTCAATGGCAATACAGAATTTACAGTATTTACATATTTACAGTCAAGTGAAAGTCAACCAAATCAGTTTTGGAGGAAGGAAAAAGAAACTTGAGGGTAGAGTGGAGCAGGAGTATAGAGAGCCTAGAGGGGAAAATCCCTAGAGTTTATATAGGGTGAAAGCAAGGACGTTTCCATTTGGATGATAGGTATAAGTAAAGTTGGGTCTTGAAGGATATGATCACGATATTGGTTAAGATAGGGAGAAATGGCTCCTGATGGCACTCATAGCAGTGTGGATAGAAAGGCACATCCCAGATGACTGGAAAACAAGCACATACTAGTCATAGTGCACAAGAATAAAGGGGGTAGTACAGAATTATCAATCTCCTGTCACACTGTATGAAAGTTCTGGAGATGGTGACTGATAAATACGCAGAGTATTAGAATGTAAGATGGGAGATGAGCAGTTTGGACTAGGATCAGGATGAAGCACAACCAGCCCAATGTTTGCTGTGAGACAGATAGTTGAGAAGCAGTTAGAGATGAGGAAAGAGTCCAAATGGGCATTCTTAGACTTGGAGAAAGCTTACAGCAAGGTCCCAAGAAATCTGATTTAGGCAATCCTGCAGAGGTTTGAAATCCCAGGAGCATTGGTAGAATTAGTGCAGGCTATGTACAAGGACCCAATGACTCAAGTACAAACAGTATTCAGTCTGACAGAGGGGTTCCCAATGGGAGTGGATGTGCATCAGGGTTCAACTCTGAACCCACTGCATTTCTTATCAATGATAGATTACATTAGCAAACAGGTTGAAGGGGACAGATCATCAAAGCTTGTTTATTTGGTGTATGTAGACAATGTGGCATTTCAGTCAGACTCTGAGCAAGAACTTCAGCAAAGACTAGAGGACTAGAATGCAAAACTGAAGACACATGGGATGAAAATGAGTACTGATAAGAGCTGTAATGGCAACAAATGGGAGAAATCAGAAGAAGATAAGAATTGCAAAAGAAAGCAAAATAGATGAATAGGTCAACAACTTCAAGTATCTGTGAGGGATGGTTGAAGAGAAGGGTAGTCTGAATGAGGATGCCAAAGTTGGAATCAGAGGGGCTGTAGCCAAATGGCACAGAGTGTCAGGGTGTCATGTATGATAGAAGAATGCCAAAGAAGCAGAAAAGTAATCTGTACAATACAGTGGTGCAACCAGTGCTACTTTGTGATACAGAAACTGGGCAGTAAAGGCAGAGCAGTTCAGGAAGCTACAGGTGATAAAAATTAAGTGGCTGAGATAGGTAGTAGGACACACACACTGTGGAACAAATGAAGAAATGAGGGCATCAGAGCAGAAACCCAAGTAGCTCCATTGGCAGAGAAGGTCATAGAGAACAGGTTACTGTGGTTTGGGAACATGTGCAGAAAAGCAGAAGACACTCTGCTGAAGAAGTTTTGGGACAGACAGGAAGAAGATAAAAGGAAGCAAGGCAGTCCAGCAAAGAGATGAATAGATTGTGTGAGAGTAGACCTGTAACAATCAAGAACGACTGTGGAAGAAGTTAGGAGTGTGGCAGATGGCAACAGCTGAAATGACACCGTGAACCCATGCAGAAAATGGGAAAGGGGGGGCTGAAGATGAAGAACACATACATCGTTCATTTCCTACTTCCTCTTATAACGGGAAAAAGGGGGCTGAAGATGAAGAACACATACATTGTTCATTTCCTACTTCCTCTTATAATGGGAAAAAGGGGGCTGAAGATGAAGAACACATACATCGTTCATTTCCTACTTCCTCTTATAATGGGAAAAAGGGGGCTGAAGATGAAGAACACATACATCATTCATTTCCTACTTCCTCTTATAACTCACTCCTCCTCTTGGACAATATTCTGTTTGTATTGTTCCCAGAAATTCCATTTATTTATATGTATTTGCTCCTTCCATTTTCTAAAGATTCCTATTTTTTAATCTTTTTTACAATATTCAGTACTTCAAATACAGTTAGTTTAGACTTTCATTTCCATTTTGTATTAACTGCTTTTTTGGCAGCCAACAGAATTGCACTTTACAATGCCTTAATATATCCAGGCAATTCAGAGCTTCTGTCCGACCTCAGAAGAGTCATTTGCTTTGTAACAGCCATTTGCTTTCCCAGTCTTTCTGATAGAGTATGCTGCAGGGAATTTTTAAAATCCACCAACTCATTGTACTCCCCCAAAATATGTTCCCAGTTGCACCTTTCTATTCACACCTCCGACATTTGCTGTCCACCTGAGGACACATTCTTTGAAGCCTGCTTGGTATACTTATGCACGTGCTGCCAAGTAAATATCCCAAACCTTCTGAACTTTCTTGCATGCTTGGGAGCCATACATATGTCCTCCCATTGTTCCCTTGTAAATTGCTTTTCCAGTCTCTCTTCCCAATCTTTTCTAACCTCCTCTGATTGATTCTTAGACTTACCGTGCAAAATGTTATATATTCTACTGTTTGTCCCTTTTTAACAGCAGCTTCTGACCTGCATTGAAATAAAAACTCTGTAAAGTAGGTCTTTCACTTAGGAGTCCCCTATCCGTTTATCTTTGCCTTACTCTGATACCAGTCCCTGGTATGCAAGGCAGTCTCTAACCTGCAATCCAAACTTCTTGGCCTCATCCTACTCTATTACCCTCTCTAATCATTTGCTCCCAGTACCATGGCTCCTTTTCCAGTTTTCTCCAGTAAATTCCGTTCCTCCTCTTGTCTAATTTCTGTACCCTTAGCTGCAGTCATCTCTATTGGAAAAAATCTTTCTCCTTTCTGCATTCCTGTGATAGCACAGTTCTTGGAATACTTCCTGCAACTTTCTGACTATAATATTTTGGCTTGGGGCTAATTCCTGATCACTATTATCATTTCAACATCATTGTCAACAATACATAAATGTCCTCTCCCTGCTAGCTAAAACGTCTCTTACACGGACTGGGCGTGGAAACCCTCAATACCTCATTTGCAGCTCAAAGATATGCAAATGAGGTATTTGAGCAATCCAGGAAGCCCAAACCAGTCCGTGTAACGGACGTTTTAGCTGCAGAAATGTACTCAGCTGACAACTGAGTACATTTCTGCAAAATCCACAATGGAGCCATGTCAGCTCCAAATAAAGGCTGCATATGTGTCATTTAGCATGCCAATGGCCAAATATGTGGCCATTGGCATAAAAAAGTGATGCAAAATTATTTAAAAACAATTTTTTTTTCGGGGGATTTTGATATTTAACTGCAGCGCACACCCGCGCAAATGGGGTGCGCTGCTTAAAAATGAAAACCGAAGCTTATAAGCCCACAATTGTGGGTTTTATGTAGTACATGGAATGACAATGCAGGGACCAGCAGACCAAAAACAACATGGCCACCGTGTAGTGGTTGCCAAGGGGGGGAAGCTCAGTGTAAGAGATGTAACTAAGCATTACTAGGCAATCCTATGTAAATGAGGGTTACAATACTGAATCACACTTCCACATAGCTAATGAGCACTGTCTGAGTAGTGTAAGACTTACAGAAGGGGGAGGAATAGAGTAAGAGGTAGGTGACATCACAGGGGGGAATGATTGATAGAAATGCATAACATTGGAGGGCAGTGTAACCTGACAGATGACAGACAGACATCAGGGAGAGAGGTGTGTCCCAACAGAACACTAGGAAAGTCAAGAAATAGAGGGTGTACACTATCCCTACACTCAAACTTTCTTGATATACGTGCATGTGCACGTGTGCGCGCGTGTAAGGCAGGCTAACCATGTGGGAACGTATTGCAAACCATTTAAAACTGTTTGCGTGCGTGTGCGCGCGTGTAAGGCAATATAAACATCAGGAAGCCTGTTGCCTGATGTATAAGGCTGTGTGCGCGTGTGTACGTGCGTTTTAACATGAATCAGCCAAGTCCAAACCGTGTAAGTATGTGTGCGCGCGTGTAAGCCACTGTGAGCGTGCTTATGCTGGTGTGCACATTGCTCCCCCTGAGGAAACAGAGAGGAAAAAGGAAACAACCAGATTACTAGGAAGCTGTCAGGGAATACTGCTGGAGTTAATTGGTGATAACAGTTAGAAGCAGGCAATTACATAGGCAGACTAGAAGCCCAACCCAGCACTTAAAACACTTCAAACAGCACTGCAGGGTGTTTCTCTCAAGAGATACTGCAAGAAAGGAGTAAGCAATCAGAATTGAAAACTGAAAAAGCTGAACTCAGAGCAGAAATGCTAGGGGCTGCCATAGCTGTTATAATCAGACATAGATGAATTGCTGAGGGTGGTGACAATGCAGATGCTGACAGACAACCCAGAGTGAGGAGACGGATAAGAGTATACAGGCCCAGGGTCACCTACCATGTGTTACATGAGCTGGAGATAGTAGAGCGCTATAGAGTGGACAGACACCTCCTGCAGCAAATTGTTGAGCTGTGCAGGCCACGCCTCACACACAGAACCAACAGAGGGGAACCCATCCCAGTGGAAACTAAGGTATGTGTTGCCCTAAGAATACTAGCAACAGGTACTTTCCAGAGACCAACTGGCGATATGATGGGGATATCACAGGCATCAGCCTCCAGGGTACTGCACCAGTTCCTGGATGCCATGTCAGCATATGTCAGTAATCATGTATATTTCCCCAATGACCGTGAGGTTGTGGCCAGCAATATGCATCTCTTCCAGCAAATAGCGGGATACCCTGAGGTACTGGGTGCAATAGACTGCACGCACATACGCATCAAAGCACCAGCCGGTGAGCGGGGTAGAGGCTACATTAACCGCAAGGGATTCCCCTCCATCAACTGCCAGGTCGTGTGTGATGCCCAGGGCATAATAATGAATGTGTGTGCTGGCCGCCCTGGTAGCTACCACGATTCCCACATCTGGCATCTGACGCAGCTGTACCAATCATTTGCCAGAGGGGACTTTCCACACGGACACCTAGTGGGGGATGCAGGTTATGCACTTGAGCCGTGGCTGATGACACCCATCAGAAATGCACACACACCTGAACAGGAACGCCATAATGAGGCACACGCACAAATACGTAATGTCATAGAGCATGTGTTCGGGCTGCTCAAGTCACGGTTCCGGTGTCTGGACACATCTGGTGGAGCCTTGCAGTACACACCAACTACATGTACCCAAATGATCATGATATGTGCTATGCTACATAATATGATCCTGCGGAAACAGCTGCAGCAGGACCAGCATAGGGCCGGGCCAAACATCCCCCCACCATTGCCAAGGCCAGCACAGGCAGAGCATGACTCGGAGGAGGAACAACCTCAGCCTGCACCAGTAGTCAGAAGGAGGCGTGCCCAGTATGCCCTGGCCTTGGCAAAGAGGCAATGCATAGCACATACACTGGCTCAGTAGGAACACTGGGACTGATACCCCCTCCGACTCACTCAAATAATAACATGGATGCCTACATTGACATGACCTGCTCACACACATGTACAGGGACAGTGATATGTGCATCCGACAGAGGCAGCCCTGCAGCACCACCTGAGGCATGAATGCCATGTGTTAATTAATGTAACACCATGTACCATATGCACACCTGAGGACCCTGACTAACATCCACCCTCACCAATCATGAACCACAAAATGACGATGGGATGATCAAGTGCAATAACTGGCTGAAGTAATGCATGTAGTCAAAAGGGAGCCAATCTGTTTCAGGCTGGGAAGACATGTGTAGCATGACATGATGCACCACCTGCTAGGGGTGGTGTGCACCTAGCAGTCCATGCCCCATGGATACTGGCAAAGGCCGTCAGTACCCACAGCATGCCCTGAATATGTAACTCTCAAAACACAAACCCACCTTCATAGGTACCACAAGGGATAGGAACCTAGATATAATGTTACCCAATGCCAGAAGTCTAAACAGCAAGATGCATGCAGTGTAAACGCACACAGTATGGAGAATGTAGATATCAGTGCTGTAATAGAAAACTGGGTCAAAGCTCACATCAGCACCCTAACACTACCAGGTCACACCTCATACAGTGCTGTACAGCTGCAAAACATGGAACAAGCTACAAAATGAGGGTGACTAGCAATAAATGTCATGGATAACCACACCCCCATGTTGGTACCACAACAAGAAGCAGCATGGATTAGCCATGGTCAAATACCAATGGCTAAAACTGCCTACCAGTATATAGCCTGCTGCAGACCACTGTCCTAATAGCAGGAACTGCACCAGGCCTATGTTGGAATACATGAAGATATCAAGCCCCCAAACCACATTATATTGCTTGACTGAAAATACCTAGACATACACCATAGTTTCATAGTTTCATACTTTACTACTAGTCTATCTGCCCTAGCACATTTATAAGCCTAGCCATAGTGATGTGGCTATTGCCACCCCTTATAGTGGTAATAAGTGTACAGAATAGATTCTGAATATTGCGCCTCTGACTTAGTAGTGACACATTGATGACCCCTTTACTTAATAGAATTAATTGACTGTGCCTCTGTCTAGTAGTGACACAGGGAGGACCCCTGGGGTAAACCTATGATCTCACATCCACTTGTCCAGATTTCTCTTGAAGAGAGTCAGTGAGGGGCTCTGTCTAACATGAACTGGGATTCTGTTCTAGAGTGTGGGAAGCCTCTGAGTTATGAATCTGTCCCTCCAGCATGTCCTATTCATGTTTGTGCTGAGGTTCAAATCTTTAGCTCTCATGGTTCTGGTGGATTTTGATTGTTTGCGGTGGAGCATGTCCATCAAATCCTGATTGGACATGGCCTTGTATGTCAGGCATAGGTCACCTGTAAGTAGGCGGTATGCTACTGAATAGAGCTGGAGTTTCTTTAGTCTGGAAGCATATGACATATGTTGTAGACCCTTGATCCTCTTGGTGAGGTGCTTTTGGGGTCTCTCCAGCTATTGCAAGTGCAGGGTGAGGTACATACCAAATGGGGCTTTGTATTCAATCATGGGCCTGATAAGGGAGGAGTATAGGGGTACAATGACCTCCTTTGATCTGGATGGAAAACCCTTCATGATAAGGTGGGCAAGATAGAAAGTCTTTCTAACCACTTTGGCAACATGGGTGTCAAACAAGAGGTCACTATCTACTTGGGTCCCCAGGTCTCTGATTTCTTTTTCTGTGCTCAGTGGGTTGCTGTCTATGTGTTAATTTGTGGGTACTTTGTTCCTCCCAAAGGGGATGACTACACATCAGTTGCATTCAGTTTCAGGCCATGATTCCGGCACCAGCTATCTGTTTCTGTGAGGGCATTCTGTCGGATGTGTGTGTCGGCTGATGTATTCACTATGGTGCCTAGTTTGCAGTCATCTGCAAACTTTGTCAGCCACAACCCTCCTATGTTTGCTTTCACATCTGAAAAGTAAATGCCAAATAAGAGGGGTCCCAGGACAGATCCTTGTGGGACACCACTTGTGACTGGCTTTGAATCTGACAAGGCACCTGCAATGTCGACTTTATGGGTTCTGTTTTTTAGCCATTTTGCAACCTATCTTGTGACATATGGATTTATATTTCAGCTGTTGAGCTTGTCTATGATGCCTGAGTGGGGTATTGTGTCAAAGGCCTTAGCCAAGTGCAGGTAGGCTGTGTGGACTGCTTAGCCCTCATCAATGGCCCTACTGACAGTTTCAAAATAGTCAACTAGGTTCAAAAGGCAGGATCTGCCCTTTACAAAGCTGAACTGGGTGGGATCAAGAGTCTGTAGGTCACCAATGTCTCTGTTTATGAGCTCCATAATAATTCTTTCCATAGCTTTGCAGACAAGGCTGGTTAAGCTTATGGGGCGGTAGTTCCCAGGGTCTGTGGAGGCACCTCCTTTGTGGAGTGGGACCACTGTTGCTGTACGCCAGTGTTCAGGTACATATTCTGTAGCAAGGCTAAGGTTAAATAGCATTTTTATATACGGGTTTAGCTCCTCTTGGAGTTCACGTAGCACGCAACTGGGGATACCATCAGGTCCCATTGATGCTGTGTTTTTTTATTTGCTGAGGGCGGCTCTCACCTGGACATCTGAGATGACAGTGAGGTTACATTCAGCTGTGATAACTATCTTCTTTTGGGGGTGAGGGAGGGGAGAAAATTGCACTGAACCTGTCTGCCAGAATGTTGGCAATATCTGTGGGTTCAGTGAAATTTTTGTCGTTGTGTACCAACTCGGAGCATATCTGAGGGTTCCCACCCAGGTTTCTGACATAACTGAAGAAGGCATTGTGGTTATCTTTATTGTCTTTGGCGATTTTTGTCTCAAAGTTGCCCTTGGATGTCGTTATGAGAGAATGTAGCTTTTTACTAGTGCTGATCACAGCTGCCTTCCCTTTAGGACATTTATCTCTGTCTTGCATTAGTTTCCTTCTTTTGTTATACAGTTCGTTTATGGCTGGGGTCCACCAGACAGGCCACTTTCCCTTGGTGGAGAGGGTCTTGGTTTTATTTGGGATTGCATGGTCCATGCTTTCTTGGAGATGTCCGTAGAAAGCATTTGTGAAGGAGTCAGCATTGTGTGTTGTGGTTTCCACTGGCCCAGTGGGCTTAAAGGATACCATCTCAGTCTGAAGAAGTGTGAAGTTGGCTTTTGAGAAGTTTGTCACTATACTCTTTGTATTATACTAGCACCGACACAGTTGGAGAAAAGTTCCCAGAATCCATAAAACAAAATGGACATGGAAAATGTAACACTTCCATAAGAGGGGTAAGCATACTGGATGTGATAATCAGCAATATGTGTACTGGATGGCAAGATGAGAAGTGTATCCCTCACTGGTAAGACCAGACCATAGAGTAATCACACTGTAATTACACATCCCGACCCCAGTCCCTGGCCAGAATACCACAGTGAAACACATGTATAAAGCATAGCTTGCACCTGTACAAACCGATGTGGAATCCATGAAAGGCCCTGTGCAAGTTCAGAATATGGGACACACCGCAGAACATGTTATACAGGCATTCCATGAACACAGCCAAGAGTGCTTGGAGTCTGCAATCACAAATAACAACAAGACACAATGCCATACACCCAGGCATCTGGCATGCTGGACTCCAGCAATTACTAAACCATTGAAGAGAATGAGGAAGCTACCACATGATAGATCAAACATAAAAAGGGAAGTAATCAGTGATCACTAGTATGGCAATAAAATATGTCCACACATACAATCCACTAAGGCCAGGCAAAACAAGTAGAATCTGTGAATCCAGAGGCAATGTGACACCTGTCCCAAGTACACACACAACAACAACTCACCCCAATAAATACAAATATATGTGATAGATGCAACCAGGTAGCCAAACCGGAGCCTGAGCACCCCCAACTCAGTACTGTCAAAACTAGTCAGGAGGAGAAGGTAACCACATACACCACAAACCCAGTCCCACATAGACCTACAACAACTGTAAACCAAACACATAAACACGGAAAAAAATTCCCAGAGGCCCTAATTACAAACACACAACACCAACACAAGCCTCCAAAGCAGACACCCAATAAAACAACCTCCAGACATAGCACATGTAACACATAGTACACAAAGCTGGTGTGCCAAACAGTCACAGGACAGAAGGAGAAACAACATGCCTGATACAGTTGTAATAGGTGACTCCATAGTGAGACACGCTGCTGTTCCGTACACCAGACTGACAAAGGGAAAGGGTACAGTAAGCTGCCTGTAGGCTGCTACAATACACCACATAACACAAGTATGCAGGTCACCCCAAAGCAAGTACAAATATGGTGCAGTCATAGTCCATGCTGCTGTGAATGACCTGAGATGTACCTCCACGGACTACATGAAAAGAGACATAGATGAGCTGTCCTGTCCAATTATGTATTTCAGGCTGGTATGACACTGACCATTTGCAGCATCCTACCCTCACCATGAATGATGCCACAGTACAAACACAGAATGATCAGCTTTAACAAGTGGCACAATTACTGGTGTCATTCCAAGGGGATCCAATGTCTGTCTGCTTGGGATGTCATGCTTGACAAGCCACGCTGCTGTTCCAGGGATGGCTTGCACCTGTTACCCGTGGGTGTCTGGATATTGCCTAAGGCTTTTGCAACCTACATAGATCCTTTTGTAGGCAAGGCCGAAAAGACTAACCCACCACCCTAGAAAACATAACTGGAAAGAAACAGAAGGGTAATGCTGATCAATGCCAGATGTGTAAACCTCAATATGCGTGCTCCTGAGGCCCTCCCCAGTATGGGGAACATCGATGTCTGTCCAGTGATAGAAACCTGCTGCAAGCTTCCTGACAGCACACCGGCACTACCAGGTAATACCACATATCATGTGTTATGGCACCAAAACCTGGAACAAAACATAAAATGAGGGTGAGTATCCATATTCAGCACATACACCCATACGTCCAGTTAACTGACAATGCTTACGTCATTGCAGTCCACCCATGTGCAACTAACCGTAGGCAAGACTGCTGTACAGTCTGTAGCATGCTACAGACCACACTCTCACACACAGGAACCCCACCCAGCTGTCCTGAAGACAGTGGACAGTATGAATGTACCACCAAATACAAAACAAGGTACACACAAATTACCACATAGGTGGTAAACCATTATGTATGGAAGGAGTAATCAGGGACCTAGTGACACAAGTGGACAGTAACCTGTTATGTGACAGTCACATTGCCAATTTGGCTAGGAATACTGTCTATATTGGACACCGTATCATGAAAGGATTCACATCTATGTCAACAGAGGTCATTGTGCCCCTATACTGTTCTCTTATCAGACCCATAATATAGTACAATGCCTCATTTGGGATGTACATTACCTGGCACCTGCAGCAGTTAGAAAGACCTCAAAGGTACCTCAACAAGAGTTAGAAAGGGTCTCAAATATATGTCATATGCTGCCTGGCTGTAGACACCACAGCTGAATGCAGTCACATACTGCCTACACAGAGGCATTGTATGTCTGTTGTACAAGTCCATGTCCAACACAGAAGTAATGGACATGCTCCACCCCAGAAAACTCAAAGCCATCGGAGCTGTGTGAGTGAGAGATGTCAACCTCAACACATAATGAAATAGGATGTGCTGGAGGGACAGATACATAACCCAGAGGCTCTCCACACCCTGGAACAGAATACCACTACATGTTAGGCAGAGCCCCTCACTGACACTCTTCAACAGGAATCTTGCAAAATGGATGGATAATTGTAGATGTACACTGGGGGTCTTTACTGTGTCATGTCCAGACAGAGGCACAGCTAAGTCAATCATAAATGGCCATAATATTCACATAGCAAGGGGTGGCAAAAGCCACATACACTCTGGCTAGGCTTACAAATGCCCTAGGGTGGATAGCCTAGTATGAACCTATGAACCTATGATGATACAAATTGTACAGGACACTAAGGATAATCCCAAGGCTGCTGCAACTGATAGTAGGAAGCGTGTTGTGAATTCTCAGATATGCTCTGGATCACACAAATATTACAAACAACATACCAAACACACACACGTATTGCCAACATATATCCTGACAGGTGCAGTGCAAACCCCCCCCCCCCCATAATGCAAAATTTCTTTCCCAGCAGACTGCTGCCTCCCTGACATTATGTCAGCATTACCACAGGATATGTACCCAAAGAGCAGTGTACAACAACACTGGTCGTTCTCAACAAAGGTGTCGCCTGAATGGATACTAAAAACAACCACCACAGAATCCTGAGAAGCTTGGTCTGCACAGCTATGGAAAGGATCAGCATGTACCGCAGACATAAAGATATTGGGGATCTACTGACACCGGACCCTACCCAATGTGGCTTTCTTAAGTGCAGACCCTGCCCCTAAATATGTTTGACTCAGTTGAAATAGTCATTAAGGTCACTGATGAGGGCAATGTGGTCCACACAGCGTAGCTGGACCTTGCAAAGCCTTCCATACAATACCCTACGTGTTCAATATAGATATGCTCACCAGCTTAAATATACACCCCTATGTCACTAGAGGGGTTGCAAACCAGACCAAGGACAGAACTGACATGGTCAGACATGCTGCAGCCATGTCAGACTACAAACCAGATATAACAGGCATCCCACAAAGCTTGGTCCTGGGACCTTCCTCGTCTGGTATATATGCCCCATAGGTACAGGCCAACATGTAAGGACTGTGCCTGAACATGTTTGCAGAGAACTACAAACTGCCCAACATATCTGACACTCCAGCTGACACAAGCATCCCACAAAAGGGCCACATAGAAACAGACAACTGGTGCCATAGCCATGTCAGCAAGTTAAATGGAGAAAACTGTATAGTCAACCCCTGTGGATATACAGTAAGCGACCACCAATTACCACATAGGTGTTAACCCATTCCATACTTAACATGTAATGAGAGACCTGGGGACACAAGGTGATAGATATCCTGCATTGGACAAACATGTGGCTGTAGTGTTAACAGAAACAATCCATATACCAACCTAATCATGAAGGTTATGAGATCTAGATAAGGGGAGGTAATTGTGGCTCTGCAGTTATCCTTCATCAGCGTTACAATTGACTATAACAGCCCCTGTGGGGTATACGTCAGCAGACACCTCCATCAACTGTAAAGTCCACAACAAAAGGGTTGTGAGGGTGGCCTAATGGTTAAAGTGTTTGCCTTGCAAACACAAGGTGCAGAGTTTAAATCTCACAAGGGATAATTGGCTAGGCTTAAAATGGCTCGCAAGAGCAGTCAGCCTAGTACTAATCTATGAACCTATGAACCTATTACCTCACCAGGAGTATCAAAGAGCTTGAACAGATGTAATGTGTTGCCTGATTAAACAGACTGCAACTCCACACACTGCCATGCTGGCCACCCAGAGGCAAGCTGTGCCTGATGTATAAAGCCATGTCCAAGCTGGAATCAATGAACATGCTGCACCTTGTACAATCTGAATGGCAGTGAGCTATGCACATGGGGGACCTGAACCCCAGCACTGACATACATAGGACAAGCTGTACTGCATTGTCCATAACACAGAAGCCACCCCCACGCATGAGTAAACTACCAGTACAGGTTATCCATAGAGTCACTCATTGATTCTCCTCAAGAGGAATCTTAATGAGTGGATGGGAGATGGTAGGTTTACCCTGGGTATCACTGTTATGTCACGGGTAGACAGAGGCACAGTATACTAACCATGACATATGTCATGGAAAACTCCACTTACAATGTGTGTTGAAGAACAAACACACTCTCTGACTAGCATTAGAAATGGCCTAGGGCACATCGGTAGTGTTTGCCAATGTACACCTATGTTGTGGAATACACTACTGATGTTGGACGAGGCTGTTGTAAGTAGTTAATATCTGAACATAATGCAACATGGTCAGATGTGCACAACTGGACCCTAACCAGGCTGTTCTGCTCACTATGGAAATGTAAAGCAGTGATAGGACTAAAGCCCTGGATACTGTCCACCACAGTGAAAGTACTGAACCAGTACACTATACAGTACTACAGTGTTAGGTCAGTATGAATGGATGTTGACAACTGTATGCAAAGTACCCCATGCAAACCCTGCAGGCACAGTATAATCCCTGTTGTGTTCACATAAAAAGCAGTTGGACAGTAACTACACAACATGACACACAACACACAACCATAAACAGGAGATATTTGGAAAGCTCACACTGGGCATGCTCACACACTTTGATAAATGAGACATCTTTCACACAATATGCCATGAGAAGGCTGAACTGGGCATGTTCACACACTTAGTCCAAATATCAGTTTAGCATTTGGCCACACATATCTGGTATATGTACGTGTTATTCCAGGAACCAACAACATTATAGCAATCTGCCCAGTGCTCACACTTAAATGACTACAGAGACATACATGATATAGTGGATTTCCCCCATATGCAAACATCTTCCACAGATACACAAGTTGTTCATACAAACAGGAAATGCTATGGCAATAAAGACCTGCAAACACTGCTATCAGCACCAAATAATGTGCATCTGACAGTTAAACATATGGGTGTAGAGGTCAACACTAGGCTGTTTGCCCTAGGAAATGACAGCTTATCCAGAGTGTGTGTGTGGGGGTGATTGGGGTTGGTCTGTGTGCAAGTCTGTGTGAGGGAAATGTCCCTTTTAGCAACTGGGAAAACACACTACAGGATGCACTTTCCTCTTTCTAAACACTGATGATGTCAGCACCCTACAAGTATATCAGGAGAAACAAAACATCCCAGTAATCTGAATAGCGCGCTCCACTTATGCGTCTGTCTCTAGTATCATAACATAGTTAGGTAGGGGTTTGAATCCAGCAAATGGCAAGTGTGTGTGAAGGGGGGTTAGTGTGTGTGTATGAAAGAAACATCCCTTTTGGCAACTGGGAAAACACACTACAGGATGCACATTCCCCTTTCTAAACAATAGCACAGTTAGTTATGGCTTTTGATTCCAGACATGTCACGTGTGTTTTTCTCACACAGAATGCCCATGTGTGCAGGTTATTGTTCACAATAATGCATGACATTATGGCAATGCACAGATGATGTATGTGTGTGCCAACTACACATATGTACCTGTGACCTTCAATAGTTACCATGTCTGATGCCTGCCACATGTGAATACATGGTATTTGCACTGGGTAACATTATGACTGTGGTCTTCTGTGCAGGTGCTGCATGTGGGATGTGTATATACAGTGTGAGATGTAGATGCTATCAACCTAGCAGTGAGGGATACACACCTGGTCTGGGGCATATAGTCTACATGTTGTTGATGAACAGGTGCTGCATGTTTTCACCTGTTGTGGGAGTGGTAAGAAGTTGTTCCATAGCAATGCAGTGACTGCATGCTAAGAACCTTTCAGCTAGGGTGTTGTTGCTACAGTAATTCATTAGCATTCAGTAATACGTCAGCATTCCTGGTGAGGGTATGATGCCAACCAAGGTCAGGGTCATACCAGCCTGTGCCACTTGCTCAGTGAGCCCTTCCATGTTCCCTATCATGTAGTCCAGGGAGGTACATCACAGGTCAGCTGTAGTGGCATGGACAATGACTGAGTCATATGTGTCCATGCATCTGACTGACCTGTATGCTTGTGTTATGTGGTGGACCATAGTGCCCCACGAGCATATCACTGTGACCTTTACCTTGTCCAGCCTGGTGATCGTGACCTCACTGTACCGGACAATAAAGGTACCTAACACAACTGTAGTAGGAGTGTTGTATAGCTGTACAGACTGTGACTGTTTGGCACACAGGATTTGTGTGCTATGTGTTATGCGTGCTGTGTTCTGGCATAACGTATGCCTGTGTGCTAGCTGCAGAGGTGTCTGCCGGTCAGGCAGGATGCCATTCTCAGGCTCCACGAATGGCCTGGTGTGTTCCCGTGCTTGTATTGCTGTCAGTGTAGGTCTACAACAGACTGGTATTGTAGTCACTGTAGTATTTCATGCCACCTGACATATTATGCCAGTAATGGGTTCAGAGTGCTTAGTCCACAGTTTGGCTATGTGTTTCCATCTCATACATGTGTTGTACATCCATGGGTAGGGGATAGGGTTGAATGTGTACATGTGGCAGCTGTGACATTACTACATGACTCACATATTCCACAACTGTACCATAGAGGTGACTGACAACTGACCTTTGCACATTCTACCATAGTATTGAGATTGCATTGGTGATTAACAGCACATAGGGCCAATAGTGAACAAGATACATAGGTTCATAGGTTCATACTAGGCTATCTGCCCAAGGGCATTTATAAACCTAGCCAGAATGTGTGTGGCTTTCACCATCCATTGTAAATCTATCTTGCTATGCCTTTTTCCAAGGTTAGTATACTGTGACTCTGTCTAACAGTGACACATAAGTGATACCCAGGGTAAACCTATGATGTCCCATCCAGTCATTAATATTCCTCTTGAAGACAGTCAATGAGTGACTCTGCCTAACCTGTATTGGGATAATATTCCAGAGTGAAGGGAGCCTCTGAGTTATGAATGTGTCCCTCCAGCATGTCCTATGTATATCAGTCCTGAGGTTCAAGTCTTTCCAGCGTGTAGCTTGATGGGATTTGGATATTCTGAGGTGCAGCATGACCATTAAGTCAGGGTTTGATATGGCTTTATATGTCAGGCACAGATTGCCTATGAAGAGGCAGCATGCCACTGAGTAGAGCTACTGTTTCTTCAACCAGTCAGTATATGGCATCTGTTTGAGCCATTTGAACCTCTTGTTGAGGTACTTTTGGGGTCTTTCCAGTTGCTGCAGGTGTCTGGTAAGGTGCATGCCAACAGGGGCATTGTAGTCAATTATGGGCCTGATGAGGGATGAGTAAAGAGGCACAATGTCCTCCCCTGATCTACATGTGAATCCCTTCATGATGAGGTGGCCTATATAAAATGTTTTTCTAACCACTTTGGCCACGTGGTTGTCAAATGAGAGAATGCTATCAACTTGTGTACCCCAAGGTCCATAATTCCTTCTTCTGTACTTAATGGATTAACACATATGTGGTACTTTGTGGTCACTTTGTTTTTGCCAAAGGGGATGACTATACACTTTTTGGCATTCAGCTTGAGGCCATGGCTGTGGCACAAGTCATCTGTTTCTAAGAGGCCCTTTTGGAGGATGCTTGTGTTGGCTGGAGAGTTGTTTATGGCGTCCAGTTTGCAGTCATCTGCGACTTGCTCAGCCACAGTCCTTCCATGTTGGCCTGTACCTCTGATAAATATATACTGAACAAGACAGATCTCAGGACTGAGCCTTGTGGGACACCACTTGTAACTGGTTTTGAGGCTGACATGGCTCCAGCAATTCTAACCATGTGTGTTCTGCCCTTCAGCCACTGTGCAATATCTCTAGTGACATAGGGATTAATACGTACACTGGTGAGCTTCCCTAGAATGTACAAGTGGGGTATTGTATCAAAGGCTTATGCAAGGTCCAGGTAGGCTGTGTAGACCACCTTCCCCTTGACAGTGGCCTTGGTGACTGTTTCAAAGAAATCAAACAGGTTTGAGAGGCAGGATCTGCCATTAACAAAGCCAAACTGGGTATGATGCAGTGTCTGTAGGTCCCCAATATGTATATTTATGAGGTCCATGATGATCCTTGCCATAGCTTTGCAGACCAAGCTACTCAGACTTATGGGGTGATAGTGTCCAGGATCCATTAAGGCACCACCTAAATGTAGAGGGACCACTGTTGCTGTACGCCACTCTTTGGCCACATATCGTGTAGTAAGGCTGGGATTGAACAGTAGTGTTATGTCTGGGTGTAGCTCTTCTTGCAGTTCATGTAGGACACAGCCCGGGACACTGTCTGGTCCCATTGATGCAGTGTTTATTGCTTTGGAGAGGGCAGCTCTTACCTGAGCATCTGAGATGTCGGGGGGGGGGCAGCACTCTGCTGGGATAAATATTTGCCCTTTCGTTGTGGAGGGGGGGAGAAGTTAGCAGTGAACCTGTCCACTAGGATGTTGGCAATGTCTGTGTGTTTGGTATTTCTTTTGACATTTTGGACTACCTCTGAGCATATCTGGGAATTACCACCCAGGTTCCTAACATAACTAAATGAAGCCTTGTGATTATCCTTAGTGTCTTGTGGAATTTTCTCTGAAAGATGGCCTTAGACAATCTTATGAGTGCCTGTAGTTTTCTTCTAATACTCATCAGTGATGCATTCACATTTTGGGAGTTTGTTGTATCATTTAGTAGCTTCATCCTTCTATTGTATAGTTTGTTTATGGCTGATGTCCACCACACAGGACGTCTGCCTTTGGAGGATTGGGTCTTGCTTTTATTTGGGATTGCATGATTCATGCATTCCTGAAGGTGTCCATAGAATGCCTTTATACAGGTATCTGCAGTCTGGTCCATATTTTCAACAGGCCTGGGGGCTTTGAAGGTTTCCACATCATTTTTGAGGAGTGTGAACTTGCTTTACAGAAGTTGTTGACTGTGTTCTTCTGTGCAGGGGGTGGGCTTGGGATGTGAATATCCAGTGAGATTAGTTTATGGTCTGATCTTACCAGTGAGGGATACACTTCTGGTCTGGAGCATAGAGTCCCCATGTTGGTGATGATCAGGTTCAGTATGTTTTCCCCTCTTGTGTGAGTGGTAACAAGTTGTTCCATAGCATTTTAGTATATAAATTCTAGTAATCTTTGGGCTAGGGTGTTGGATCTACAGTCATGCTCCCAGTCTGTGTTTGGGTAGTTTAACTCACCCAATATAATGGTGTATGGACAGACCTACATATTTCCAACTGTTTTCAGGAAGGCCAAGTGCGGTTCTTGTGTTTGGGAGGGTGGTCTGTAGCAGGCTATAACCTGGAAGGCAGTTTTACCCATTGTTACTTGCATATGGATAGTCTCTGATGTTTGGTGCTTTGCCACCAACCTGGAGGTGTGGGTATCTTGGATGAATATCAATACACCCCCTCCTTTTGTGGTTTTGTCCAAGTTTTGGGCCTGAAAAGCATGGTATGAGGTATAACTTGGTAGTGCTGGGGTGCTGTTGGTAGCCCTGAACCCGGTATCTGTTACTGCACAGATAGCGATGTTCTCCATGCTGAGGAATGTTTCGAGTGTGTGCATCTTCAGGTTTAGAGTCCTGCAGTGGCATATATGACTGCTCACATGGACAGATGCCAGTTAAGTCATATGCAAAGTGTCACAGGCAACGTACATGTGAACAGGACAAACAGTGACATTCTGTCAAGTGAGACATGAACATACATATAGTAAGCTATGCAGATGTCACTAGGAGTCCACAGAAGCTGTGTAACTCTGCATGGCAGGTCGGATCAGTATTCCAGGGTAACTGCAAGGAAACATGCATGCAAACATAGCTACTGTAAGCAGGGCTGCATGTAGTCCATTGTACAACAAACAAGCTGTACCACTTTCAGTAGGTAACACTGCAAATGCCCACCAGCTGACATATGAATACCTATGTCACCAAAAGTGATACAAACCAGATCACGGATAGAAATGACATGGACAGACATGCTGCATCCCACACGAAAACATATCACAAGCAACACAGACCTCACAAAGTCAGTGTTCTTAACAGGCACAGCCCCTAAGGCCAAACACAATGCATGACACACCTATAATAGGTGATGCCATAGTCAGACACACTGATGTCCCACTCTCCAGACTGAGCAAGGTGAGGGTCACATTTAGCTACCTGTCGGGTGATAGAATGTGCCACATAACACAAGCACTCAGGTCACTCCACAGCAAGTACAAGTATGAGTCAGTCATTGTCCATGCCGGTGTGAACAACCTGAGACGTACCTCCCTGGACCACATGAAAAGAGACACAGAGGAGCTCTTACATCACCCTCTCAAACTCAGGAATCCCACACAGCCTTCATGAAGACACATGAGAGTATAGATTTCTCTGCAAACACCATCATACTGGGTGACTTCAACTACCCAAACATAGACTGTGAACATTACTCAAGCCACAATGCCCAAGCTCTAAGGTTCCCATAGTTCAGAAAAGCTGTGGAATAAGTAGTCAACATTCCCACAAGAGGGGAAAATATACTAGACCTGATCATCACAAACATGGGTACAAAATGCTCACCACTGGAAGTATATCCCTCATTGTTGCAATCAAACCATATACTAATCACACTGGAGTACTGGATCCCCCACATATGCAAACATCAAACACATCTATGTGTGTGTGGGAAATGCCCCTATTAGCAACTGTGAAAGTACACTACAGGATGCAGATTCCCCTTTCGAAACACTGATGATGTCAGCACTATATAACTATATTACTTGAAGTAAAGTTCCCCAGTAATCTGTCTAGCGTGCTCTGCTAATGTGTCTGTCTCTAGTGTCATCACATAGTTAGGTAGGGGTTTGAATCCTGCAAAGGGAATGTATGTGAGTTAGTATGAGTGGGGTTTGTGTGTGTGCATAATGCTGTGAGGAAAAAGTGCCTTTTGCCAACTGGAAGAACACACTACAGGGTGCACATCCCTCTTCCTAAACACAGATGATGTCAGCACCCTCTAAGTACAGCATTAGAAAAAAGGTTTCTTTCACTAATACAAATAGCGCACTCTGCTAATGTGTCTGTTTCTAGTGTCATAACATAGTTAGGTAGGGGTTTGAATCTTGCAAATGGAAAGTATGTGTTTTACTGTGAGTGGGGTTAGCGTGTGTGTGCACAATGCTGGGGGTGGGATGTGCCTTTTGCCAACTGGGAGAACACACTACAGGGTGCACATTCCTCTTCCTAAACACAGATGATGTCAGCACCCTCTAAGTACAGCATTAGAAAGGATTCTTCCCACAAATGCAAATAGCGCATGCTGCTAATGTGGCTGTCTCTAGTGTCGTAACATAGTTAGGTAGGGGCTTGAATCTTGCAAATGGAAAGTATGTATTTTACTGTGAGTGGGGTTAGTGTGTGTGCACAATGCTGGGGGTGGGATGTGCCTTTTGCCAACTGGGGCTACACACTGCAGGGTGCACATTTCCCTTAACAAACAGTGATGTTGACAGCACCTTATACAAACAACATGACAACAGACAACTGCCAGTACTCAGTATAGTGCTACATGCTACTGTAACACGCACATGTACCAGAACATACCTAGATAGTGTTTTGAAACCTGAATGTGGCAAGTGTGTGGATGTGGGATGTTTCTGTGTGTGCATTTCCGTATGGAAAACATGTTGGATGTGGCGATCAGGGAACCACAGTACCTGATGCACAATACACTTTTAAACTAATGAGGTTGCCTGCACCCTGTGAGTACAGGTAGAGAAGAGGAAATAGGTAGTAATCCAAATAGTGCACTTTTCAAATGTGTACCTGTCATGTGTCGACAGCTACTTATGTAGAGTAATAAATCATGGAAATGGCAGGTGAGCGTGTGCATGTGTGGGGGTAGCAGGGTGTGTGTAAATGCATGTGTGACAGAACAGATACATATAGCTGAATCTACAATACAGCAAATGATACACATTCCCATAGTCAATAGTAGCATGTGATGGTGTGCAGCTGGTACACTTTGGTAAGTAGTATGGGTGCAGATAACAATTCAGGACATTCATACAGTTACTGCAGCAGGAATGCTGGGATATACACACAATCATAGTGGAACACTGAACAGTTACCAACATGTTACTACTTATACACATCTATGTAGTCACCCTGTGCATCAGCAGCGTGTTTACCTTTTCCTGCACTGATGTTGTAGTATGCAGGAGGTGGCACAGTGTCATCATATGCACAGGGTGTGGGTTAGGTATGCCCAAGCCAGCCACTGGTACCACCATTTGACATGTGTGTGTATGTGTGTTTGTGAGGGGCAGCAGTACAGGGTGGACCAGTGTTGGTGCAGTGTGTGTGTGTATGTGTTTGCCCTAGGTGTTAAATTTCTGCATGTGTGTAAGCACGCACACAGTTCCACATAATGGCTGCCATGTACAGGGTTTTGTGGACAGCCACAGACTGCACCTGTCAAGTCATCCAGATCAGTGTCTGTGGGCACAAACACGGTACCTGTGCCTGGCAGGGGTGCTACGGACCTTACCCGGTACTAATCCAGACTGGGTACTGTCATCGGAAGTGGGTGTGTGTTGACTGGACACAGTTCCCTGTTGGGACCGTCCAGAACCACGTGCACGTGGTCTCCTGGGGTGTCCTGATGACAGCACTGACCCAGCATTGCTGGGGCTGCTGCTGGCACTTGAGGTGCGTGAGCAGGCCTGTTGTCATCTGCGGCGACTGCCAGCTGGTGCTGTTGCCGGCATATGGCCACGTCGATGCCGCAAATGCACACCATCGCCCTGGCCCATGGACATCTGGTTGTGGAGCAGCTGTTGTATGTCCCCACAACGTCTGTCAACGACATCAGTGAAATTACGAATAGCATTCGCTATTCAGTCTGTCATGGCTGTGCGACATGCTGTCAGCTCCCTCAGACCCTGTCTGGTGTACCTTTCCATATGTGCCTGTGCCTGCATAATAGTCCAAAACATAGCGGAGGTTGACATACCTCCTTGGGCACGTCGGCCAGAGGCAGTACGGCCATGGATGCCCCCACGAGAACCCATGGGCGACTGTCTGCGTGGTACCATTGGAGGACCCTGCTCATGGCTGCTTTGTGGGGATGCATGTACCACAGGTACCACATTACCCTGATCTATGCCCAATGCATACTGTCCATCACCTAGGGACAATGGTGACAAAGGATGTACCGGCAGGATGACTGTGCGCATTGAAGGGGTTGACAGCTGTGTACTGTCAATTGGCTGACCAGTGGCGGACCCAGACACACCTTCCTGCACCATTACAGAAATTTCCTCATCATCAGTACCTGGGGCACAAGATTCAGGTTCCCTGCTGCAGGTCACCAGAGCAGCACCAGAACCTGCGGGAGGAAAACAGGAAACACAGATTACAGTCTCAAGACATATTTTACAGTGATGCACTTCAATACAAATGCACACATTCAGAACTGGACACATGCACTCATGGACACACACACATGCACACATGGGCACAGGCACATTTGCACACAAGCACACCCCACAGTACACACACAGATCAGTACTGAGTTACACTACTCTTACTAGTATTAACATGACTATTGCAGGTATTATTAAACACACTCACCAGCATGTATACTACTGAGTTACACTACTCTTACTAGTATTATAAATAGTTTTTCAGGTATTGATAAACACACTCACCAGCATGTATGGCCTGCCTTGGTGGGAGATGGGACGGACCTGGAAATATGAAGAAAGTAATGTCAGTGGGCACAAGTGTGCCATTGTTTTTGCATATGATACAGTACAGTAGTACACCAGTTGCCTTATACACATCAGCTGCTCATAATGCCAGCATCACACATGCACAATTACATATCATGATGACAGATACATACCACGGACACACATTATGCATGCATGAAGTAACAGTGTGCAGAACAGTCATGTGTACATATGGCATCTTACCTGCACGCTCAGTGTCTTGCTGCTGTGTGGATCCAACCTCCATCATGATACAAGTCTGATGCTGTTGTTGTTCTGGGGCTGGATCCACAACACTTAGCAGTAGCCCCTCCTATCTGGTGAGGAGGGGATGTGTGGCCACCCCCCCACCTGTGGCAACCTGTTGCCTGCGGATATCTGCAGCACACTGGCGGACATTTCTAATCAAATCACTGCAGTGATGTCTCACCTGCTCATATGTCCTATCATGCATGCCAATATCATTTATCCTGCTGACAAGGTTTTGCCACAGTGCAGACCTCTCCTGCTGATTCTGGGTGGTGCGTGAAAACAGGATGGCATAGTCATGCACCAGGCTCTGGTGGATCACTTCGTCCTCAACAGCAGAGTATGCAGGGTTCCTTTTTGGAGCCATATCTCCCTGGAAAAGTACACAAACAGGATATCAGCAGAGTATGTCAGCAATATATGGTACACAGTCTATACATGAAGTATTAAATTGTAGTTATTACTGCTTGGTTGTAACTTGATTGAAGTGTAGTTATCATTCTAAGTCTTTTGGATTAAGCACTTGGCCTTCACACAAGTTGTTTTACATTAGGAAGGTTTGTGGCAAGCACTGTGGTGGCAGGACAGGTAGCTTTCATCCTACTAAGTTAGGAACTGCTGATTGAGAGCCCAGTGTGCAAGTGTATTACTTCTGGTATAAGCAGTTCGGCTTCAGGCCTGTTATTTAACATTAAGAAGGTTTGTGGTCTGCACTCTTGTGTAAGAATAGGCTGGACTCTGCCATTCTGAGCTGGGAACTTCTGGTTTAAGGTTTATAGTGCCTGAATATTTGAACTGTATCTTACTGACATTGGTACACCTTGTTTGCTGTAGCATACACTACATCCAAGCCTGCTGAATCTAGCTTTGTTTATATGCTTGTTGTTTGTTAGCTTGTTATTTCACTGGTACGCTAATTCCACCTAATACATGGCTTCTCAGCACTTCTGTAGATCACTAGTGATATCTGCATTGCTTACTGTACTTATTTCCTTGTTACACTTGAAAGAAAGTGACTGTTTGTCGTTTTTGCATTTAGTTAATTGTAACACATTGCACTTAAGTTACCTGGCACTTGCTCACTAAAGCAATTATATAAGTCAGCAGTAAAAATTAAAATCAGTACACCCTCACTCCCCACTGGCCCTTGTTTTCAATTATTACGGAATTCACAATAGTATTCTAGCATGTCCAAAGGTCAGTTGTCAATCTCCTCTCCAGTCCAGCTGGTGAGTGTGGTAATCCAGAGGCAATGTTATAACAGCCTCATGTACACAGACAACCCCCTCCTCCTCCCAACAAATTCAAACACATGTGAGTGATGCAACCATATACCAAACTGGAGGCTAGGCTCTCTCTACTCAATACTGCCATAACCAGTCAGGTGGAGAAGAAAACCACACTCACTACATTTCCAGTCTCACATAGACCTACCACGACAGCAAACCAAACACATAATCACACAAAAACATACTCGGAGGCTCAAAATAAAGATCTGCCTAAGCAGCAGAGACCTCCAAAGCAGACACCCAAGCAACCGCTACCCCAAAACAAAACACGTGCAACACATATCTCACAAAGCCAGTGTGCTGAACACTCACAGCCCTTAAGACTAAACAACACACCTGATACACTTGTAATAGGTGACTCTATCATCAGGCATCTGACGTCATGCTCACCAGGCTGAACAAGGAGAGGGTCACAGTGAGCAGCCTGTCGGGCACTAGGATCCGCCACATAACACAAGCACTCAAGTCACTCCAAGGCAAGTACAAATATGACTCACTCATTGTCCATGCTGGTGTGAATTACCTGAGACATACCTCCCTGGAGTACATGAAAAGAGACAGAAAGGAGCTCTCTGAGCATGTAGCCCAAGCCGGTATGACCCTGACCTTGAGTAGCATCTTACCCTCACCAAGAATGATGCCACAATATCAAGGCAAGATGATCAATTTCAACAATTGGCTGAAGTACTGGTGTCATTCAAAGGTGATCCAATGCCTGTCAGCTTGGGATGATATGCTGTACAAGCCACAATGCTTTGCTAGGGACAGCTTGCACCTGTCACCCCTGGGCTTTTGGATTTTGGCAAAGGCTCTTGATACACCCATAGTGCCTTTATTAGGCAAGGCTCATAAGACAAACCCACATCCATAGGTATCACAAGGGATGAGAAACTAAGAGTAATGCTACTCAACACCAGAAGTCTAAACCTCAAGATACACGCACTCAAAACTCTACTTAGCATTATGGACATCGATATCTGTGCAGGAACAGAAACCTGGTTCAGGTTTCCCGAGAGCACACCAGCACTACCAGGTTATACCTGGTACCATTCTTTTCGGCCCCAACACTTGGACCAAACCACAAAAGGAGGGGGAGTATCAATATTCATCAAAGATACCCACACCTCCACATTGGTGGCAAAGTACCACATAGGTGTTAAGCCATTAAGTACAGAAGAAGTAATTAGGGACCTGGGGACCAAACTTGATAGCAATCTGTAATTTGATAACCACGTGGCCAAAGTGGATAGAAAAACATGTCATATAGCCCACCTAATCATGAAGGGATTCACATCTACATCAGGGGAGGTCATCGTGCCTCTTTACTCATCCCTCATTGGGCCTATAATTGAGTACAATGCCCCTTTTGGGATGTACCTAACCAGACACCTACAGCAACTGGAAAAAACCTAACAGTACCTCAGCAAGAGGATCAAAGGGCTCAAACAGATACCATATGCTGCCCGGTTAAAGAAAATCCAGCTGTACTCAGTGGCATACTGCCTGTTCAGAGGCAATCTGTGCCTGACGTATAAAGCCATGTCCAACCCAGAATTAATGGACATGCTGCACTTCAGAAAATCCAAATCCCATCCAGCCATGCGCTCAAGAGACTTGAACCTCAGCACTGATATAAATAGGACATGCTGGAGGGACAGATTCATAACCCAGAGGCTCCCTTCACTCTGGAATGAACTCACAGTACAGGTTAGGCAGAGTCCCTCATTGACTCTCTTCCATAGGAATCTGGATGAGTGGATGGGAGATCATAGTTGTACCCTGGGTATCACTTCTATGTCACTGTTAGACAGAGGCACAGTATAGTAACCTCGAAAAAGGGCATAGCAAAATAAATTCTAAATGGGTGGCAAAAGACAAACACATTCTGGCTAGGCTTATCAATGCCCTAGGGCAGATAGCATAGTATGAACCTATGAACCTATGTGTACTGCTATACTACTTCTCCCATATGTTGCATGTGTGTGTGTTGTGCGGGATGCGCAGGTAATGACCAGATATTTCTGCACAGGCAACACTTCTGAAACACTCTGGGTGTTCATCCCAACATACTGTATGTGTGTTGCCATCCAACACTGCGATGTGGACACACATTACTCAGCCTGGATATACATATCCCAACAACACCACAAGCACAGTACAGTACCTTGCTATGTATGTATGTAATTAGACAGTTATTCACTAGTTAGGACTGTGATGCTATCCATGCAGCCCACTGGGCCAGTGGAAGCCACAACACACACTGCTGGCCCCTTTGCAAAAGCTTACCACAGACATCCCACAGAGTGCATGGAATGTGCACACACATATCTAACCCAGACCATATGCACACCAGTTATTTATCCTGTCCAGTGGACTACAGATACAGGCACATTGTATAACAATAGCAGGAGGCTACTGCAGCACAGAGCAGATTCACATGAAGGGAAGGCATCTGTGGTCAGCAGTGGTAAGATGCTTCACATTCACCAAATGCGCAGATATTGGCAACATTGTTGCAGACAGTTTAGGTGCAGGTATCCCCCCCCCCCATTCTCCCACACAAGTGGAATTAGTTATCGCAGATGAATGTAACCTCCCAATCATCTCACATGTCCAGGTGAGGGCCACCCTTGACATTGCAGAGCACACAGCATCAGTGTTACAAAATGGTATCCCTGGATGTGTGATACGTTCACCCCTAGAGGACATAGCACCACATTACAGACTGATATTAAACCCTGGCCATACTACAGGATATGTACCTGAACAGTGCCATACATACACAGTGGTCCCACACCACTGAGGAGGAACCTCTACTGACCCTGGGAACTACTGCATCATATGTATAACTGGCCTGGTGTTCTAAGCTATGGAAATTTTAAGTATGGAAGACATGTACAGCAATATTACATATGTATATATATCTGGACTATGTACACACAACCTATCTCATGGACATACCTATAGATACTGAACTATACATTTGGAGGTTTCACAGTAAACACAGTATTAACCTGCTACTTTGCATTACCTGTGTTTGTGTCAGCTGTTGCTGTGTCACTGCTGCTGATGCTTGCTGATTGATGTTTGCTGCTGCTGCTGCTGCTGCTGATTTTGTTGCTGTGAAGATACAGTTAATTTTTTTTTATCACTGCCTTTCTTTCTTTCTTTCTTTCTTTCTTTCTTTCTTTCTTTCTTTCTTTCTCTCTCTCTCTCTCTCTCTCTCTCTCTTTCTCTGTCAGTTTGATGCAATGAATGTATTGCATGTGTGGAGTGTTAGTACTGGATGGTTTTGTAGGTATCTGCATAGGTCCATGTGATGGCCTCTGCACCAATTGTAAGCCAGCATTTGATAATTGCATGCATCCAGTTGTGTACTGATTGCATGTTTCACTGTGATTTCAGGACAGTGCTATACAAGGGTATGTGACATAGGCATTGCCCTTTCAGATTGTAAGGGCGTGGACCATGCTGGTATGCTGTCGACAGTGTTCTGTGAGTGTGAAGGTTAGTAAGTCTCTCATGATTCATGCTGTGTTGTAAATTCAGGTTGCTGCATTTCTCTCACCTGTTCCCTGTAGTGAGTGTGTATGCATACTGACACCTACAAGTATATTCGCAAATGTATTTATATATATATATATATATATATATATATATATATATATATATATATATATATATATATATATATATATATATATATATATATGTGTGTGTGTATGTACATATATATAGTTTCATATATGTACATTGGCTTACATTCTCAACTACAAGCTAACAATTAGCAGGGCTGCATCTGTTAACACTAAACTATTATGGGAATCCAGTAATTATGACAGTAAAAGTCTACCTGACATGCTTTGGGTAGTACACATCCTATATTGCCTTTATATTCATTCATGCTATTACATGTCATACTTATTTTAGCACTATGTTCTTGTATGAGAGTCATGGCTTAGTGGTAGGTCATACAGAGTAGTGTTACCAAAGTCCTGGGGTAGGGACTAATAGTAGGCTTATATTTTGCTTTCAAAATGAGTACAGGGCCTGTCAATCAAAGTGCTAAAGGCACTTTTAAGCAGTTAAAAGGTTTAGTAAGTCTCACAGGAGTCAGGCTGTGTTGTAGATTCAGGTTGCTGCATTTCTCTTCCCTGTTCCCTGTAGTGAGTGTGTATGCATACTGACACCTACAAGTATATTTCCATATGTATTAATATATATATATATATATATATATATATATATATATATATATATATGTGTGTGTGTGTGTGTGTGTACATATACATACTTTCATATATGTACATTAGCTGACATTATTAAGTACAAGCTAACAATTAGCAGGGCTGTTTCTGTTAACACTAAACTATTATGGGAATCCAGTAATTATGACAGTAAACGTCTACCTGACATGCTTTGGGTAGTGCACATCCTATATTGCCTTTATATTCATTCCTACTATTACATGTTATATTTATTTTAGCACTATATTCCTGTCTGAAAGTCATGGCTTAGTGGTAGGTCATACAGACCAGTGTTGCAAACGTCCTGGGGTAGGGCCTAATAGTAGGCTTTTATTTTGCTTTCAAATTGAGTACAGGGCGTGTCAATCAAAGTGCTAAAGGCACTTTTAAGCAGTTAAAAGGGTTAGTAAGTCTCACAGGAGTCAGGCTGTGTTGTAGATTCAGGTTGCTGCATTTCTCTTCCCTGTTTCCTGTAGTGAGTGTGTATGCATACTGACACCTACAAGTATATTTCCATATGTATTAATATATATATATATATATATATATATATATATATATATATATATATGTACATATACATACTTTCATATATGTACATTAGCTTACATTATTAAGTACAAGCTAACAATTAGCAGGGCTGTTTCTGTTAACACTAAACTATTATGGGAATCCAGTAATTATGAAAGTAAAAGTCTACCTGACATGCTTTGGGTAGTACACATCCTATATTGGCTTTATATTCATTCCTACTATTACATGTTATATTTATTTTAGCACTATATTCCTGTATGAAAGTCATGGCTTAGTGGTAGGTCATACAGACTAGTGTTACCAAGGTCCTGGGTTCGAGACTGACAGTGGGATTTTATTTTACTTTTGAAATGAGTACAGGACCTGTCAATCAAAGTGCTAAAGGCACTTTTAAGCACTTAAAACCAGGTCTGCGCTTGTTTGCTTGTGAGACTCACGCATGTGCACTGGCGGTGAGCTCCGCTAACACACGATGCACACCAGCTATTTTCTTTGAAAGAAAAGAAAAAGGGGTGACAGGAAAGTGGTGAAAAAGGGGTCACAAAGAGGGTAAGACAGTAGGGAAACAAGCTTGGTATTTGCAGGAGGGATGTAGGTAAGGCCCATAGCTGCCCATGTCTTTATCAGCAACAGCTGTGCATTTGTATGTAATTTGGTGTGACTTTTGAAACCTTCCACCCATGAGAGAGGTGTCAGGACAACATTAATACCTGTTGTACAGCCAATTGTAATTAACAGTTTCAATGTCCAGCGGACATGTGTGTGACATGGACAGTTATGTATGGGGTGTAATTTTTTTGTGGGTACAGAGTGCCCTTTTTTTTTTCAGGTGAGAGTGGTATGTCAGGTGAAGGTAGTCGGTATAGCTGGGGAGGTAGGTTGGGTAGGTTAACTGACAAGACAGACAAGACGCATACAGGGGCGGTGTATGACACGTGTGGGGGGGGTTACACAATTGACGGGGACGGAGGTTGGGATATCCAGAGCCCATAAGCCCACAGATGGCAACAGTGGAACTGATATCCCCACCCATAGGCAGTTGCCACTGTTCTTTCACAGCCCAGGATGGGGCTGTGCTGGAGACTGTTTAGGTGGGACAATGGGCATGCCCGTAAGCTGTGCCACCTGGGCCTCAAGCTGGTGTAGGGGCCCAAGAACAGAGTCTTGAATCTCCCTTCGCACCACAGACCGGACACCTTGGAGGGTGAGTGGACGGGCTCCTCCGGCCACGCTTGCAGAGGGGGGGATGGGCCCCATCCCCTGCAGAGCTTCCACCCGAAGGTGGCGCAGGGCCACCGGAGGAGGGTCCAGCCTGGGCACTAGTGCCAGGTGCAATCGCCAGATGAGGTGGGAGAGGTGGGTCCACTGGGACCTGCCTTCCCAAGCGTTCTAGGTTTGTGAGTATGTTATGTTAGTTTGGGTTAGTAGCATATCATTCCATTCAAATTAGTTGTAACAGCATGCATTGGTATTCCCATTAAACAAACACCCAGATATTAACACCATTGAACAGCAGGCATATCACATGCATTATTTGAACAGCAATACACAGTCAAACAACATGCAGGGTTGATTAATGGCAACAGTCCATCAGGTTTGCAGGTATGAACAGGGCACATGCAACAACGGACATGCATATATTTTTGAAACAATAGGACAAATTTCCATGGTTAATGAAATTTTCACATACCAATTTATAGTTAATTTTTTCCGTTGCAATTATAGGGTGAGGTGGAGAAAGAAAATGTTGACACATTCATAACAAATACATTTGTAATACATTTGTAATAGAAACACAATTAAGTTGTGGGTGATGATTTTAAAATGATTTTTAATTGACTGTCATGCTAGAACTGTTACAGATACATCACTATCCTAGTTATTTTGAATTTGATCAGATACATCATCCTGCTACATTTTGATGACAGGGCAGGGGACAACTGTGGATGTTTAGTATGTCAGACAATCATTCATACTATCTGATATTTGTTGACTGTGATCACCATATACAGATTTTGCCTTAAACATTCAAGATTCAGACACACTGAAATCAGGTTGGGATGTTCAGTTTTAATTCCCACATGCGTTTAGTTCTGTAGAACCACACTGCAGCTTCTTTATTCCAGAGTTATTACTACTTTATTTATTGATACATGCCCCTTTTTCTCACTCTCACACATCCTGCTATTTCACAGTTCAGGTTGGTACTTCTAGGCTTTGTTAACATATTAGACCTGTGGTGATTCAAACACTTTCCAGCAGCCTCACTTCTGTCATGATTCAGCATTTCAACAGGGGATATATCTCACATGTGATTAACTCAGCTTCTGAAGCTGTACTCTTGAGACTACTGCAGGTTATACTAAATTTAATTAATGGTGGGACATCTGTATTACAGACTGTTTATGTCTGTCAATTATATTTCCAGTTTCACTTACATACTGATAAACAGTATTTGATGCACCCATACCTGCACACTTTCACTTGTTGCTTGCACATTCAATTACTTTTAATGAATACACTGCACTGTTCTGCTAACTTCTACACTATAATATTTATTTACAAGTACTAGGTGGGGTTACTGACCTGCATGGTGGCGCAGCTGCACCAGCCTGCTGTCATAGGCCCTGCGATTCACAGAGCGGACACCTGCAGCTGTAATACAAAACAAGTAATATTGGAATACACATCTCCATGGTATCAGCTAGTTGAATTCCTTACATACATAGTAAAATGTAACTTACTCAGTAGTGGGGCGTTGGGCATATCCCGGGCCTCCTGGATCCATTGGTTCAACTGGTCTTGTTTGCATCGCTTCAGGTCCGCATGGTGGTGACAGACCTGCTCACCAGTACGTGGAATTCCAGTAGCACTGGTGAGATCATGAGCCAACTGGTCCCATGCCTCCACCCTGTATGCTCCCCATGAGACCTGGCCCTGCATGAGTTGGGCCTCATGATGATGGACTAGGAGCCAGACCATGTATCTGGACTCCTCAACACCCCACCGCTGTGCTCGAAAGCAACGTCCCTCCCCTACTCCACTCATTCTGCCTGCAGGTCTGTTCTACAATCGTTTATGCTGTGTATTCCCGCCTATGGGGCTTATATATGCCAATTTTCCCGCACATTTCTATGATTGGCCGTTTTGGAATTGTATCAACTTCACAGAAACTGCTTTATCATGCTCCATTTTGGATTAAATCCTATATATATGCTATTTCTGCATTTCTACGTACTGCTGTCATGGCTTAGTGGTTTAGTACCTTGACTCTAGTGCATGGTATCCTGGGTTCAAATCTGACCACTGATTTTTATTTTTGATGACTGTCTAGACAGGGTGAGGGGTGTGTCTGTGTAAAGGCACTTTTGATACAGCTTGCTCAACGTTGCCCAGCGGTTAGCTTGTGGGTGCGGTGCGTAGCTCCGCGCAAACGGTGTGCGCTGGGTTAAACCTTAATTGGCTATTAGCACACATGTTAAGCTGAGCACAACTAGTTGCACACAGTTTGAGTGTGTTAAACCAGTGCTTAGCTACGGGCAAGCATTTTGCAGCCTTTGAACCACTACTCAGCTACGGGCACTCTGTCTCACCTTGTTTGACAGCAGCTTAGCTATGAGTACATTTCTAATTAATTTTCTTCTTGTATTACTTAAAAATATATGGCCCATTTCATTCCATTTTACAAAAAAAAACTACTTTTACATGTGTCCAATAATGTCAGGGGCCTTTTTTGTGGTTATTTACAAAAAAAAAAAAAAAAAAGGATGTTGTGTGGGCTCGAACCTTGCCTGCCTGCTCTTAAGCCGAACTCTCTACCGCTATGCTATTACTTCTTGGCTTGCTTTGCATATTTAGTTCTTATATCCTTTTCCACTGATTGCTAACTGCAGTTGCGCTAGAGGCACGCCCGCGCACACGAGCGCACTCATTAGTAAACATCTACGGGGTTTAAAAAAAATTTAAAAAAAGTTTTCATTTTACATTTCATAACATCTGTTCACATTTTTAGATTTTACATTGCTGGTCTGTGGGGGCATGTGTTGTGTAGTGTGTTTCTTCACATTTCATTGGCCTCTCTCGTGGGTGTTTACTTTCTGCCATTGTAGCCTTGTGGGGGCATGTCCGCTTGCAGGGCTTAACCTACGGACACGCCCCCTACTGTCTTACATGGACCGTGTAAGAGTTAGGTGTGATTCAGCATGCCTCATGCACCTCATGCATATGCATGACATGCTGACATCACACCGTTTAACTGCAGCCTCCGTGTAAGAGTTATAACTCTTACACGGAGGCTTCCTGAATCCTGCCCACTCACTTCTCGCAAAAGGGCTAAATTGTGTAAAGTTCGGCATTATGAAGTTGACAATTACTTTGACAAAGCCTGAGGGTTTGTTTTACATTTTTTTTTTCTATTTCTTTTTAATATCTCGGGCGAGAATGGCTAAGTGCAGTCATGTTTAAAACATTTAAGGAAAGGTGTGGACTGCACAGTGCTTAAAACTGATGTTTTTTAGGAAGAAAATGGGTTTATAATGTTTTATATAAGGGTATACTTTTCTGGCCACCCTGATGGTTTCATTAAGGGATAAAAAGGGGAGATAGGAAAAATTAAAAAAGGGGAGACAAACGAAGAGGGGGACCCACAAGGAAAACATCAAGGAGATTTGTACTGGTGGAGGTGGGAGAAAATGGGGCACTATATTTTTGTCAGGGGATAGACCCCCTATCTTTTCAAATTTCTTTACATGAGAGGGTAGTGTGGGTGGGAAATAGGTAAGAGGGTGTATGAGAAAGGGTAGGGGAAGAAGGGCTTAGTAAGTGCCAGTGGAGTCCCTGTCCACAGAGCCTTAAATATGCCAACTGACAGATGGTGTTGCAGTGGAGGACCCTGATGTTGAGGGGGGGTAGATGCCTGTGTTGGTGCAGTGGTAAGCACCATCTGGGAGAGTGTGTCTTCCACATGCTGAAGAGAGACTTTGACTGGTTGAATTCTGTTGTCCAGTACCTCACCAGTACATCCTCTACCAAGCACCAAATCCCCTTTCAGTGATGCTTGGCAGGCTGCCACATGCTGGGGTGCCTGCAGAACCAGTGCCTCCACCCCAACCCTGCAAGGACATCCCTGGATCAGCAGAGGATAATCACTCCTTAGCCTGGGAGCTACATGCCAAACTTGCTCGTGAGGAATTTGAACCTATAGGAAAGGGAAAATAAATGGGAAAGAAACCAGAAGATAAAGGAAAAATAAATGCATAATCAAAATAAGAAAAACGTAGAAAAAAGAGGGCGGGGAGAGACAAAAGAGAAAATGCACAATAAATCCATACATATTATTTATAGCCATTTCATACACTATTGAAATATCACAGTAAAATCTTTATTGAAGTAAAATTTGTGGAAGGGAAATGCTTATACATACAATGGGAGTAATCATTTGGGAAGTGCTTGAGTATTTGGGAAGAATTATATGAAGAGTCGTTAAGCATACTTCAGATGAATTCATATGGCAAGTACTTTTGACTTTTTGAAGGAGAGTGTTTATCTCAAGTTATGCACATACAGTACATTTTAATACAATACTAAACAAGCATTTGTAATTATTAGAAGTAATCAGTTAAAATAATAATTTCTCTTTCTTACAGTAATATAATAATTTGAAAAGCCTTTTTTATGTTTCTTATACATATTACAAACTAGTTTGACAGAATTCTCTTGGACTTCAGTTATACTTACCAGAAGATTCAATAAGCCTTTCAACTCTTCTTTGTTGTTGCTGGTGATTGTATTCTATTTCTTTCTCAGCTGTAGTTAAAAGAGAGGAGGCAATTATTGTTCACCTGTATTTGCACTTGTTAAATGCATATATGTATGTATTCCTGTCTGAGTAATAACTCCTTTTTGTTTTATTTTTTATTTTTTCTTACATATGCATAACTGTATGAATTTGTACAATACTCTGCCAATATTACCTAACATGCAAGAGAAAAATAAGTATGAAATGTGTTTGGAATGTTGTTTTCAAAATACGATGTTGTGAATGTAGTACTGTGTTCAGTTATTACTAAGTCACAAACACAGACATATAGCAATTCATGGAAGCTGGCTTTTCCTTTGCTGTACAAATTTGTCGGATTTGATAGGTAATGTAGAAGTAAAGCAGCATTTCTCAGTTAAGTTTGTGCTGGTCATTCACTTGGCACAGCAAACCTCACCCCTTCCCAAAACTCTACTCGATCTAGGGTGTTTTATCTTAGAATTTAGCCATACTATACGTGCAGGTAGAAATACTTTTGAACAGACAGCTCTGTTAAACAATTGTATTACTTATATTTGTATGGCCTTCACAAAACTGGCTTCATGTAATATAACTATTCAGTCATTTTATGCAATAGTAATAAAAATACATTTTAATGTGCAATTTTAGTTTTATTTTCATTATTTATAAATCCATTAACAAATACTTCTTGTAACTCAGTACATGATTTACAGAGCTATATGTATATATTAATGTTTTAATAATCATGTCATATTTTTATATATTATTAAAATCTGTTAACACATTACTCATATCCATCTTTTTAAAAATATGCATGTATTAGTACAAACATGTTCATGATTTCCTCTGTACTTCATAATAGCATTGCAAGTAATACATTCAGGTAAACATATCTTTATTAAAAAATACCTGTAGTTATGCAAACCTGTTAAACTTTTTTATCCTTAGCATGATTAAATATAATAGCAAACATTAAAGAAACATTTTATTTAACTTACTATAGACCTCCGGCCTTCTCACCACTATCTGGTCAACCCACTTGGCCAGCTGGTCAGCTCTGCACTTTTGCAAGTCCTCAAACTGGTGACAGCACTGCTGGCAGGAGCAGGTTATACCTGTCAGGGTTGACAGGTGGCCACCCAACTCCTGCCAGATATCATTTTTTTCTAAGTTCTATGATGTGTACAATCCTCGATCTTTTCTCAGAGAATTATTTGCAAGGTAAAGCATTAGCATGCCACTTAGCACAGCATAATTTTTCTTTTAAGTTTTACCGTTTTGGGATGGATGGAAATCAGTGTCACTATGTATGTTGTTTTTAAGTGTTATGAAATTATGATTTGTATGAAGTGCTGGGCAGGGATTACACTTCAAATTGCTGTAAACGACATTCAGATGACTCCATTTTGTGTTTTGTTTTCAATTACATTCTGATTTCGGTGAGTCTAGGCCATTTGTGCATTCTTCGGTAAGCTTGGGACAGCTGCAGAGTGCTGTGCACTGCAGAGCTGCCCACAGTGCATCCATGTCAGTCTGATGTGTATTCGTGTTTCTTTGGCTATATGTTCATGATTGGCAAAAACCTGAAATTCATTGATACATCTCGGGACACGTTTGACTACTACTGTTATTCATAAACATGAATATAAATTAACCTAATTGGTATATAACATGTGTAAATAGCCCTGAATATTTGGCAATAAGTTGAACATAGCCATATTAATTTACCAATAGACAAGGTAGATGGCAAGTGCATTCGGATACAGTAGCCTTATTGTAGTAAGGATATATTTTAAAAAATATTAGAATTTGATAACAAGCACTTCAAAGTATTATTTAATTATTGAATTACATGTCATATTTAATGAATTTGCATATATGATGTGCATGTTATGACAACAGTTTGCTAGATCTGTGTCATTTGGAAGTTGGATTTCATGACAGCAGCAGTGGAAATGATTACTGATGACAGAAAATAATCCTTACTATGGTATGATTTACTGATTGTGTATGCATGGGCATAAATGCAATAATTTACTATTGAAGTTCTGCAGTGTTAAGGATATCAACGGGCAATGTGCGATGACTTGAAGTTTTTTGGCGGGACAGTGATGATTAAAAAATGGCAATGGCAGATGGTAGGCCGAGGATGTTTTTGTGACAAAAGTGATTGCATTCATTGCCTGAATGCACTGGTAAGTAATATATTACAAATTTCAGTGACTGTATTAAAATTTCTGTATGTAAGTATATGGTTTGTGTTAAATAACATTTTTATTTATTGTGGGTGGCAGGAAGACTTGGCCAGCATTTTTTTACTTTAAAAGCTGATTACACTTTCTGACTGTGCCCCCCCCTTTTTTTTTGCACATGTAATAATAATGCAAAATAAGCAATCAAAGCAGAGAAAGGATAACTTCAGAAATGAGGAAAATTGTGTCCTCATGGCAGCACTTAGGACATATTGAAAACTTATTTTTGATAAAGGGGGGCCCAGACAAGCCGAGAGGCTCACAGAAATCGAGCATTGGCACAGTTCAAGAAAAGGGCAAATGATATGGCAGAACATGCTAGAAGAAGGCAGGGCAGAATGCAATTTCAATATCAATCCGGGGGGGGGGGGATCTCATTCAACACCAGATGAGGAATACCTTTTATCCATTCATGGGAATAGCTATGACACAGAAGATGGAGGATCAGGAATAATTACAGGTGATGTGGACTCTGCTGCATCTTATCAACGTCTGCAGCAGCAACACTCATCTGCTCATGAAGGTTGGTTTAAAATCAGTAACACACTTTTACATGGAGAGAATTGAATGCCAACAAGGAATGATGTCATTAAACATGTCACAATTATTATTAGGGAGACCTTCTACATCAGCAAAGAATGGAAATGAAGGCAGTTTGCATGGTCAGTGTCCAACTCACCCCCTTCTAAGCATACATCATAGTATGCTATTCTATTGTTAATGTTTTCAAGTTTTATTTACAGGGTCAGCATCAAAAACAAACAGTTCAGCTATACCAATGCATTTGGTTGATATCAGCAGAATGGGTGCAGTTGCTGCTGCTGTTGCTGATAACATAGTTATATTTAGGAGGCAGCCTGAGGAAAGTAGTAGGTCATCCCCAAGTTTAATGGCAGGATCTCTCACCCCACAACATGTTAGTAACTCTGCAGAAAGTGATAGTGCATCACAAAATCAAATACAAACTGGCAACTTTGTTTTTATATATACTTTGGGGATGATGACAGGCATTCAGAGGTAACAGTGTCCACAATGACACCTTTAGAAAGGGGAGCCAGGCATAAGAATTTCTTAGAGCTGCCACAGAAAATATGTAAATCATTGACTGCCCAACAGGAAATGTGATGTGACATTGTTAGAGATCAGAGCACTGCTACATAGAGTCAGCTGGAAATAGTTAGAGTCCTCCAGGATATGAGTGATGATTTTCAGCACTACTTGGAAATGGCAGAGAGTAGAAATAATGCCACAATCACACATGCATAGTATTGTGGCACACCAAGCATCAGTGGCTGCCTCCATTCATACAGTAGTTAGGACATATGAAAGTCAAGCTGAAGTCAGGCTAGCAAGGGGCAGAAGACAGGGTACTGTCCAGACCTGTTCGAGGAGATCACATGATACCAACATTGTTTCTCAGGACAGTAATGTCAGTAGTCAAAGTGGGCAAGCACAATACATTTCATAAAGACCATACCAGCATTCATCTACACCTAGCAGAACCTCACATTTGAGGTCATGATCACAGTTACGCAGCATTGTCAGGCCACTGACAGCAGGATCACCTACATCAAGAAGGTCACAACATTGAAACAACTCACCTTACATTTCTCATGCTAGCTCATCCTCAAAATCACTTGCACCATCACCAAGCCTATCTATAGAAGATGTGTATGACTCATTTGAGCTTGAACTACTGTGAATCAGCTTCAAAGAAACAGCTGTCTGGTAAACTGGAATAGGGTTGGGGGGACAAGTTTGTAAATGTATGCATTTCATCCCTATAAAACTAGTATGTAGACCATTGATGAAATGTAGAAAGAAAAGCAATGCTACATGGATTACCATTCCAACACGTCAGTTACCTATAAGATAAAAGTAGTAATGCACAAAAATATTTAGAAGAAATATACCGGTGGTGGTGCTGCGGTATCGCCTCACAGCAAGACGTTGTCCCATTCGATTCTCAGCTAGAGCGTCTTCTGTGTGGGAGACATGCATGAATGGGCGTACCTTCATTGAAGGTTGTGCATCAGGGCTGGCAACTCGGCACATAAAAATCTACTGCCAATCATTAGCGGATCGGAGTTCCACTGTGGCGACCCCTAACCGGGAAAAGCCGAAAGACACAACAACAACATACCATAAGCAAAGGATACATTACAATGAGTATTCTTCCATGTAAACTAACACTGCTGCCACTTCACCCTCCCACTGCACAAATGATATTGATAGATTTTTATGTTTCTATGTTTTGTGTATGAAAACATAAAACTAATATGATGTACAGTACCACAGAATAATTGAAGAGATTGTATTATATAAAAACAGTATAATTCATTTTCTTTAAATTTGCAATGCATTAACTCAGAAAGTATTTTACTGTTGGCAATATTCATTACTTTTGTATAATTAACTAATCAGTAAAGCATAACTTATTCATCATAGCAGACAGAAATGTGAATTAACTTTTATATGATGCTTTACAACATCACTCAACAGGAAACAGTGAGCACTCAGGAATGACTTAAGCAACAATAACATGAGTAAACTTTTCTAAAATATAATAACAATATATATATATATTAAGATGAAAGAGAATGTCAGATAAACAGTGACAGTAGACTATGCAGGACGCAGCACAGCCAATAGATATCACTACATGCACCAATTATACTCTATGTATTTCTTACGATAACGGAAACACTAGCTTGAATGTCATGGTTCACAGTTGTGGGCTAGACACCACCTGTTCACCTATGCAGCCAAATGCCATGCACAAGCCTACTGCATGGGGTCCCTTACTACTGCTGCTGGCTGGCCATCATTAGTGATAGTAGGATTGGGACTGGAAGCTGCAGTGACAGCATGGGTCACTTTATCACCAGACCGGTGATCATGTTATGCAGAATGCAACATGCAGTAAATATCCAGCACACAGTAGCTGGGTCATACTGAAGGGCACCCGCCAGATTCCTCTAGGCACCTGAAACAGCCTTTCAAGAGGCCAGAGACCCTTGCTGTGACAATATGGGTCTGGAACAGGGATGTCTTACAAGTCTCCCCTGCAGCTCTACTTAGATTTTTCACTAGTATCATGAGCCATGGCTCCAGTGGATATCCAAAATCAACTGGAAAAAAATAAAAAAAGAGAAAGAATGGGAGGAGAGATAAAAAAATAGTATTCAGCAATACATTTCAATGTAAATAACTATTTAAATATGACATAAAAATAAAAATATTTTACAATTACCAACAAGATTACCACTGGGCATCATACCATGCAGGAGGAAGTGGAAGAGATAGATTATGTGCCAGATACAGGAATCATATGCACTGCCAGAATGCTGGCCAGAGATTTTAGTGATGCACCCCCATGCATCACACACTACCTGGCAGTTGATGGAATGGTAGCCCTTCCTATTGCAGTACTGCTCACCCTGTGAACCAGGAAGGGCCCTAATTGCAATATGGATGCAATCTATTGCACCAAGTACCTCAGGGAAATGTGCCAGCCAACAAAAGGCACACATAATCCTGGCTTGGTTCTGAGATGACACCAGGAAATAGATATAGATATACTGATCTACACATGCCAAGAGTTCATCCAGGAAGTGCTGCAATATCCTCAAGGCAGAAGCCCAAGAGGTGCACAAAGTGTCCCCATTCTGTCTCTGGAAGGTGCTCTTAGCAATTATAGTGAGGGCTTACATACCTTGGTATCCAGAGGGATATGAAATCCACACATTCTCTAGTGCCCCTGTGTTGGTCAAACATACCTGCAAAGACTGTTATAATGTCACTGCCCACTCCAAATCTATCAAGGTTTTCCTGATTCTCAAAGTTATAATGAGTAATACTTTCCTTATATGTTTGCTGTCTTGGCTGGCAAGCACCGCTGGGCATAAGTGACATGACAGGCATGACAGAATGCACACACTAATGATGAGTGTTTCATTTCAGGGGAAAGGGCATCATTAGCAAGATAAGATGATTACACGTGCATGGCTTTTAAAGCATTTCGCATGTCACTCACATTCTCCACAAGACAGCATTAACCAGGTATGCTAAACAATCATAATTAGGGATAGTATTGATAAAACACTTATGAGGGCAATGGAAAGTAGGATGGCAATACAATAGAAATACAGGGGGATATAATCAAATGCAAGCTTACATCACTCATATCCCCTGAGTAGTAGTAGGGTATGCCAATGAAGCACTCAGAGGAAATCCATTAAAAAGCAACAGAAGAGAAAACATTACATGGTGATGGCATACATGTGTATGATGAAAATGTAATATTGTAAAATACCATCATGCTTTCAGGGGATTAGAACCCTGCACCTAGTAAACTAAGAGCAGACATATCGCATCATGAATATATTGATCCATTGAACAACTAACTTTACTGTATTTCAACATTGCTTGGTGACATGGATGTGCGACTGATGGCATTAGCTTGTTCAAAGGATTTTTCAACATTTTCCAATAGGACAGAATCTATCATATCCCTGTGGTTATATATGACCAGCAACATTGCTAGATGACCACAGAAAGATGATGTTCATATATAAGTCATTTTTGACATGCGTGTGTGTGGTGTATTTATTTATTTTTGACAAGATTAAAGGTTGGATATGGGATTATAGGACAGAGGTGAAAGAGAGAAGCAAGAAGAGGGTAGAACGCAAGGTGGGCAAATAAGGAATGAGCAGAATGGAGGATGGATAGGATCATACCTCTCAACTTCTTAGTTAAATAATACTGCAAGATTTTGCTGAACTAATGGATCCAGTTATTTATACATTAATTAAAGGTCTGTGAAACTGCGGGGTATGACTAAGACTATATATATATATATATATATATATATATATATATATATATATATATATATATATATATATATATATATATATATATATATATATATATATATATATATATATATATATATATGTGTGTGTGTGTGTGTGTGTGTGTGTGTGTGTATATATATATATTGTAGGACAAGTGTTTTCTATTGGGAAGGAAATCTAGGGTAGGAATTCAGGGAAGTAAGGTGGGTAAGAGGGATAGGATATATCTCAGGGTGGAGGCATTCATGACTGACAGGGTGTGAGGCAACCCACTGATGGAGAAGGGACACAATGGTGAAGGAGATATCAGACAAACAGAGGGATGACAACTGTAAGGTGAGGACTGTATAACCTACAGGGTAGAAGGGACAGAATACAAGGTCTGGAGATAAGATTTGGTATTCAGAGATGCAGTTTCTGCCACCTTTGATACAATGGAAGATTAGTCTTCACCTGTGAGCCATCACCACTGGGTCCGGCCTCAGGACCTGCAGGCAGCACTGCGTAGGGACACAACTCAACAAGCTGCTGGAACATGCAGGCAATCAAACCTCCTGTACAGTATCTCCACCACAAGCTCTGCCAGCTCTTGACAGGTGAGAAACCTGTCACTTTCACTTGCACTGTTGCTGGCAAGAACCAATTTGCCAGCCTCCTGCACAGGGCTACCTGACACAAGTAATACAGGTAGGGCAGAAGGTGTTGCGGCAGCTCTGTCGTTCTGGAACCCAGATGTGCTGCATGCCTCTGGATGTTTCTATCAGGGAATTTGTTCTCAAATTAATTATAATGTGCTTCCATCTTCATGCAATGATGGGCACTGAAGAGCACCTCAGTTCTGCGATAGATGGCAAAATGATAAAGATTGTATTAATAATGGCCCAATGGCACTTTAATGTGTGGAACATGGTAGTCCTCCATCCTCCTGTTTGCTGCTAAGATTAAATCTTGAATGTGACTCTGTGTTCAGACAGTTAAATATAGTATGACCATTGGTCTTAGCCTTCCAGCTATAGACTGTGGAACACCCACCCCTCATAATGTTGAATAAATGGGCAACATAAGGAACACTTAGTAAGAGCTTACCAACAGCTACACATAGGAATTTCACATCATGGTTAAAATGTGTCATGGTAGACTTACAGTAATTTATTTTAATACATTCATATTATTCTTTGGACTTTAACATGAATATTAGTTAAAAATTGCTAACACATAAATGTGGGACAGACTTTTCAATGTGGAAATGCAAGGGTCATGGCTGTTTAAAACTTAAACTGAAGAACATTACTGATACTGGGAAACACACACGAGGTACGAGCATGACAACTTCTCAGGCCCTCATATCTACACTTCCTGTACATGAGTAGAGCTAACCAAAGGTGCCCAGTTGAGTGCATGGCATGGTGTAGAACTCAGCTCAATGTTTATCAGGTTTAACACGAGCATGACAATTTCTCAGGCCCTCATAGCTACACTTCCTGCACATGAGTAGAGTTAACCACAGGTGCCCAGTTGAGTGCATGGCATGGTATAGAACTCAACTCAATGTTTATCAGGTTTAACATCAAGAAAATTGAATGGGACGTGCCTTAATTAGTATACTCACTCATCATGACCAGAGGGAGTAATCTACATGACTAGAGCCACAGGTTAGCACTGGGCTATGGAAAACAGACTTTGTTTAAATGCAAACAGCTCCTATTGTAATCTCTAGTTGATATATAGTACCATTATCTGCTTACATAAAAGATATGTTGCTCTTTTTACAACCTCTTTCTTTTTTACAAGCATACATTTTTGTTTGCTGTTTACTGTAAGGCCAACAAGTGTGGTTCAGTTTTTATGTGTATCTACATGTATTGTGCAAAGGTCTGTGAAGGAGTAACTTGGAAATGCGCTGGTCATCATAGAATGTAGTCACTTTACTAAAGCCTTTATGAGATTTACAGTCAAACAAATTGCACTGCAGTACTGTGTACCTCAGACATATGTGATTACGCTCTAAGAAAGTGTCCATAGGTTGTGGCATATGATCACTATGCTTCTTATGTGGCATGCTTGTTAACATGCACTCATATGCTAGTAGTTTTGGGTTGGTTGGATTGTGCTTAGCACACAATAATGCCTGACATTCAGGTAAATATTGTTTTGTTGTTACATGTGTTTTACCGTCAGACCTTATTAAAGTGCAGCAACTTGTTTATTATAGTATGTATGTTAGGATTTGGAAATCCCATGTGAGGCCTCAGCTGGTAATCTCAGTGTTTTCCACAACAGCAGAGAAATGCCAAAAATAAAGCAGCACATTGGGCCACATTCACCAGCAAGCCCAAATTTACAGAGGGTGAAAATGAGGTGGTACTAGAGGCCCTGTCTCCATGCTTCCACCTCTGCTGACCATCCTCTCTGCGATCATGTCACCAATGTCATGTTGTCAGTGGTCAGGATAAAAATTATATCATGATCCACTAGTGAGCGACAGATAGGATCTGTGTTGCCACCCACCCAGCAGAGGCCATGACATAAGAATGTAGAGCAATTGGTGGTAGGCTGTCTGCTGAGATACCCCTTACAGAGATGGAGGAATTTCTTGGCCTCACTTAATACCAGTACCACTTCCTCAGAGTTCCATAGAGCAGTGCTGGATGTCGCTGCAAAAATGGATAGGCTCCAGAGAATTTCAAATGATAATGCCCCAGATATGTACTCCTGCTATTGCAATATTCCCTAATTTTTACTTATTAATCACTTTACAGTTAGGAACACCTTCTGGTATACTGGTACATCTGGTATCCCGATGCAACATCCATCTGCACAATGTACATGCAGGGTTATAAATTGATATCATATTTTTATAGCTGTAATATGATTTGCATGTGTAGTTGTGGTGCTGGGTTATATTTACATTGGAAATGTTTTATTTTAGTGTAGTCATGGGTGAAACTTTGACTGGCTCCAGGAGGATGGAAATACCACTGTCTGAGACTGGGGGACCTTTAGCCTCTGGTGATGATGGTGGGTATGAGACATCAAAATAAAGAGATGTAGAGTGTGTGTTGGATGCAGGGAGTGCGACCACTACATCCCCTTTTCAGACTATGGATATAATCCCTATGCCTGCACATATGAAGGTGTAGTGTCCCCCAGACGAGACATATCTGAATCTGCCCACAACATTCATGAGTGAGAGGTTCCACATGGGGAGTTGGTACAAGAGCTCATCAGAGCTATGGCTATCAGCCACCTTTTAAGGCTGATGTGACAGTAGTGGCCAACCAACTTATGTACAGGGCTGTTGCATAGGCAAGTTCCACCAGAGCCTCGGCAGAGTTTGTGAGGGTGATCCAGGCTGTACATGCAGACATACAAGTGCATAATCTGTACATGTGATTTATTGGATACAATGAATTACACATTGGAAAAGGCAGTATCTACTGTAGGTAATATATCAAGAGCAATAGGCCATCCTCGGAGCTAGTCATCTACGATGTCCTTGGATGTTAGTCAACCTGGCTGTAGACATGTAAGGTCCCACTACCTCAGTGGAAGCACTTCCACTGAATCATCACTTCTGGATATATCTACACCCAGAAGAAGTCATTCCCATGGTCAAAGTCATCATCAAGCTGGCACATCTTCCAGCAGAGGTCATTTATTGTCAGATAACACACCAGCATCTAACAGAGGTTATGAGATAGCTGGTGCAACTGTTGGCAGAGCTGGCTCTTGTGGGTGGGGATGAGTACAAGACACTGAAATTTCTGTCCAGCATGCCCTGAACCTGTCCAGTAGGCCATGGCACAGTGCTTCAGCAAGGGCTGAGGCTATGTCCCTGCTGACAGACACACTCATACATATATACCACCACAGCCTCCAACCATCCCCTACACCCACTGAATCTAGCACTTCAACATGTTAGAACCCACCCTCCCAAACAAGTTCTCAGCATACACTTAGAAGCACTTTTTATTTTGCTATGCCTCAGGACTCACACTCACACACTTTCTTGTGAAAGACATCTACTCCTTTACTTTCTTCTCCAGCTGTGCAAATGATGATAAATGTGCCCTGCCCTTTGTACATTACTACTTGAGCTGCCTAAGGCTGGTGGCACAGCATGCATGCCTGTGCATGGATAGCCCAGTCTGATGTTTTTTTAGGCATACTTTTTACTGTATGCATCTGCTTTGCTTTTCAACAGTTATGTTTTAAAGCTGTGTGCAATCTGCTGTCTCATTGCTAGTGCCATGGCATACTGTACCTGCCTCCTTCTGGCAAGGTCATCCCCTGCTGCTGATTCCTCTTCTAACTCCTTGTCTGTCTCAGCTGCCACTGCCTGTGGTGCTGGGAACTGTGATCATTGCTATAGGCTACTCTGCTTAAACTGCTTTATAACAATAATACTGTGTAACTCAGTATTTTTGCACACGTGGTCAAATCACACTGCACAGCATCACCAGATGTTTCAGGGCAGCAGAACTGTGACTTCAGCAGCTCAAGCACATTTTATGATGTTTCTGGTTTATGATAAGGCATGATTGTAATCCTGTTCGGTTTAGTTATGAGGAGTTCTATTGGCATCATTAGCCAGAATTCCAAGGATTTCCAGCGTCACTCTCAAGATCGTAAGTCACCTTTAGCAAAGTGTTGACATTGGTCACGTGTGCCATATGTGGAAACATGGAAACTGCCTGAGTGGCCTGCACACACACACACACACACACACACACACACACACACACACACACACACACACACACACACACACACACACACACACACACACACACACACACATACTGTAGATGATAGCCTGTGCAATGCACAGTTGATAGAATGATAACCATTATGGTTCATGTACCTCCTTCCCAATTCAACAGGTGGGGACTTTATTTCAATATGGGTACAGTTTTTGGTCCCCAGTGCTTCAGGGAAGCAGGCTATAGCACATAAATCCTGCATGCTATTTGTTCTGTCCTCTGCTGTACCTGGGAACCCCTTATGCCTATATCTGTACATTGTATATGCACATAGTATATGTATCATACTGTCATTTATAAATGTGGAGCTTTTCTCCCCGGGCCTCTGCTGAAAAATGACATTTTGTCCATCGGACTTTTCCTGGTAAACAAATATAAAATAAATAAAATTAAAATAAATTTGATCCACTCTCCATGCTGAAGTATGGCATCAAGAAACCTATGGAGTATTCTCGAGCCTGATGCCTGAGATAACCCCACTGTTTCACCAGTCAGTCACTGAAAGATCCCTGTAGCTAATAAATTTAAAGCCACACATGCTTTTGTATACCCTGGGATGGGTGCTCCCTGGCTCCCATGAGTCTGCAGATGAGGCTAACATATGTCCATTAATTGCTGCATGGTGTTCCTGTCTGCACAATATCAATCCACTATGTCAGAGTCATGGATGTTAAGTGTGATTGAAATACACATGCCTCTGGGGACAATATCACACTCCATCAGATGCAGTGGTTTATAATGGTTGTGGTAACCCCTATTGCTGTTGAGTACCTTACACTGCCTGAACATGAGCATCTGTCCTTGTACAACTCTATGGTAGTCACCGTGTTACTACATAGTATTTAAACATTTCTGAATCACTTTGCCATGTGTTTTTGCCTCACTATCATACATGCCACTTCATTATGTTGTTATTAACTTATGAGATGACTGGCTGGCCACGTTGTGTTGTTTGTTTTCCTGAATCACACACACCCTGCCCATGTTCGCTTTTCACACAAACTGTCTTAGCATAATGCACCAAGTTTAATGAATTTGGCCTAGTATCTAATTACAGTCAGGTTGCACTCTATATCTGAGTTCTTTTCTGTATCTCTGCAAACTGTTTTTGGTTTGTTTTAGATGGTACATGGTCTGCCATTGAAAGCCTCTGGTATCAGGTGAAGTTGTGGTTTTCTGGGAAATACCAGGCTGAAGTATGTGAAAAGGTTAAATGGTTACCATAACAGCTTAAAGCTAAAGCATTATTTTAAACTGTGATATACTAAATACAGACGCCCAGCTATATTAAGTCCCATGTCAAATTATGAAATAAGCAAATACGGATTCACAAATATTTGGTATAATAACTAAAGAATTAATATAATTGATAGTGTAACTTTAAATCGGATTTTATTAAAAATCAATACAGAATCATTTTTGTAAAAAAAAGAGAAAAACACACAAAAGGGAACATTACAGATGCTTTGACATGCTATATAGGAGTTAATCACACTTGACTTACATAAAATATGATATCAAAGACTAACAAAACTTTTATTGAAAGTATAGATATAAGCACATTTCACATTCATAGTTTGTGTTTAATGCCAAGGTCACTGTTATATTTTCTTTTCTTAACTCTTTAACCTTGATTAATTGCAAAATTCTGGAGGAATAAACACCTCAGGGTCCTTTATGCCGTTAATTATGTCAAAGTACCTGCAAGAAAAAAAAAAAAGCTTAGAACTATATATGGTGGATTTAACTTTTTTAAATGCCATGCATTTCATATAGGACATGTATTTCACAATCAGTTGCACTCTAACTTTATAAAAATAAAATGACAGTCTTTGTAATAATTAATTTCAGAAAGCCTCCTCCTCAGTTGTGCTGGATGTTTGTGGATCAGTGCATATATTTTCTACATTTCTAGGGTGTCACCTGATACCCCTTTCTCTCCATTAAAGGTCTCATTGACATAATAAGTCACTGAGGAACATGATTGAAGTAGCTTATAAATTAGACAGGGCAGTGCAACACTAAGCATTTGAACCCTCTGGCACAGAGCGCTACTGGAGGAAACACAGGAAACAAACATAGGAGAACACAGACACTGTGACATGCATGGCACACATTCAAATGGTCAGTGCAACAATTACATACATGAGGTAAATAGCTATAATGGTAACAAGGTAGCAAACGTAATCTGTGTGCCATGCTGTACACCCTAACTTCTAGATTTTTCATCCTGAATATACAACTCACTGAGGCAAGGCTACATGTGCTGTGCCTCATTTGAATACAATGTGCTGTTGGAAGTGAAGAAATACTTGCCAGGACTAAATAAACACAGCTGGAATATATGCGTGTGTGTATATATCTATATGTCCATCTATATATCTATATCTATATATATATCTATATATGTATATATATATATATATATATATATATATATATATATATATCTCAACAGATACATATACATCACACACACAGACACACACACACATTTATATATATATATATGTGTGTGTGTGTGTGTGTGTGTATATTTTTTCTCTTCAATATTTGTGTTTAGAACTACAGAATTATAATTCTGAATGAAAATATGTATTATTATCAACCCTTGTAATTATGTTACTGCAAGGAAAATGGCAGAAAACTATAAACTTTGGACCCATAAATTTGATTTATTCCTCATTATAAATAGATTAGGTGAAAATCTTTTAAAGGTTTAGTGCACTCAATTTCTGTATGTCACTTGGGAAAAGTGTTCAAAGTATTTGACTTTAATTTTTCATGAAGAGAGAAAGAGGTAAAATAGCAGCACTTAGAAATTAAGGATTTTTTTATTATTAATTTGTTGATCAAGCAATCTGTCTGGACACAAGTATTGTTTGCCAGGGATGACCCAGAGCAATTTCTGAATAAGTGACTTGTTCAGAGTTGCTCAGTAAGCCAATGAAGGTGGGAGGAATTAAACTCTGTATCCTGAACTTCAGGAAGCAGCTCCTTATTATAACCCCAGAAAAAAAATTCATCAATCGTTAGGTATTTTTTCTTTATAAGTGGACAATGTCCAACAGCAGCCATAGATGGATATATTAACAAGGTGAGGTGCATGAGTCATAAGTGACACAGTAATATGTGGTATAAGAAGGGACTGGGGAAATCTAAAATTATTAAAATCTGTTGGCATGTGCAAAGTAAGTGAAATTATGAGTGCAAGTTTAAAATAATTAACTGGCAAATGGGATGTGTGCAAAATAAAAGAAAAGCATGAATAAAGAGCTAAGTTAAAATAAGAATCAGCATGTGCTTCTAAAGAAAATGGGTATGAAGAAGGGAGACGTGTGAGAGTCCAAACTGGAGGTCAGACTAATTCTCACACAATTTCAATTAAATAAAAAATAACTGTAGCTGGGCCACAGAATGGCGCAGTGGTTAACACTGTTACTTCACAGCAAGAAGTTATCTGGTTCAGTTCTTAGCTGAGGCTCCTTCTGTGTGGAGGCTGCTTGTTCTCCTTGTGTTTGTGTGGGTTTTCTCTGGGTACTCTAGCTTCCTCCAAAGATATACAGCAGGTTAACTGACAACTCTAAACTCTCTCTGGGTGCAAGTGTGGTGTGATGCAGAAGAAAGGCCTGGCAATCTACCTCTGTCACCAGTTCAATCTCCCCTTCCCACCCTACCTAGTAAACTCCACAAATGGCTGAGGCTGCTCATGGAGTCATTTTAGCAGTTGCATACCTCTCAACCTTTTAGAGCAAGAAATCTGACAAAGCCATAAATAATATGAAAAACAAGCTACACCTCCATGACTGTAGAACTCAGAAGCTTAGTAAAATAAAAGATTTAATCAAAGTTTTAAAACACTACTGCTGAAATACAAAGTCCCTTGAATTTCACAAACAATAAGTGCTTTCAATAATTCTTCATCATATCGCTAATGATTTGGGATTGTGAATGTCTTTTAATACCCAGGATTTGAAGCGGTCTTTCTTTCTTCCTTAACAATAGACCAATCATAATTGTCTAACACAGAACACACCTTCATTTCAACCAATAGTTGGTCTTCTTAGCTTTCAGTATTGGTCTTAATGGAATCACCAATCACATTTGTCTAACATAGAACACACCTTTATTTCAACCAATAGTTGGTCTTCTAGCTTTCAGCATTGGCCTTAATGGAATCACCACATTTAGGCCAGAAAATTGATCTGCTCTTAAATTGAATATCCATCTAATCTCTTTCATTTCTGTTTTATTATTAACATCACCTTGTTTTGTTCCTACAAAAATTTGTTCTATTGCTTTAAACATAAAAGAATGTGTGGGAAAAGTATTCACATGTGTGGCGAGTGAATTATGTGAATCCCTTGTACGGATGTCTCTCAAATGTCCCAGAATGCGATTTTTAAAGGCTTGATTTGTTTTGCCTACGTAGTAAGCCGGACATGACATACAGGTTGCCAGATACACAAAATTTGGAGTACTACATGTAGCTTTCAAATTAAATACATATTCCTTTCCAGAATTTGGTTGGCAAAACGAATTACTACAATCAATATTTTCACAAGCTAGGCAGTTTCCACATCGAAATATCCCTTTGGGACCTAAGATCTGAGGTTTGGGAAAACCGTCTTTTGTACATAATAACCTTTTAATATTCTTCCTACTCTTGTACCCAAAGCTTGGTGTTTCCCCTACTATCTCCTTCAATTTGGGGTCTTCGGTTAAGATGGGTCAAAATTGGTATATTACTTTCTGAATCTGTGCATTGTCTGTACTATAGGTCATCATCACCCTTAGTCTGTTGTCCTTCTGCTCATTTCTACCTTGCTGTTTCCTACATATTCCAAAAGTAGTTTTTCTGTGATCTATTTCTCTGTTTAACTCTTCCATGGGAATATACATATCCTTTTCACTATAGCCCCGTACTTTTAAATTCTTTTGTAAATTCTGAATCTCTTTCTGTATAACTGCACCTTGAGTGCATCTCTTCAAACTTCTTGCAGTTTCATTCCGCATGATGTTTTTTGTAATGTGCCTGGGATGCATGCTGCTTTTATGCAGATAATGGTTTCTCCATGTGCTTTTTCTATGCAATGCTGTACTGATTTTATTCCCTTCTTCCAATATTATGTTAATGTCCAGGAAGTTGACAGACAGTCAAGACCATTCTGCTGTTAATTTCAAAAAAGTAGTGGTTCCATTTATATACTCTAAAAATGAAAGAAACTGATTCTCATTTACATCACAAAGCACAAAGAGATCATCCACAAAGCGGCCATAGAATAAAATGTTCTTGTGCCAGGGATTGATAGAATTAAGTATATGAGCATGCTCCCATTCTGCCAATACAAGATTTGAATAACTGTTCGTGCAGGGGGTGTCCATGGCAACCCCCCCAGCGCTGCCAGTAAATAGATTGTCCATACACAAAATAATTATTCTCAAGAATTATCGTCAACAACGTACATAGTTTATCAGCCTCTATTCCATTGAGGCTACGTATTAGAATTCCCCTTATGGTCTCAAACCCAAAATCATTGGGTATGGAGGTAAAAAGATTGTTTACATCCATGGAAGTTAGCAAGAGGTTACAACAACTTCTATTTATATCCATAGCTCTATGGAACTTCATAAGAAAGTCATCCGTGTCTTGCAAGACTGTCTCAATGTCAGCCAAAACTCTTCTGAGTTCTTTCTCTACAAACAGAGGCATAGTTTCTGTGACCCAACCTTGCCCAGAAACTATAGGTTGCAGCGGAGGGCCATACAAATCCTTGTGAATTTTTGGTAATCCACTTATCGAAGGCGTAGTCAGATGTGTTGCATGAAAGAAGTTAAATAAATCTAAATCAATAACTCCTTCCGATAACATATCATTCAATTGTGCTGCAACATTTTGCATAGCATTCTTAAAAGAAATAGGTGTCACTTCAGTTTATGTCCTCTTATCTTTTAACATCTCTAACATTTTATGCCTATACCAATCTGCCTCAAGTACCACTACGGTACCTCCTTTATTTGCGGGTTTAAGCACGATATCATCATTCCACTGCAGATCAGATAAGGCCTGTCTCTCCTCATAGGTGATATTATGAAAATGCTTAGTACCTGCTTCTAACCTTATTTTTTCGACCTCATTACTACACAGGCATGTAAAAAGTTCAACCATTGGATGATTAAGGGGAACAAAGGTGCTGGGTTTCTTAACAGCCTTTGTACCAGAGGCATGATTACCACAAATGTTCTTTAAAGTGACGTTCCATCCAAAACATTTCCGATCTATAACAAACTCACTCAAGTCTGATCTTAGGGAAGGAATGAATATAAGTCCTTTATCTAAAACTGCATGTTCAGCAGGGGTTAACACATAATTAAAGATATTCACAACTAGTGATAAATCAGCTAGCTCATAGTTTTTTTCCTTTTCCAATCCTGACTCTGAGTTCGTTGATTTCTGTACTGAGTCTGTTTAAAAAAACGGTAGATTATGATTAACCGGTATATGTGCTGCTCCTCTCTGGTACAGCTCCTATTTGATTTGAACTACTAGTGCCTTCTGGTGGTAAATTGGGTATAAGAGTATTAATTTCACCAGGGCCTAACGAATCAGAGCCATTCACCCTTGCTTGTGGTTGCTCAGCACATGGAGAAACCATTATCTGCATAAAAGCAGCATGCATCCCAGGCACATTACAAAAAACATCATGCGGAATGAAACTACAAGAAGTTTGAAGAGATGCACTCAAGGTGCAGTTATACAGAAAGAGATTCAGAATTTACAAAAGAATTTAAAAGTACGGGGCTATAGTGAAAAGGATATGTATATTCCCATGGAAGAGTTAAACAGAGAAATAGATCACAGAAAAACTACTTTTGGAATATGTAGGAAACAGCAAGGTAGAAATGAGCAGAAGGACAACAGACTAAGGGTGATGATGACCTATAGTACAGACAATGCACAGATTCAGAAAGTAATATACCAATTTTGACCCATCTTAACCGAAGACCCCAAATTGAAGGAGATAGTAGGGGAAACACCAAGCTTTGGGTACAAGAGTAGGAAGAATATTAAAAGGTTATTATGTACAAAAGACGGTTTTCCCAAACCTCAGATCTTAGGTCCCAAAGGGATATTTCGATGTGGAAACTGCCTAGCTTGTGAACATATTGATTGTAGTAATTCGTTTTGCCAACCAAATTCTGGAAAGGAATATGTATTTAATTTGAAAGCTACATGTAGTACTCCAAATTTTGTGTATCTGGCGACCTGTATGTCATGTCCGGCTTACTACGTAGGCAAAACAAATCAAGCTTTTAAAAATCGCATTCTGGGACATTTGAGAGACATCCGTACAAGTGATTCACATAATTCGCTTTCCGCACATGTGAATACTTTTCCCACGCATTATTTTATGTTTAAAGCAATAGAACGAATTTTTGTGGGAATGAAACAAGGTGATGTTAATAATAAAAAAGAAATGAGAGAGATTAGATGGATAATCAATTTAAGAGTAGATCAATTTCCTGGCCTAAATGCGGTGATTCCATTAAGACCAATGTTAAAAGCTAGAAAGCCAACTATTGATTGAAATAAAGGTGTGTTCTATGTTAGACAAATATGATTGGTGATTCCATTAAGACCAATACTGAAAGCTAAGAAGACCAACTATTGGTTGAAATGAAGGTGCGTTCTATGTTAGACAATTATGATTGGTCTATTGTTAAGGAAGAAAGAAAGACCGCTTCGAATCCTGGGTATTAAAAGACATTTACAATCCCAAATCATTAGCGATCTGATGAAGAATTATCGAAAGCGCTTATCATTTGTGAAATTCAAGGGACTTTGTATTTCAGCAGTAGCATTTTAAAACTTTGATTAAATCTTTTATTTTACTAAGCTTCTGAGTGCTACAGTCGTGGAGGTGTAGCTTCTTTTTCGTTTTACTTTGTGTATTTACTAGCTACCCCTAGGCAGTGGGAAATAATCTTTTTGCTTCAAAGCCATAAATAATGGGGGGACGAAGACCCAAAAATAGCGTTACTTTTTAAATATTGCTCTTAACAAACTTAGAAAGTTTGATATAAAGTTTTGCATATGTCTGTCATTATTTTCTGACTTTAACCCTCAATGATTTGCCAGAAAACCACAATTTTATGCGAAATACTCAAAAATATGAGGCAAAAATCTGGACAGTCTGCGAAAATCTGTACGGTTGAGAGATATGCAGTTATAACTACTTGTGGGCTTGGATGACTAGAGATGTCACTACAAATATGAGAGGAAGACTTGAACTGCATGTAATTAATCTTGCTGAATCTGTACAAGCAAACATTTCTCTGATATATGGAAAAACAAGTGTTGAAAATTATATGCATGCTGTTGAAAAGAAGTATGAAAATGAACTGTTTACTGGTAATCATGAAGTGAAAAAAATTGATACTACTATAGTGAAGTCTGAAAATACATCAGAGGAAGAGATGCAAGAATGCGTGCCAGACAGGCGGAAAGAAATACTGAGAACTAATGGACAGAATATAGAATTTAAATTAAGCACGGCCATATGGAATGACATTTTACCAGATAATACCTTTAAAACATTTGGATTAAAAAGTACTTTAGCCAGAAATATGCACACAGTTATGCTGTTTTGGCCACTGGGTGGCACACTTAGGACAAAGAATGCGGATGTGAAAATAAAAATATTAATTGTGTTTTTTCATTGATTATTTATCCCCTTCTGCCTGCCAACCATCAGTCCTCTAGTAGCCTATTAAATCCATTTGTTACCACTGTCTTGGAAGTGAGAGCCTGCCAAGAGAGGCTGCCATTTACGCAGTCATTATGTTTTTTTATTAGTCTTTGACCTGACCCTGGTGGCTGACATACATGTTCATTGACACAAGGGCCCTGTTTCTAGTGGGAGGATATGCACTCATCTGTGCATGCCCTCCCAGAGCATGTACACTACCTCAGGGAACTCAGCTTTACACAGCTTGGAAGGAGCCAAGCATACATCCCTGATCTAAATGTTGTACATTATTCTCCCACTGGTCTGTGTGGGAGTCAGTATTACAGAAGACTAGATGAGCTCCTTTCATCCATCCCTCCCCTAGGACATGCAGTCCAACATAGGCCACTCACTCCTCATTCACTGCATAGCCTTCCTTGCAGCAAAGCCACCTGTTGAGTTCAAGATGTCTTGGCAACAGTCAGGATTCCATTTTACCATGCCACAGAGTTGAATAGACCCATTTTTCCAGATAATGACATTTAAGCAAATGCATTTACCTGACATTTTGGGTCTGTTAGCTTGTGAAAAGCTAGTAATGATAAAGCAAATTCATTGAGTAAAACCACTGTAGCTGCACAAAGTCAGTCACATAGTCACCAAAAGAAATAATATACTGTCTAGAGTCATAGCAACTATATCCCCTATAATTGTGTTGATTTATTAAAAGGCTTAGGAAGTTTGCCAGGGAAACTTCACATATAAACAAAACCTGATGTTATGTTAGTGATATATGCTCCCAAGTATACCTAACATAACATTCAATCTCTAAGCACAAGAAAATGAACAAAGCCTAAAATAATGGTGGGATGAAGGCCCAGAAATAGGGATAGATTTTAAATATTGTGCTTATAATCTTAGAAGGTTGCTAGAATAATAGGATTTACATGGAAATGCATTTCCTGAAGTATATGAAGTCTGAAACAAAATTTTATATATCATTGTATACTGACTTCAATCTTCAGTAATTTGATAGAAAACCACAAATTTTATGAGGAACAGATCAAAAATCTGTACTTTCTGTGAAAATCTGGAGAGTTGAGAGGTTTGCAGGAAAAATCTAGGTATCTGCCAGAACTGGATTAGGAACAAAAGTAAATGCAGACATTCTCCCAGATTTACTAATCTTCCATGCAGGACTAGCTTAGTCCTGCATGGAAGTGGCTGTTTAGGAGCAGGACGGCAACGCACCATGCATATTAATAAGGCACACTGCCTGAGCTACTAGGCTTACACAGAGCGTGTAAGAGTGCAGGGGGTGTGTCTGAGAGCAGAGCTCTCAGAATAAACACACCCTCACAATGTCGAACAGCAGAAAGGGGTAAAAAATGAGCGAGACTGCTCATAGGTGTCCTCATATCCCCACCAACAGTCCCCATGTGTACAACAGCAACAGTACATATACATAAAACAAAGCAATCCTTTTATTTTGTTTTTTTTTAAATCTGAGTGAAGCTAACCGTAGGTGCGTGAGTGTGCCCAACACTTAGCTACAGTTAAAGCAGCTTAAAAGGCTGAAGAGGATAACGAGGAAGATATATGCAAATGAAGCAGCACAGCAATAGTGTAGTGGGCAGAGCATTCACCTAATGATCAGGCATTTCCAGTTCGAGTCCCACTGCAGCACAGTCTATTTTGCATGGCAAAGCACATTATAACCAATATTTGTGCTGCAAAGCCCACTAAATAACATATATTTATGAAGTGGAGTATTGCAGAAAATGCACATGTAAAGTGTCAGTGTCATAATGAATAAGGCACTGTTAAGCAGGTTTAAGCACAAATAAGCAGTGGTAAGCATATTTAAGCACTAGTAAGTGTGCTTAAGTGTGTTTGCACAGGGTAAGCACTGCCTACACAGATGAGGTAATGTAGGAGTTAACTGAGTATAAGAAACTGTAACCAGAAGTTAGCAGTGCTTACCTCTGCACAAAGATGTGCATACCGCTTATGACTGCTTTAAAGTGCCTTAATCACTCTGTATCCAACGGCCATGTTCTGCCCAGCAACAAAATAAACAGCCTCTGCAACACTCAATCCCGGGACTCTGTACATTACAATCAAAGTAGTTAACCACTAAGCCATCACAGCAGTACATAAGATTGGGGTTTCAACAAACAAATCCTCACCATAGGAAAATCAAACTGAACATATGAAAAGAATCTATATACAGTGTGATGCTGTATAACCTTCTACATAACATAAATATGTGAACTGGAGTACTGCAGTAAGGCCAGATGTGAGGTGCTATTGTAATAAAGTGTTGAAGTCCTCAGGACCCCATACAGTGTACGTACACATGAATCACAGATACCAGACACATATATAGCATATAACAAACAATAAATCAATGCCAAATGGAAAATATAATGCAAATTAAATACTAAGCAATGCCAAGCATTGCACAGTTCAGGTTGGTTGGTGTAAGCAATGTGTAGGCTGGCTAACTTAATCTGCCCAGTGGTATACCCCTTTAAGCAATGTCAACATTAGGTAAGCAGATGTGCCCATAGCTTAGCCTTTTCAAAGCCGTCCAATCACAAAAAAGTGCAAGTAATTGGGCATATTTAAACCCCACAGACACGAATACGTCCCATAACTGGTTGCAGCTCCCTACTGTAGGCAGAATGGCTGGAGTTGGGGAAGACACTCGATTCCGAGCGCAGCACTGCGGCATCCAGGAGTCCAGATTCATGGTATGGCTCCTGGTAATACACCATAAGCAGACACTACTGCAGGGTCAGTACCAGTGCTCTCAGTATAAAGTGGAGGCCTGAGACAGTCTCACCCGTGACCTCACCAGTTCCACTGGTATCCCCTAGACTGGTGAGCAGGTCAGGCATCACCATGCTGACCTGAAGTGGAGGAGGGCAGATCTCTTGGAGCAGTGGATCCAAGAATCAAGGTGGATGGCCGATGCCCCAGCACTAAGTACTCATTTTACTACATAGATAATGATTGCCTAGCTTGTGTATACTGTGGATAGGTAATGGCTAAATATCACTGTATTACTCTGACAGCTGCAGATGAGCAGGCTGCGAGCCAGCAAGCCCATGCTGCTAGGTTGCAAAGGCTGAGTCACCAGGCAGGTTAGTAATAATCTTGCATGTATTTGTCATAACAAATAAATACAACAGTTCTAGAAAGTGTTGTACCAGTATAAAAATGTATTGTGTATGGGATGTACTGAATAAACTAGACAATATGGCAGGAAGACTGTCATATAGGTTGTGTGTAAATAAAGGTGTAATATCTTGTGAATAAAAGTATAACCCCTGGGGTGCTTGTGTACATTCTGCTGTCATATGTTGTTGTAGTGTTGCATTCTATAAATAGTACTGTTGTATTAAGCAGTGTTACCCACACTGTTGAACACAGATAAAATGTGTAGGAAGTTCACTATAACAACGTTGGAAGTCCTACGAGGTCAGTCGTATTGTACAACTGAGGGAGACTTAGACAGAAAACACTGGAATGCTTCACACCAATTCCCTGATAGCACAGTGTACTGTGATGTCAACTGTAATATTTTTACCACACACAGCAGGGTTTGAATCCCAGGAGTGGTAGTAAGTTGTATGCATAATCATACCCCACAACTGTACTGAGTTTGTGAGAATGTTCAGATAGAAAGCTGTATGCATAATTAGACCTAACAACTGTACAGACTTTGCTAGAATGTTCAGATAGTAAGCTGTAAGCATAATCATAACCATCAACTCTACAGACTGTAGCAGAATGTTCAGGTAGTAAGCTGTATGCATAGTCATACCCCTCAACTGTTCTGATCTGTCCAGCATGTCCAGATAAATGGCCCAAATCTGCAGCCCAGTAACCTGTTCCCCTGACAAATCAGTGTGATGATCCAAGAAATGTAGGCAGCTTTTACTGACATATAACTGATAGTCAGACCTGTACATAGTCAGAGAATGTATATGAAAACAAACCTGTCATTGTAGCATCTCACCCAAAGTGTATGACAGAAATTCTCAAAATATGTCACATTAACACTTGCATCCTGTCAAGCCTTGACCAAAGTGTGTGCAATAACAGATTGTTAGGTATGTGTATAATATCAGCATGGAATCTGGGAGTATGTGCAGAAAACGTCAGGTAGTGTTAACAATGATTTTCTCAACAGCTATACCAGGTAAGCGGTGCAGACTGTAGGTACAACACAGTTCACTTATATACTTGTCTACAAGCATGGAATCTGGGAGTATGTGTAGAAATTGTCAGGTAATGTTAACAAAGATTTTTCTCCACAGCTACAACAGGTAAGAGGTGTAGACTATACGTAAGACACTGTCTACGTATATACTAATCTACAAACATACCATTGTACAAAGTAAGGCCATTGGGTAGTGTAATAATACATGTAAGGGACAGATCACTGCAGTGACTAAGAAAGTTGTGAAAACTACAGGGCTACATTAGTTGTTAATTGACCTCCCTGTCTCACCCCCACCATATGTGCAACAATAATCTAATTACATACCTCAATGGGTATGTGTATACTCCAAACTTTTGTTGGGACATATGTCCTATTAGTTTATAAATATTCACATTTGGTTCTATGTATGTGCCATGTTAAAATACTCCCATATTGGTGGCCTGTTACCATTAATGAAACCTGCATGCTGTTGTAATGGCCAATGTTGTCCCATATATGCATGTGTTCTGCTCGATCTGCAACTGTTGTAAATCTGGTGTCTTGGGTTAATGGGAATACCTATGCATGCTGTTATAAGTAATCCTGAATGCTGTTGACTATTACTAACTGATATCTTTCTTAAAACTGCAACACCATAGCGTGTATGGAAAGGCTGGTCCCAGCAGACCCACCTGTCCCACTTCAGCTAGCCATGACACCGGGCATCAGCACATATGGGGCCCAGCCTGGGACCTCCTCCTCTGTTGGCCCTGTACCACCTTGGGGCTCAACCCCCCCCCCGGGAGAGGGGGTGGAGAGGTACCTGTCACCCGCTGTGAGGTCCAGGCCACGGTGTGTAGCGAGCTCGACAAGGAGATTCAAGACCAGCTACGCCAGCCTAAGGGCCGCATGGTGCAATTAGAAGATTAGCCTGCCCCTCCTACCCAGCCCCAGCACAGCCACCTTTGGGGCCATGAAGGTGCAGTGGTGACTGCTCATGGGTGGGGACCTCAGTCCCACTGTTTCTATTTGGGGGTTCATGGGCTTGCTACTTCCAAACACCCATCCTCGTCCAAGGTGTTTACCCCCCACATGTGCCATATACCGCCCCTGTATGCATCTTGTTTGTCTTGTCTGTTAACCTACCCAACCTACCTCCCCAAATATACCTACTACCCCTCCCCAACATCCCACTCTCATGTGAAAAAAAAAGAAAAAGGGCAATCTGTTCCCACAAAAAAATCTCGCCCCATACATATAGCTGTCCATTTCACACGCGTGTCCACTGGACACATGTAATCTGGTCTAATTGGCATCACAACAAATTATTGTTGTCCTCACCCCTACCCAGGGGTTTGTGTCCAAATCTACCTCCAAATTCAGTGTATATGCACAGCTGTTGCTGTAGAAGAAATGGGCAGCTATGGACCTTCCCTACACCCTTCCTGCACATCCCTGGCTATTTTCTCTACTGTCTTTCCCTCTTTGTGCCCCTTTTTTCACCACTTTCCTATCAACCCCTTTTTCTTTTCTTTTAAAGAAATAGAAAGAGGTTGGTGAAGAAGAAGTGGGATTGTCAGAGAGAAGAAGAAAGCAGACAGGAGTATAAGGAGATGAAGTGCATGGCAAAGAGAGAAGTGGCAAAAGCTAAGGATAACCTGTATGAAGAGTTGTATGAAAGGTTGGACACTAAGGAGGGAGAAAATTGGCTAGACAGAGGGACTGAGCTAGTAAAGATATGCAGCAGGTAAGGGTGATAAAGGATAATGAGGGAAACATACTCACAAGCGAGGAGAGTGTGTTGAGCAGATGGAAAGAGTACTTTGAGGGGCTGATGAATGAAGAGAGTGAGACGGATGATGTGCAGATAGTGAATCATGAAGTGCAGTGGATTAACAAGGAGGAAGTAAGGATAGCTATGAAGAGGATGAAGAATGGAAAAGGCTGTTGGTCCAGATGACATACATGTGGAAGCATGGAGGTGTTTAGGTGAAATGGCAGTGGAGTATTTAACTAGATTGTTTAATGAAATCTTGGAAGGTGAGAGGATGCCTGAGGAATGGAGAAAAAGTGTTCTGGCACCAATTTTTAAGAATAAGGGTGATGTGCAGTGCTGTAGTGACTACAGAGGGATTAAATTGATCAGTCACAGCATGAAGTTATGGGAAAGAGTAGTGGAAGCTAGGTTAAGAAGAGACGTGATGATTAGTGATCAGCAGTATGGTTTCATGCCAGGAAAGAGCACTACAGATGCAATGTTTGCTCTGAGAGTGTTAATGGAGAAGTACAGAGAAGGTCAGAAGGAGTTGCATTGTGTCTTTGTGGACTTAGAAAAAGCATATGGCAGGGTGCCTAGAGAGGAGTTGTGGTATTGTATGACGAAGTCGAGAGTGTCAGAGAAGTATGTAAGAGTGGTACAGGATATGTATGAGGGTAGTCTAACAGCGGTGAGGTCTGTGGTGGGAGTGATGGATGCATTTAAGGTGGAGGTGGGATTACATCAAGGATTAGCTCTGAGCCCTTTCTTATTTGCAATGGTGATGGACAGGTTGACAGATGAGATCAGACAGGAGTCCCCGTGGACTATGATGTTTGCAGATGACATTGTGATCTGTAGTGAGAGTAGGGAACAGGTGGAGGAGACCCTGGAGAGGTGGAGATATGCTCTAAAGAGAAGAGGAATGAAGGTCAGCAGGACTAAGACAGAATATATGTGTGTGAATGAGAGGGAGGATAGAGGAATGGTGAGGATGCAAGAAGTAGAGGTGGCGAAGATGGATAAGTTTAAATACTTGGGATCATCAGTTCAGAGTAATGGTGTGTGTGGAAGAGAGGTGAAGAAGAGAGTACAGGCAAGATGGAGTGGGCGGAGAAGAGTGTCAGGAGTGATTTGTGACAGACGAGTACCAGTAAGAGTGAAAGGGAAGGTCTACAAGAGGGTAGTGAGACCAGCTATGTTATATGGGTTGGAGACAGTGGCATTGACAAAAAGGCAGGAGTCAGAGCTGGACGTGGCAGAGCTAAAGATGTTAAGATTTGCACTGGGTGTGACAAGGGTGGACAGGATTAGGAATAAGTATATTAGAGGGTCAGCCCAGGTTGGAAGGTTTGGAGAAAAAGCCAGAGAGGCAAGATTACATTGGTTTGGACATGTGCTGAGGAGTGTAGAATATGTATAACCAAAGTATGTGTTTAAGGAAATTGAGTATGTGACAATTTGCATGCATTGAGATGAACTTTGTACTGTGGACTCTGAGTAAACTGTGAATAGTGGAAATCACTGAAAAACAGGAGCCTGCTTGAAAGCAGGAAATGTGCCTTATATGGAAGTTTATCCGATTTTCTTTCTCTGCCTAGAGATGTAGTAATGTGAACTTCTTTAAGCCTACAGGTAAACCATTGATTGGTTAATTGTCTTGTGTCTTGTCTTCATTTAAGATAAAAATGTTAAATGCAACAATTGGTGTCGTTTACTCGAATCTGAGTTGACAACAGCTGCGGTAGTTGGGGATTGAACAAAGTACTGCTAGTAAAACGGCCCATGACAGAATTTTCTGTTCTGGCAGTGTTTCTTTCATTTCCTATACTTGCCTGCTTTAAAATTTGGACTATATAATTTTATAGAAATGTAATAATTCCTCTCATTCAGTTGTTTTGAGGTAAGTGGCATGCAATTTTTTCTCTGCTATTGATTGTGCAGTATGAGAGTGGGTTAAAACGAAAAACTGGCGACATAAGAGTGAAAGGAGATACAAGAGTGGGAAAAACGACGTTTACAAAATGTCACAGCTACATCTGTAAAATACAGTATAGCTTATTGCGTGAAAATGGGAGCGAGTGTGGGAACCATAAAAGAGCCAGAAAGAGGTACACCAGCTGGTTATATCTATTTTCATGTGTCCCAGGACAGTTGTATGTTTATAAGCCAGTGGGTCATTCTCACTGAGGGTGATGGTAAACTTGCCTTTCCAGAAAATGTAAGTTTCAATAAACATATTTTGCTTAATCTCCAAGGAAAGTTAAAGAAAAAAGGGATTGAATACCAGGGTTGTGCTGGGCAGCATTTAAAGATTGGATGGCAGAGGCAAAAGAAAGAGAAAGGATTTGGTTATTAGTAGTTTAAAAGATAATCAGCAGAAATTAAAAGAGCAATTGAGGGAATTACAACAAACTGCTAGTGATTTAGATGTAGTAAACGGTAAATGCTTGAAGAATCCACCCTTTAAGGGGCTTTATCCTGTAAAGGAATTAGCTAAATTGCAGATAATTGAATCATCAGAAGACGATAATGCCTGGCTCCCCCCATCACCGACTGCACCACCGATTGCACCCCCACAGTATCAGACCCCCCTCGCTCAACAAGGAGCGGAAGTACAGCAGCCAGATTCTGCCACTAAAGATTCCACCCCTAGAGAAAGAGAATAAGCTGTGGACAGTCATTCTAGTGAATCTGATCCAGACACAAGCGATTGAAAAAAGGGACCAAAAACTCGTAGTAAGACTCATAAAGAAGCAAAAGCAGTAATGTATTTTATAGCTAAACATTACTACAAAGGAAAAGGGAAGCGACATTTACACCGACAAAGGCATTTTGGCCAGTTCCCCGCTATAATTGACAGTGGGGATGGGTATTTTGGGCCAGATAAATTTAATCCAGATTCAGGATTGGAGTCGTCAGACAATGACAGATTGTTACCTTTGAGAGAGGTACCTAACCCAGCCCATGCTAGAAGTGCACAGGAACCACTGACCATTGCAGTACTTAGGGCGTGGTTGGCGGTTGATTTTCAAGCCATTAACAAATCGTTACCGCCCATTCGTACTAATCCAGCTAAGTTCCAGCATGTGCTGGCAGGACATATTTGTTTGCAAAATCCTACAACAGAAGAAGTCAGGGCAGTTCTTCAGTACGCCCTACTGGCTGATCTGATGAAACGGATTTGGGACCATGCTAATGTCCCTACTCCGATTCCAAAACATGATGCACAAGGAGAAAATGGGTTTGAAGCGGTAAGACAGCGAATAATAGATGCTATTACAGTGATAGTTCCACCCACACCCAACTGGTCCAAAATTAAGTCAGTTCTTCAAAAAGAAGACGAACCTGTGGACAAGTATTTAAATCATCTCACTGAAGCCTTTGAGGCTTACTCTGGATACCCAGAACCCACTCAAGGGCTGGCACAGAGCGGATTGTCAGCTGCTTTCATAGATGGGTTACTCCCACAAGTACGGGATAAGCTAAAAGAAGTATGTTTAAACTGGCCTAGTCTTGGATTGCATGAATTAGTCATGCAAGTACAATACCTCTCCGACCACTTAGCACAGGAAAAAAAGGATTTACAGGAAAAATTGATCAAAGCACAGATTCAGATGTGTACTGCCTTTGGGCAGTGTGGACAGGGAGGACGGGGAAGAGGGAGAGGTGGATGCCAAGAGGCTGGAAACCAAAATAGACAAAACTGTCAGGAAAATCATTCAGTCACACCCCCCAAAGCTATAATAATCAGATGGAGTGTTTCAATTGTGGCCAAGTAGGCCATCGGAGAAATAAATGTCTGTATCTGGCTGAGCAACCTGCCCCACCCACTGATACGTCACCTCAGTGGAATTCTAATTGGACTCCATCCAATAGGCAGCCATCACAATGAAGGTTCCCTGAACACAGACAACAGCAGTTGTGCCCCTTCATCCCTGTGGATCTAGATGGGCCACATGTTATGTTACTTGTCAAAAATAAACCGTACCCATTTTTGATTGACACTGGGGCATCCAAATCTATGTTAGCTGGCGAAGCAGCAATAAATGTCCCCCTCTCTAATAACATAACTAGAGGGGTATGTGTCTCTGACATTCCTATTGAATATTCTGAAACCGTCCCAGTCCCGGTAAATTTGGGACCTTTACAAGACAATCATGCATTTTTAGTAGGACCCTCAGCACCTTTAAATTTATTGGGAAGAGATTTGCTCTGTAAGATGGGAGCAATCATCTTTTGCACAGCTGAAGGAGTATATTTACAAGTACCTTCAGACAAACAAGATAGTATTTTGGTGACTTTAGATGAAAATGTCACTCTGCAGACAATGTGCATGCAGTCTGACCTCGATAAGAATAAGCACCTAAATTCATTACCCTCTCATCTCTGGACCACTCATGATAATGACATTGGATTTCTGATTTCAGCCACTCCTGTCAAAATAACTTTAAAACCCAGAGCAAAGTTACCTCAGGTACCACAGTATTCTTTGATGGTAGAGGCCACATCTGGTATTGCCCCCGTCATTTCTGCTTTAGTACAACAAGGAATTATAGTACCTACAACAAGTCCATGTAATACTCCAATTTTACTGGTAAAGAAACCTGGTAAACAAGCTTACAGATTTGTGCAAGACTTGCGGGAAGTCAATAAGGCTGTCTTGCCTGTTTTTCCAATTGTACCAAACCAAGCTACGATTTTAAGCTGCATTCCTTCTACAGCACATCGTTTTACAGATATAGATATCTCACCAGCTTTTTTCTCTATTCCCAGTATATCCAGATAGTCAGTATTTGTTTGCATTCACTTATAAAGGCCAACAGTATACTTGGAACTGACTACCCCAAGGATATGTAGAATCTCCAACCCTATTCTCTAGAGAAATGCACAGACAACTGCAGGATTTACAGTTACCACCACGTTCTGTATTGGTCCAATATGTAGATGATATTCTTATAGCTTCGCAAGATACCAAGTCTTGCACTGAGGACTCACTTTTAGTTTTAAAGTTTTTAGCTGAATGAGGTTTTAAGGTAAATAAATCTAAACTGCAGTTCTGTCAAGAAAAGGTACAATACCTGGGACACATTATTTCTATGGATTCACATCAAATACTTCCAAGTAGAAATACCTCCATTCAGACTGCCCCCCGCCCTGTAACTCAGAGACAACTGAGGGGATTCCTCGGCCTAGCAGGTTATTGTAGACAGTGGGTGCCCAATTTTTCAGAAATTTTGGCCCCTCTGTTACAGCTTCTAAAAAAGGAGGTCACAGACCCTCTGCCTTGGTCCCCTGAACATGAAAATGCCTTTCAGGCTATTAAAACGGCACTAGTAAACCCACCTGCTCTGGGGCTCCCAGATTATTCTAAACCCTTTGTTTTCTTCGATTGTGAAAGAAATAAAACTGCCCTAGGCCTGTTGGTGCAAGAGCGCACAGAAGGCTTTCGACCTATAGCATATTACAGCACTCAGCTAGACCCTGTTGCTTCTGGCTATCTACCCTGTTTACAAGCAGTGGCAGCCGCTGCTGTTTTGATCGATATGGCAGCACCACTGACATTAAGACATGACACTATACTAGCAGTACCTCATGCGGTGCAAGCGTTACTTTTAAAAACAAAAACGCAGTATCTTTCCAATGCTCGCCTCACTAAATATGAGTTAAGTTTATTAACTAATCCCACTGTTCAAATTACACGTTGCCCACCACTAAACCCTGCTTCATTAATTCCAACCAGTGATGAGGGCAATCCACATGACTGCGTGCTTGCAGTTAACACTGTTCTTTCTCCTAGGTTGGATTTACAAGATGTTCCTTTGCTTAATCCTGATTTAGTTCTTTTTGTAGATGGATCCTGTTTATGAAATAATCTTGGCGAACTCCAGGCTACATGGTCAGTCTGCTCGCCATCTGCAGTTTTACAAACTGGACAATTACCACCTGGCACGTCTGCACAAGCTTCGGAATTAGTAGCACTTTTGCATGCATGTAAAATGGCCAAAGACAGATCCGTTACTATTTATACTGATTCACTTTACGCCCATGGTGTTGTTCATGATTTTGAAACCTTATGGAAGGAAAGGGGGGTTTTGACATCCTCTGGGGCACCAATTAAAAATTACCTGTATATTGATCATCTCTTACAGGATTTATTACTACCTTCCAACATTGCTGTTGTCAAGTGTGCAGCTCACCAGTCTAATGACTCCCTAGTAGCTAAGGGAAACAATTTGGCTGACTGGGCTACCAAGCAGGCTGCTCTTTCACATACTGTTCAGGGACAATTTCTGCAGCCTATCTTACAAACGGTTACTTTTGACAATACTGTTTGGAAAGCTTTAAAAAGTGAAGCATGGGAATCAGAAAGAAAAACATGGCTGGCCCACAGTTGTTTCCAATGCTCTGATTCAATTTGGCAACATCCTGATGGCAGATTAATTTGCCCTATATCTATGTTAAATTCTCTTATAAAAGCATATCATTTGCCAGCTCATGTCGGGGTACAAGCATTAATCAAACAAATCCAGAAGGATTGGTTTGCCCCATTCCTTTCTGCTTCTGTGCAACATTTCTTGAGCACGTGCTCCATTTGTTTACAGCATAACATTTCAAAGGGCACTCTGGCTCCCACTCAATCGGTGCCAAAACTAATGGGACCATTTTGTGCTTTACAGTGGGACTTTATTGAACTCTCACCTTGTACTTGTTTTAAATATGTTTTGACTATTGTTGATATTTTTTCGGGGTGGTTAAAAGCCTAGCCATGTGCTAAAAATGATGCTATTTCAGTTGCAAAAAAATTGTGTTATGAATTAATACCTCGTTTTGGTGTTCCTTGTCAAATATACTCTGACCGTGGAACACATTTTACTGATAAGTTAGTTGAATCATTGTGTACAATACTAGGCATTACTTTGAAATTTCATTGTCCATATAGACCACAGGCATCAGGTATTACTGAATGCATGAACCAGACTTTGAAAACTAGACTTGCTAAAGTCACTTTAGAAACAGGCCTAACTTGGGTGCAGGCCTTACCACTAGCCTTACTTTCTATGTAGTTACAACCGCATCCTACTAAGGGTCTTTCTCCACATGGAATTCTCATGGGTCGCCCTTTGCATATGCCCCTGACACCACCACCACCCATTTCTGAATATGATGCATTTGATAATGATATTCTTTTGTACTGCAAATCTCTTGTTTCTTTCCTACAGTTTCACCATCGACAAGTAGCAGTCGCTCAACATCATCCTGATCCTTTTCTGGCATCCACTCTACAACCAGGGTATTGGGTCTACATTAAGTCCTTCTCTAGAAAAACAGCACTCCAGCCGTGCTGGAAGGGGCCCTTCCTGGTTCTTCTGACAACGTCATCTGCTGTGCGACTGCAAGGATCTCCAACTTGGATCCATATTTCACACGTCAAAAAAGTTGTGCCATTTGAAGATTAACAACCTTTACCTTTTTCATCTCCAGATTTTCCTCCCATTGCTATTCGTACTCGAAGTAGAACCGTTCCAGTACCTAACATTTACCGTTTTGGAAAACTCCAAACTACTGACACTCCGCAGACTCAACAACCATTTCCACAAAAATATTGCACAGCCATTTTGATGATCATTCTTGTACTGTTATTTTTCATGTGGCCATTTATATTTCCTGCTCCATTGACGCATCACACCAAGCGAGCTATTTGGCATCCACCTTTCAACACCTACCAAGCTATTAAATTTGCCTATGCATCAACCCTCAATGTCTCTGACTGTTGGATGTGTACTGCTTTACCTATTGTTCATGGGGGAATTGATGCTAAGTACGGTCCCTTAGGGGCTAATGAAACTGGATGAATCTGATCTATGGCACTTCAAATGTCACTTCAAAAGACAGGATAGCATTACATCTGTTTAACCGTCGAAATGGAACTGTGTGTTTTCAGAAATTTGGTAAAGTTAAGGTAGGATGGAGTTTTTGTAATGTAACAGTACCCTACAGGTGTAACAATAACTTCTCGTACTGTAACACTACCTATGGTTCACTTTGTGAACTGGTGCATAAAACATACGAAGAGGTAAGAAATAATTCCATTCTATACCAACAGCTAGGATTGATCGATAAGAAGGTGTTTCATTCTGAACAAGGTTATATAAATAGTAATATCACAACTAAGGTGGAAGATTGTTACTTTGAGTGTGGTAGAAGAGCCTATAAATGGCTACCAGGAAACTGGTCTGGTAGCTGTTTCTTAGGTTATTTAGTCCCAGCCATTCGACATACATCTGCTTTACCTCAAGGAAAAATTCGGAATGTTTGAGAAGTTAAAAAGCCTGCCAATCCGGTAGGCCAAATTGACGCTTCATGGATTTATCATCATGACTTAGCTCATGTTGGCACCAAAGGACTATCTCATATGGACTTGGGTGATGATGTCATATCATGGGCTGGTATAATTCCAGCATATGGAGCAGTAAAATCAATTTGGAAATTGAGAAAACTGTCTAATTTGCTTGAAGTATTAAGCAATGCCACATTTTCTGCTTTAGAACTAGTGACTGATGAACTGACTGCCATGAGAGCTGTAGTCCTTCAAAACCATATGGCTCTCGATTTCACCCTAGCGGCGAAAGACGGAACTTGCACTTTAATTCAGGAGGAATGTTGTACGTTTATTCCTGACAATCAGCACAAAATTGAAAGCCATCTCAAACTCATTCAGAGAGTCTCTGAACTCTCTAAGGCCAAGGAGGCTGATAACTCCACATGGGCATGGTTAACCAACCTGTTCTCAGGTTGGGGAGGTGGACTATTGAAGTTAATTTTATTAATTGCAGTATTAGCTCTTATTGCTTTTCTTGTTGTGTTCTTAATCAAAGCATTGATTTTGAAATTAATGTCTTTTAAGACTACTAAAAAGGTGCCAAAGTTTTATATGCCTGCAGTTATGAATATGGATGATGAAATAAAAATGTGTGACAATGTTGAAGGGACCAGCCACATGGTTATGTTAGATTTAGGGCAAATGTATGATTGACTTAATGGTGATGCTTACACAGCATCAAATGGGGGATTGTAGAATATGAATGACCAAAGTATGTGAGTATATGACAATCTGTATGCATTGAGATGAACTTTGTACTGTGAACTCTGAGTAAACTGTGAATAGTGGAAAGCACTGAAAAAAGGAGCCTGCTTGAAAGCAGGAAATGTTCCTTATATGGAAGTGTATCCACTTTTCTTTCTCTGCTTAGAGATGTAGTAATGTGAACTGCTTTAAGCCTATGGGTTAACCATTGACTGGTTAATTGTCTTGTCTATTAATTTAATTGGTCTAGTTTATATTTTTGTACTGTCAACAGTATCACCAGTATATAAGCTTATGCATTCCTTTGTTCGGGGAATCTCCCTGGTACTTTCCATGAGGCTCCCACATGTGTGTAATAAATATCACTGAAAGAGAGGAAAAAGTGTCTTGTCTTCATTTAAGATAAAAATGCTAAATGCAACAGGAGGGATGCAGAGTATATTGGGAAAAAGATGCTAAGGATGAAGTTGTCAGGTAACAGGAAAACAGGAAGGCCTAAGATAAGGTTTATGGATGCGGTGAGAGAGGACATGCAGGTGATTGGTGTGACAGAGCAAGATGTAAAGGACAGATAGAAATGGAAACAGATGATCCGCTGTGGCAACCCGTAACGGGAGCAGCCTAAAGAAGAAGAAGAAGTGCGGCAGTAAGCAGGATTAAGCACTTTTAAGCAGCAGTAAGCGGGTTTAAGCCTGTTTGTGCAGGGGTAAGCAATGCCTACACATGTTAAGCAATTTAGAAGCTAACTGAGTGTAAAAAACTGTAACCAGTAGTTAGCAGTGCTTACCACCATGCAAACCCGTGCTAACCCGCTTACAACTGCTTTAAAGTGCCTTAATCACTCTGTATCCAATGGCCCGTGTTCTGCCCAGCAACAAAATAAACAACCTCAGCAAGGATCAAACCCAGGACCCTGCACACCACAGACAAAGTGATTTACCACTAAGCCATGCAGATATACATAAATCTGATGTTTTCAGAAACATATCATATAGCCCAGTCATGCAACAGTACAGAGAATGTATACTAACATGTAGATGTATGTGTGTGTGTACATATATTAATAGCTATATATGGGTGGCCACGGTGGTACAGTGATTAGCGTTGCCGTCTCACAGAAAGAAGTTCTTCGGTTCGATTCTTGGCTGGGATGCCTTCTGTGTGGAGTCTTCATGTCCTCCCTGTGGTCGCGTGGGTTTCCTCCGGGTGCTCTGGTTTCCTCCCACATCCCAAAGACATGCTGTAGGTGGATTGGACACTCTAAATTGGCCCTAGGCTGATGACACGATCAGTTCCTTAGTTGACATAAGACCTAGAGTGGCGTACAGGAATATGCCCTCATTAAACAGGTTGTTATGTTATGACCGAGGTCATTTTAATACACCCCAGAGTCATAAAATAGGCACTTTTCCTTGCTACACCTGTAACCAATGCAAATATGTATCTACTTCTGACACCTTTACACATCCCATAACTAACAAGAGATATCTATTTAAACATCACGCCACTTGCAAATCTATGAATTTAGTATACGTAGCAACGTGCAAAGTTTGCATGAAGTTCTATGTGGGTATGACAACTAGGTCGTTACGAGAGCGTATAAGAGAGCATGCTTATGCTATTAGCAAAAGCAATATTACAAATGCTCTCGCGAAACACATAGTAGAACTAGGAAGCACACATAGTTTTAGTTTGCAAGTGTTGGAATTAGTCAACACAGGGAAAAGGTTGGGTAATGTAAAAAATAGAACAGAGGAAAGGGAGGGCAAGTGGATAATGAAATTACAAACCCATAGATTTGGGCTTAATGAAAGGTTATCCATTAAGCCTTTTTTAACATCCAGGTCCCTTAAGCATTAATAATAATCATCTACATTTTTATTTATTATTATTTTATTATTTTTTACTAAGTTATATTGCTTTAATTGTTTAATTGCTCTAATGAATGTTGTGATGTCATCATGTTTTTTGTACAAAGGGAGGTTTTTTTTTTATTGCATTTATATCTGAAGAAGCGTTGAGAAGCAACGCGAAAGCGCTTATACCACTGCAGTTTTTGTGTCTGTTTTCCAATAAACGTGGATCATTGATTTTATCTGAAGAGTCTTGGAGTTTTGTCCAGCTTGGCCTTATATGGTGCACTCTTTATTATTTTTTACTTAGCGTGCATGTATGTGCCTTCTGTGGAAGGCTGGGCACCGGGCTGGCAACTCGACACCGTAAAACTCCACTGCCAATCATGAGCGAACAGGTGATCCACTGTGACAACCCCTAACTGGGAAAAGTCGGAAGAAGAAGAAGAAGATACATATATAAATATATACATATATATGAATATATATGAACATATATATACATGCAAATACCTACATCGACATATATATATATATATATATATATATATATATATATATATATATATATGTCTACACCTATATGTCTACATATACACAGCAAGTTACATATATGTACGCAGATATATATCTCTGTAGGTACATACGGACATAGTTATATATACGTAAGCAGATATATATATATATATATATATATATATATATATATATATATATATATATATATAGGTATATATGGCCATACATCTGTAGATAGCAATGGTAGATTAACAGAAACATATATGTCCACATGCACCGTTAATGGGGTTGACAGGCCCCAAACAATATACGTCTTGTACGGATTGTCATACCCCTCCCACAGCCAAACACGTCTGCCCTACAATACACTACCAAGTGTTGCAGATCCCATAACCAGGACCTGACACAACATGGGCACATGATGTTAACAGTACTACATCCCACCTGTATGATGTCAGGCTGGTATTGATAACATATCATGCAGAACAGTCTGGCTCACATAAGAAATGTAAAATGTAGATGCTATCAACATCCCCAGAATACATATACACAGACACATATATACAGATACTGATACACACACACACACACACACACACATATATATATATATATATATATATATATATATATATATATATATATATATATACATACATATATATAGATATACATGTGACTACACATACATACGCAGAGATATGTACAGTAAGATACTTATCTAGTAGGCCCACACAATATGGTACAGCCACTATGCCTACAGTTAACACCCTAACAACTGGACACTGGATGAGCCACCCATACAAATGACATTTGTTGTCTGCAAAAAATACCCAGCGAGAGGTCATAGGATAAACACCACACACAGGTTTGCAGAAATGGAATACCTTTATTTGTGTACTATTACAGATTTATATGCCATGTCATATAGCTGTTCAGACATTGACATCCATATCAAGAGAGTAATGCAACTATGAAACAGTTATACTAATACAGTAGTCTGGAAAGGTCCATAACTGTTGCTGTCCAGGCCAAGCCCTTCAAATCGTACAATAGTAAAGACAGACTGGGCCACAGGATACCACACAATCAACAGTATGTGATGCAGGTGTATAGTCCATCAGCCTCTATCTACACTCTGTACATAATTACTAGGTGGTAAAGACTTCAGTTGACCAAATGGGATGTAACTGTTACATAACAAGGCATAACTGACACCATCGCAGGTACACTGGCAAACAGAACAGTCTGTATGGTAGGAGGCAGTGGGCCTGCAGTAACCCACTTTATGTAAGTAATGTCAAGATAGGTGACATGTATGGTACTGTACATCCAGACACCTTAAGGCAGCTCACCCCTGATACCCTCACATTTTGTAACAGCCTAGGTTATGTATGGTGCATCCCCCCCCGACATAATAATAAAGGGCGATATACCACTGTTACATACACTGGCCTCTGGAGTGCATATGGGCACACATGTATTGTGTAGGTGAAGCCCAAATATATATGGCCCCAGCCCCACCGTATGTGTGGTATATGTATATGTGCATATGTATCTCTATCTGTAAAGGTGTAGACATATACTGCCCTGTATATGTATATATCTGGGTGTGTATATGCATATCTATGTACATATACACACCCATCTATATATGTCGATATGTACATGGGTAATTATCTATATAGATATCCGGATAATCATATGTACATTTATATTCACCAAATGTCCTGAACATGTGGTGTAGCCCTACCTCAGCCCCTATAGTCCCACCTCCGTAGTGCAAGGGGATGTCAGGCATGTATAGCAGGTATATTAGCAAACTATTGCTACTGTAATAGGGATTGTCTTCACAGACATGGTGTGTGTGGGAGGTCACATCTGCTTTTCAAATGTGCGCATACTGCTCAACTGTACAGATTTTTGCAGAATGTCTAGATTTTTGCCTCATATTTGTGGTGTGTTCCTCCTAAAATCTGTAATTTCCTGGCAAATAGTTGAGAATTGAAGTAATTAAATAATGACAAATATTTGAGTTTAAGACTCCACATCCTCCAGAAAATTCATGCTAATGCAAAATCTATTATATCAACTTTCTAAGTTTATAAGAGCAATATTTAAAATCTGTCCCTATTTGTCCCCCCATCATTTTAGGGTTTTTCCAGATTTTTTGCTCTAAGAGGTTGAGAGGTATGCATGTACACCATTGGCTACTGACAGACATCCTAAGGACATCATAGTACAGCACCGCTGCAAGCACGTAATGCTCCTGTGGACTACAGCAGATATATTGGCCAATAGATGTGGACATTCTGACACATTCTGTACAGTCCAGAGGTATTGAGGTACACATAGAACCTCTTAGTGCAGAACATGTGGACCAAGCCTGACAATACGGATATTAACAGCCATGTAGATGGGTATAACACATAACGACTGGAATAAATTCGCCCTCATAGGCTATGCATTCACACATCTCTGTCTGTCCTGACACATAATAACTGCTGGTACAGAGGAGCCATGGCCACATACTACCCACTAGGTATTGACATACATCTGTACAGCATCCCACCACTCTGCCTGACATACATGACTGTTAGGGGAGGCATGGCAGCAGTACATCTGGAAAGTATCTGGACATGACACCTCAGTGGGTAAGTACACTAAGCTGCTAGGCATGTAACAAAGCACTGTGCAGGCTACAGGCAGACTGGCTCAACACTGGCCTACAGGTCCTTTGGAGGAATGCACATGTACCTGCACATATAGTAGGCTCTGCAGGCATGTCACAGCACAGGTTAAGATACACCTCTGCGAAAGTGCATTACCACAACCAATGTGAACAATGCCAGATATGGTAAGCTAGCATAATATTACAGTATATGGACTATCTGTTCAACACCATCCTCATATGTGCCACTCGCGCACTAACCCTACATATACTGGGCCATTACACAGTGTGGTCTGATGCCTGTCTGTGGTATGGGACATGTGTGTGTATGGCCCTACAAACATGTAAGCCAGTATGGTAACATACAGTGGAGCAGCATGTAACATCAGATAGGATGGGACCTAGGACAATGACATCTACCACAGTCTGTACAGAGGCCAGGGTACATATTAACAATGCACACACTGTCGGCATTTACCATAAGTACACCAACCTCAGTACTGTACAAACAACCACAGAATGTCCAGGTTATGTCATCAAATATAACCCCACTGTACATAACATGTGTAGCAGTCTGATATCTCACTGGCTTGTTATTAGATATGATGACACTAATGATGGTGTACAGCACATATGCACCTCTTAATGCACGACATACGTACACAGGTTGACAGAGTTGTGGCTGGAAGCACATACACAGGGCCAATATTGACATGTTGCTGTGATAACCTCATACATTTACTGTTGTAACAGGGTTTGTTGCAACATATGTCCTATGAGGGATATGAGGTCAGTAACTGTCACGGCTTTCACCATCTACAGACTGCAATCCTCACACTACCTTCTGCAGTTCACAGATAGATGCTCTGTGGGTAACACATGAAACAAAAGGCACAACACACTGCCCAGTCTGCAGAAGATGACCCTACAGATGGGGATTCCTCATAAACATAGAACCGACATGGTAGGTATTAAAACATGTAGGACAGCCATATCCACGCGCACACTGTTAAACCAATATTACTCCAAATGCAGTATAGCAGCACATACAGTCTGTAGTCAGGTCAGGCATATCCCCCTCCTGTGCGTTGCCCTGTTTCCACAGTGTATGTTGTTAGAGGTAAATCCCCACTCCATCTGAGATGCTGTTTGCCAAACAACAGATCTAGTTCCTGCTCTCAGTGAATGAAAAAGGCCAACACCAACATTATGTTCTTAGCTACTGGAGTGTGTTTCCATGCAATTGGCTATGGGAATGTTACCACAGTTGTTCCACATGCACTCAGCTAGGGGAGGGTTGCAATTCGTGTAGAGGCCATCAGCTGATCATGAACATCATTTAAAATACACATGCTGCTGCCTAAGCAAAGCAGGTGTAGGTCTCCACATCCACCAGAGAGGGAGTGAGAGAGGCAGACAGAGGCAAAGACAAGTCAGGGAGGGGTGGAAGAGTAAAACTTAAGCATGTTTGTGCCACCCACCTACCAGCATAGGGTATCGAACCCCTGTTGACTATGTAGTGCTATTACATTTCTATGCAGTTATTGGATGTGCCACATAGGTTACATGTTGTGGAGCCCTCAGAACGTATATGTGGTAGAAAGTGACATCTGCAACAGGGATATGGAAGCTATATGGTAGGTGTAGTACACATGCCTATCCGCAAAAACAGGTGCCAGTGACAACACAGCCACATTCTCACTGGGGCACACACACATTGACACACTTGGCAGAGCCAGGAATACAACCCATCACTAGTGAGATTGCCACAACACATTACTGTGCAGGTATCACATGCACCACAGGGGTCATACAGAGGTGATATGGGCAAAGGGTATGGGGAGGTGCCTGACATCTGACAGCATGCTTCAGTATGCCAATGGGGGTTGTAGTGAGTGTGGATGTGATCATACACATCATACAACACACACACAAACACACAGGGTACCAGTACTGACATGCATGGGTGCATTTCTGCACGGGTGTGTGGTGGTCGGCTGTTCCAGATGGCTATACAAGACTAGGTGATGGGTATACCTTGGCATCAGGCCACATGACAATGGTCAGCATTGTGGCTCAGGGCTGTAGTTTCTGTATTTGCCCACACAGGTGGGTATTGTATCCTCCATCCAGTCACCTGGGTGACTATTGTGTGTGGCCAATGCTGTGCATTGCTTGCCATGTATATGTTCCTTAGTCCATGGCATGGACAGTGTCTGGGATGTGCACACCTTCCACATGCATGTACAGTGACATGTGGAACTGAACCTGAGGTGTCTTGCCCATGTTGTGTACACAGATTATCATCAGATGTGCCAGTCTTGGCCACCTGTGGTGGGAACTGGTAATAGACAGCAGGTTTACCCTGCATTTACATTGATAGCATGCTAATGGCATTCCCTGGTATCAGTGGCATCTGTCCATACAGGGCATATTTTCAGGCATGGTATGTCATTTGTGGCACCACAGGTGTTGCAGGTGTCCAGTGGGGAAAATGGGGAAGGTGCACTGTCTGCATGTATGTGCCTATTGGACAGATGGACAGGGTGCCATGCCCTCTGCAATCAGTCCATAGTTACTATCAGTGGCCAATATGTAGTGTAATACCCACATATTGGCTGTTTCCTAGGCAAGTGTGTCTGTGTATGAGACATGGGTTGAGAGTGTGCTTGGGGTAATACTGGGGTTGCTGACTGTGATTGCCTGGCCTTTATGTCACTTATGGGTATGGATTTGCACCCCAGCCTCTCAGCTATTTCACATCTGTTATCCCTGTATGGTGGACATTGTGATGTATACTAGGGCCACCATATAAGAAATTTGCAAAATCCACTCCACATTGGGCCCAGGTGTCACACACTCACACCCACCTCGACACAGGATACGAGTTAATAACACATACACACACACACATACACACACACACACACACACACACACACACACACACACACACACACACACACACACACACCTATCATGTCTGGGAGTAGAACCCCTACCTAACTAGTTTATTACATTACAGCACAATGCAGTTATAGTATGCACCACAGAGATTACTGGAGTACTCCTTCCCCAAAGGTGTATAGCACATTGGATGACATCAGCAGGATTGCCAAAGTAGGCCATTTGAAATGTACTGAGTGTGACTAGCCTAAAATGCATTGCTCCCTACACAGACATTGAAACACACACAAAACATCCACAACCAACATGTGTGGGTATAGAACCCCTAACAGAGCTCTATATCACACTACAGCAGTACGCAGGTATGGCATGCGCTAGGAAGATTACTGGGCTACATCCTTCCTAGAGGTGTATTTCTAGGTGGATGACATCAGCAGCCTTGCCAAAGTAGAACATACAAATTGTATGGAGTGTGACTACCCTAAAAAGCATTGCTCTCTACACAGACAGGGTTAGACAGACACACACACAAACACAGACACACTTCCCAAGTCTGGGATTAGAACACCTACCTAATTTATCATACTACAGCAGTATACAGTTATAGGATGCGCTACGGAGATTACTGGGCTAAAACCTCCCCAGAGGTGTATTTCTAGGTGGATGACATCAGTAGCCTTACCAAAGTAGTGCATTTAAATTGTAGGGGGTGTGACTACCCTAAAATGCATTGCTTTCTACACAGACAGGGACAGACTGACACACACACACACACACACACACACACACACACACACACACACACACACACACACACACACACACACACACACACACACACACACACATACTCAGTTGCCAAGGCTGGGGTTAGAACTCCTACCTAACTAATTTATTATATTACAGCAGTACACAGTTATAGGATATGCTACAGAGATGACTGGGCTAAAACCTCCCTAGAGATGTATTTCTGGATGACATCAGCAGCCTTACCAAAGTAGAGCATTTCAATTGTAAGGGGTGTGACTACCTAAAATGCATTGCTTTCTACACAGACAGGGACAGACTGACACACACACACAGTTGCCAAGGCTGGAGTTAGACCTCCTACCTAACTAGTTTATCACACTACAGCAGTACACAGTTATGGGATACACCATGGAGATTACTGGGATACAACCTTCCCAGGGATGCAATTCTAGGTGAATGACATCAGCAGCCTTACCAAAGTAGAGCATTTCAATTGTAGGGAGTGTGACCACCCTAAAAAGCATTGCTCTCTACACAGACAGAGATAGACAGACACACACACACACACACACACACACACACACACACACACACACACACACACACACACACACACACACACACACACACACACACACACACACACACACACAGTTGCCAAGGCTGGGGTTACAACTCCTACCTAACTAGTTTATCACACTACAGCAGTACTCAGTTATGGGACATGCCAAGGAGATTACTGGGATACAACTCTCCTAAAGGTGTATTTCACAGTGGATGACCTCACCAGGCTTGCCATAGTGGGGCTATGGGGAGGGCAGTGTGTGTGCATGGGCCATAACCCATTCATCTAGGGGTTGACATGCCACATGTGGGCACAACCTGGGTCATATTTCACAGGTAAGTGTATACAGCTGCTAGATGACTACTTCCTTGAACAGTCATGTTGCACAGCTGGCACATGCACTACATACTCTGTAATGCTGACAGATACCGGTGTCTAGTATCTGCAGTGACTGACATCTGACCTTCGTGTGGTTGTGGCCCTTTGGCTGTGTGCTGGGTGGGACAGGCCTGGATGGCTCCTTGTCACAGTCACCCTCTTCCACACATCTATGTATGTCTACCTTTGGCTTATTATAGTGTGTTGTCCTTACATATATGCCTGTATTCCTATCCACTGTGTGTGAAAAGCATGAGTGGTGCATACTGAGGAGTGTCTGCACTAACATCTGTGGCTGCCAGATATGTCTGGTCCACTGGTGTTTGCAGACATGGCCTTCATGTGTTCAAGTGTGTGAGCATGTCCAGTATGACCTTTCAGTATGTTGTTGACTGACATTGCCTTCATTTCTCTAAGTGTGTGGGCATGCCCAGTATGGCCATCTATATTGAATGTGTGGATCAAGTCCAGGTAGTTTGTACTGCAGTGCTGACCTTTGTGTTGTACACCTACAGGTAGCATGCTGTCTCTGCAGGGTATCCGTCGATCATTTGGCATGGACTGTTACTATATTTCTGCATAGGATGGGGGGCACACCTGACTGTTACTACATTTCTACGCAGGATGGGGGGGTACATCTGACTATTTCTACATTTCTACACAGGAATGGGGGGCATACCTGACTGTTACTACATTTCTTTGTAGGATGGGGGGCACACCTGACTATTTCTACATTTCTACACAGGATTGGGGGGCACACCTGACTGTTACTACATTTCTATGTAGGATGGGGGGCACACCTATTTCTACATTTCTACACAGGATTGGGGGGCACACCTGACTGTTACTACATTTCTATGTAGGATGGGGGGCACACCTGACTATTTCTACATTTCTACACAGGATTGGGGGGCCACACCTGAATGTAACTATATTTCTACGTCGGATGGGGGGGAAAACCTGACACTTGTACACATTTGCTAGGACTGTACTGGTATGTCGGTATTCCATTTCAGTCTGTGGTCTTACCTATCGTGCTGACTAGACGCATACCAGTGTACTACAGATCTTAGCTTTTAATTACCTACATATTAGTTTCTGACTTCCTGCCCTTCAGAACTGACATCCCACTGCCTGACCTGCTGTAGTCTGTCTCTGTAGGCTTGGGGGGTTTCCCATAGGCCTCATTCAGAGGCCATAGCACACCCTTTGTTTGTGTTTGTCTACACCTGTCCTGCTGGCTGTGACTGTTGCTGGGTATGTGACCCCCCCCTCCAACTGGCATGTGTGAGTCACTTACATTGTGGGTGTCCCAGTATTGAGGGTGGTGCTGCAGGGCTGCCTATGTCAGATGCACATAGTACACTCCCTAGACATGGTTAGACACAGGTAGTGGAATGTTTGGCATCCCTTTTACTATATGTGAGAGTCAGAGAGAGGTGTTATCCCCTGAGTCCCTCCTGAGTCAGTATATGTGTATGTGCTATGTTCTTTGCCAAGGCCAGGGCATACTGGGCACACCTCCTTCTGCCTACTGGGGCAGGCTCAGGTTGTTCCTCCTCCGAGTCACTCTGTGCTTGTGCAAGCCTTGGCAATGGTGGGGGGCTGTGTGGCCCTGCCCCGTGCTGTTCCTGCTGCAGCTGTTTCCGCAGGATCATATTATGTAGCATGGCACATAATAAGGACAATTTGGGTACATGTAGCTGGTGAGTACTGCAGAGCTCCACCAGATGTGTCCAGGCACCGGAACCGTGACTTGAGCATCCCAAACACATGCTCTACTATAATTCTGGTCTGTGCATGTGCCTCATTATTCCTCCTCTGCACTATTTATTGACCTGTCTAAAGCATTTGACATGGTAAATCACCAGATTCTCATCAACATACTCAAATCCCTGTCATTAGATGCACCTTCCATAAAATGGTTCCAGTCCTACCTAGATAAAAGACAACAGGCTGTACTTTGGCATAAGACTCTATCTACCCTCCAACCCATTACCCTAGGTGTCCCTCAAGGGTCCATACTAGGACCTCTCCTCTTCTCCATATTTATTAATGACCTTCATCTAGCCATCCCCCAAGCCACATACATACAATATGTTGATGACTCCACACTTATAAACGAAAGAAAGTACCAAGTACCCAGCGTCAGTGAAAGCGTTTAATTGAACAGCAAGACAGAAAGGCAGCAGTGACAATCTAATACGTAGTCCACCAAGTTAATCCACGTTTCGTCAGTAACTTCCTCAGCATAAAAACAGTGTGAAATTACAAAACAGCATTTTAAATACAAAACACCTGGTTCAGGTAGACCAATACAAACTAACATCCTTGAATACATTAAAAACTGTTCACATCACTTCCTACACCAATAGCAGCTACAAAATCACTCAGAATAAAATGTAATCTAACATGTAAATAGAATCATCATAGTCATCCCTGTGTTAAACTAAATAAATAATTAAAATACTGGTCATATACCCAATGAAGGTAAACTTATAGGGTGATGTACACACAAATTCCATAAATATTGTTAATACATGAAGGCTAAAAGGTTTAAAAGAACAGGTACAATAACATCATGTTAGTAAAATTGAGCTTTACAAAAAGTACTAGACATAATAGGACAAGGACATATAAAGTAAAACATTGACAATATAAATAATGTAAGTTTAAAAATATGTGATAAATATTTAAAATTCAACTGCCCAATACAAGCTAGAATGTTTTATAATTTAGCCGACCTAAGTTTCAAAACTGGTTTGAGGGAAATCAGGTCATTAATGCCTGGGTTTTTATTGGCTTCAAGTACTATCTGCCAATATAGTTCTCTGTATTCAACTAAAGTTTCCCACATTCCACCTCTAGGATCAGTGGGCACCACTTCTAGTACAAAAAACTCAAAAGTAGCTTCCTTACAGGTTTGTGTGTGTTTGAAAAGTGAGTTAGTTTCTCTGGAAGATTTTATGTCATAAAAATGTTCATAAATTCTCTGTTTAATCTTCCTCTCACTTTTCCCAATGTAGAATCCGTCACATTTTGTACATAAAGCAATGTAAATAATGCCGTTAGTATTACAGTTCACAAAAGATTTTACTGTCAAAGTTTTATTCCTGGCCTTCAAATAAATTGATTCTCCTGTTTTTAAATATCTACAATAATTGCAAGCCCCACATTTAAAAACTCCATGCTTCTTTTTCTTATTTTTCTCAGAAAACTTGTTGTTAGAACCTCTTTCCAACAGACATTTAATGGTCTTACCTTTCTTGTAAATATATTTAATTTCTTGATCAAAAATGTTACTTAAGTCGGAGACCTTCGCAAAATTTTTCCACTCTTTGTCAATAATTTTCCTGACAAGACCAGCCTGACCATCATAAATAGTGGAAATGCCTGCACAAAATTCACTGTTTGTAGTAACATTGGCACTGGGGACAGAAACCTCCTGTGGTGGTTTGCCCAAAATTGGGGCAAATCTGTCTGTCCTACCCTGACAAACTACATGACATATCTCCTCGAACATTGTCTCAGGGTACCCTCTTTCTAAGAACATGTGGCTCTGCCCCATGCTGTTCCTGCTGCAGCTGTTTCCGCAGGATCATATTATGTAGCATGGCACATAATAAGGACAATTTGGGTACATGTAGCTGGTGAGTACTGCAAAGCTCCACCAGATGTGTCCAGGCACCGGAACCGTGACTTGAGCATCCCAAACACATGCTCTACTATAATTCTGGTCTGTGCATGTGCCTCATTATTCCTCCTCTGCACTATTTATTGACCTGTCTAAAGCATTTGACATGGTAAATCACCAGATTCTCATCAACATACTCAAATCCCTGTCATTAGATGCACCTTCCATAAAATGGTTCCAGTCCTACCTAGATAAAAGACAACAGGCTGTACTTTGGCATAAGACTCTATCTACCCTCCAACCCATTACCCTAGGTGTCCCTCAAGGGTCCATACTAGGACCTCTCCTCTTCTCCATATTTATTAATGACCTTCATCTAGCCATCCCCCAAGCCACATACATACAATATGTTGATGACTCCACACTTATATGCTCAGCCAAATCCACTTCTGAACTTCACTCTCTTACCCAGAAGGTATTTAACACAGTTGAACAATGGTTCACACAGCGTTGCCTTCTTTTGAATCCCAAAAAAACTAAACTCCTCCTCTTCAATCCTACTCACAAGTCCTCTCCTTTTGATTTCTCGGTTACATCCACCAATGGTACCATTATATCACCAGACTCACAACCAAACTACTGGGTATCACCATTGACAACAATCCATATCAACAATACTATAAAAACTGTCAACAAAAAACTTGTCTCTCTCTATAGGATTAAACCCTTCCTTTCACCTACAGCCAGAACAACTATAGCTCAAACTCATCTAATCTCTACACTCCTCTATGCCTCGCCCATTTTTACTAAGCTATCTAAAAATAACCTCAGCAAATTGGAAATGTCCTACAATAACATTGCCAGATTTGCCACAGGCAACCCTTTTAGAACCCACCATTGCATTGATATAAAGCAGCTAGGATGGCTGCAACTACAAAACCTGATTAAATTCCACCAACTACCCATTGCCCATAAAACTCTTGATAAACCTTTCAGTACTCCTATTCTATCTACCCTCATCACCCCATATACAAATCTAAAGTCCTTACGGTCTTCACACAAACTTCTTGTACACACCTCTAAACCTAACAACAAGGCTGGGGATTCTCTCGTTTCCAATGCTGTCAGAGAAACCTGGAATCTTCTCCCCAGTGACCTTTCCTCACTTCCCTCTTTATCACTCTTCAAAAACAGACTGAAACTTTTCCTTAGAACACACTGGTTATGCCCCTGTACTAAACCTGACTAGGCATCTATCTATCTGCTCAAACTTAGCTCTGCCAATCCCATACTACTCATGAACTGTTATACATTCCTTACTGACTATAAATACATCCTCCCTCTAAAGTTACACTATGTCCAACCGCTGTGGATACTTTTTACTGAGGGAATTTCTTTATTTTAATACAATTAACCTGTCTTCTTTGTTTTTATTTCTTCTTTTTTATGTATTGTACCTGTATGTTGTATTGTACATGCATTCTTGCACTGTTAGGATTTTTTTGTCCTGCTGAATTTTCTGTTTACCTGGAATATGCATTGTATATAAGACTGTTGCTATTATTCATTTTTTGTTGTTTTTCTTGTTTCTGTCTTGGAGCTTATCTCCCTGGGCCTCTACTGAAAATGGACATATATCCAGTTAGCCCGGTCAACAAATGTAAAATAAAATAAAATAAAATAAACAAATAAATAAATAAATAAATTATGGAGTTCTTGTTCGGGTGTGTGTGCATTTCTGATGGGTGTCATCAGCCACAGCTCCAGTGTGTATCCAGCACCCCCCACTAGGTGACCGTCAGGGATGTCCCCATTGGCAAATCTCTGGTACAGCTGCGTCAGATGCCAGATGTGGGAATCGTGATAGCTTCCAGGACAGCCAGCATACACATTCATTAATATGCCCTGGGCATTGCACACAACCTGGCAGTTGATGGAGGGGAAGCCCTTGTAGTTGATGTAGACCCCACCCCGCTCATCGGGTGGTGCTTTGATGCATATGTGCATGCAGTCTATAGCACCCACTACCTCAGGGTATTCTGCTATTTGGTGGAACAGTTGCAAATTGCTGGCCAACGCCTCACGGGTGTTGGGGAAATATACGTGCTCACCGACATGTGCTGACATGGCATCCAGGAACTGGTGGAGTACCCTGGATGCTGATGCTGACGCCTGTGAAATCCCCATCATATCCCCATTTTGCCTTTGGAAGGTACCTGTAGCTAGTATTCTTAGGCCTACACATACCTTGGTATCCACTGGGATGGGTTCCCCTCTGTTTGTTCTGTGTGTCAGGCATGGCCGGCATATCTCAACAATTTTCTGTAGGATGTCCCTGTCCACCCAATAGTGCTCCACTATCTCCAGCTCATGTAGCCCCTGGTAGGTTACCCTGGGTCTGTACACTCATCTCTGTCTCCTCACTGTGGGTTGGTAGACCTTATTCACATCCTCACCACCCTCAGCCTCTTCCATAAGTTGTTATATGATAGCTATTGCAGCCCCTATCATTTTGCTGTTGCGAGTGTTAAAATTTCCCTGCTTGTTTACACCGGTGGTGTAGAGTGTGGGCAAAACCAGAGGGAAAGGTGTTTGCATAGTTTATAGTAGTGTTCTGGGCTGGGCTGGTCTGCTGCCTGTGTATTTGGCTGATTCTGATACATTTCACCTGCCAGCTAAGCTAGTTCTCCTTGATTACCTTCCTACTGCTGTTTTCCCTTCCCATTGCCTTCCTGTTTAAGCTCAGGGGCGCGCCGCACAAACAGAGTGCTCAAATGTGTACACTGCTGCTATTTCCTGGTCTAACTTCTTTTTTCGCCCTGTAAAACCCAGTGTGCAGCGCGCACACCTGCTTAGACTTTGTAAAGAGTGCTAGGCAAGTTTAGGCCCACCCCCTAGATTAACTGTGCTAAGCTAGGAGCAAACCTGAGCCACAGGGCTACAATCCACTTACAGTATGCCTGACACACCCCCCATGATGTCAGCTAACTCCTAAGGCTTGCACCAAGCTGTTCTTCCTCTTACACAGTTGGGACCTGACTCACATGCTGGGGAAAACTTTGATTCACTATCCTTCCCTTCATTTGCATAGGATTGCCTGCTAATGCATAGTTACATGTCTCACACTGAGCCTCCCCCCTTAGCAACCACTACTCCCTGGCCATGTTGTCTTCTGTCTGACATTGACTTGCATGGCAGAATACTGATTTTAGTTAGAATGCTTAATTTAGGTTCATTTTGTTATTTCCCCTCGATCCCGTTTGGGCGCCACTGTCCTAAGCTTAAACAGCCGAGATCGGCTAAAAAAAAATAAAAGTTGATTTTTAAAATTTTTTTTTATATTTGCAATGCCAATGGCCTTATACTTGCCCATTATCATGCTTACTACATGATATGCAGCCTTTATTTGGAACTGTCACAGCTCCATTTTGGATTTTGCAGAAATGTACTCGATTACTAACCGAGTACATTTCTGCAGACAGCATTAGTCCTGCAAAGACTGTTGCAAGCTTCCTGGATTGCAAAATCACCTCATTTGCATGAATTTCTCCTGCAAATGGGGTGATTTGCAAACAAAGGCTTAGTCTGTGCAGGATTAATGCAGGAGCGTTCGTGCACACCCCTGCAGGCTGTTCCTGGATCACACGGCAGACATATTGCCTGCTTGAGCTCCTGCACCAATCTTGCACGTCAGGCAAGCTTTCAAGAATCTGGGGGATTATGTTTCACTAAGAAAGAAAGCAAACAACAGAAGGAGATAATATTATGGGAATATTAATACTACTGCTATCGTTCTGAAGAAATAAAAGATGCACATCTATATTAATTTGCGAAATCTGAAAAACGCAATTAAAAGAAAGCATTTAGTGAGTTTGAGATGGATACACTTAGTAAGTTTTTTTTAGAAGTGGGAGGATCCCCACAGAGACACAGGGAGAACATGCAAACTCCAAATAGACACTGTCCAGAAGTCAAGATCAAACCTTCTACATTGTGCATGGGAGGTGAAGACTTTAACCATTATGCCAAGTGGTCATACATATACACCCAGACACACACACACACACACACACACACACACACACACACACACACACACACACACACACACACACACACACACACACACACACACACACAGATAGATATTATATGCATGCACACACACACACACACACACACACACACACACACACACACACACACACACACACACAAACCCATACACACAAACATATCTATCTGTCTGTCTATCTATCAATCTATCAACATACACACACTCACATATATATTATATATATCACAGAAGTGTTTCCAGGGGAAGTGGGTGTGCACAAGGGTTCAAATCTGAGCCCGCTGCTGTTCATAATGGTAATGGACCACATTAGGAAACAGGCTGGAGGGGACAGATCAGCAAAGTTGCTCTATGTAGATGATGCGGCAGTACAGGCAGACTGTGGCCAAGAACTTGAGTGAAGGATAGAAGAACGGAATTCAAAACTGAAGGTGCATGAGATGAAAATGAGTACAGATAAGACAGTTATAATGGCAGAAAATGAGGAAAATCAGGAGAAGCTGGGAGTTGAGATAAAAGGGAAAATAGCGGAACAGGATAACAGCTTCAAGTATCTTGGTGGGGTGCTTGAGGAGAAGGGAAGTCTGAATGAGGAGGTCAAAGATATAATCAGAGTTAGTATGTACAACTCTTCCACTATAGGGCACCTTCTAGAATTAGAGGGGCTGCAACCAACTGGCGCAGAGTGTCAGGGTTAGTGTATGACATAATGCCAAACAAGTTGAAATGTAAGGTGTACAAAACAGTGCCGTGACCAGTACTGCTATATGGTACAGAAACCTGGGCAGCGAAGGCAGAGCAGTTGAGGAGGCTAGAGGTGATGGAGATAAAGTGCCTGAGACAAATGGTAGGATGCAAACTGTGGGATAGACTAAGAGATGACAATGTCAAAGCAGAAGCCAGGGCAGATCCAATATCAGAGAATGTCAAAGAGAACACATTATGGTGGTTTGGGCACATGTGCAGAAAAGCAAAAGATAGTCTTGTGAAGAAGATTTGAAACATACAGGAAGAAGTAAAGAGGAAACTAGGGGGTCCAGCAAAGAGATGGATGGATTGTGTGAGAAAAGACCTGCAACAGTCAGGCATGAGTGTTGAAGAAGGTAGGAGAGTAGCATTTAATCAAGAGAGATGGTGACAGTTTACATGGCACCTCAACCCCGTGTAGAAAATTGAAAAAAAGAGGGCTAATGATGATTATTATAATCCTTTTAAGAAGAATACATTTTTTTACAGCCATGTATGACAATCTAAAACGAACAGAAGACACAATCTTTATGAATAGCAAACAGACTAGTGTTTCACAGCATGAGATATTAATAGAGAGGGAACATTGTGCTTATGTCCCATGAAGTCTTTTAAGAAGGCAGCCAAAACCAGTAGGTGTGAAGATACAAGCACACAAACAAAATAAGTGTTGTTAACAAAAATGTGGCTTTGGAAAAGGTGCTGAAAGTTGGAGACACCAGAATATTTGCAGAAAGTCACTATTCTGCTTACACTAGACAGAAATGCAGCAAATCTATAGCAGTCATGAGAGAGTATCAGTTGGAATAAGCTTAAAAATGCAATATCCTTTAGTATTCAGAGTATATTTCCTGGAGGCTCAAAATATTTAGGGAGTCTGACCAGGTGATGGAAGGAAGGAATTATACATTTTAACCAGTAACAATAGAAGATGCATGGAGATGGGTCCAGTTGCAAACCTGTCTGCATTCAATGATAGTCTTAGAGAGAGGATGCCAGTAAAATCCTTCACTTTGTTCCAAAAGAAGATGGTGGAGAAACAAAGGGTAGCACAAGAACAGACCAGGAGAGGCAGAGAATTGAAGTCAAGCCAGGTGGTCTCGGAGATTAAAGCTAAACTGTCAGAGTAGGACTGAAGCAGAAGTATAATTGTAAATTAAGAGGGAAAACCGCAATGAAGTAACCCCATTTGTGGAATGGGGGCTGAAGTAAAATATGTTATTCTGAATAACACTGCATGCTCAACTACAGCTTGTTGTGAGAGGAAGGGGATATAATAGTCTTCTTCTTCTTTCGGCTTTTCCCGGTTAGGGGTCGCCACAGCGGATCACCTTGTCCGCACATTGAATGGCAGTGGAGTTTTACGGTATCGAGTTGCCAGCCCGGCGCCCAACCTTCCACAGAAGGCACACTCACACGCACACCTAGGGCCAATTTAGAGTGTCCAATCCACCTGCAGCATGTCTTTGGGATGTGGGAGAACCGGAGCACCGGAGGAAACCCACGACCACAGGAGGACATGCAGACTCAAGACAGAAGGCACTCCAGCCGAGGATCGAACCGGAGAACCTCTTGCTGTGAGGCAGCAATGCTAACCACTGCACCACCGTGGCTGTCATTATTTTGGATTACTGTGGCATGGAAGGAGAAGCTCAGTATGGCAAATAGAAATCTAACTGCAATTATTTATTAATGTATACAGATATACATCAGCTGTTTTTTGTATTTAGCATGAGTAATGAATACATTTGACAATGGCCCATAAACTCTGCTCAGAACCAGACAAAATGCCATCCTTACAAACCCTTCTTCAACCCTATGTTACCAATAGACCACTACGTTCCTCCAACAAACAACAAATAAAAACCTACTTATCCAGAAACCAAGCAGGTGATTCCCTATTTGCCAGTTACATAGGTAAAATCTAGAATGAACTGCCAGTTAACATTACCTCCATTACATCCTTATCTCTATTCAAAAGTACCCCAAAACAACACTTCCTTACCAAATCCCTCTGCTCATGTTCCACCATCAGTTGACAGATAGCATCTCACTCTCTACTGTCTCCTCTACAAATCTTCGTAGCTAATTAAAGAAACAGTAACTATATCTTTTAACATCATAACATATCCATCCTTCTAATAGCCTACTTTTATTCACCATTGCCTAAATGCTACACTTATTCACCTTGTGATCTTACTATTACTGCAATCTTTTCACCTTCACCTTCTTACTATCTATACCTTCCCATGCCTGCATAAATTACTCTAATGTACTATTGGATTGTATGAGTCTTGTGAACATAGCTCACTGAATACCAATGTACTACAAACTGTTTTCTCGTCCTTTACTTATGTATATAACTCACATTTAAATTATATAATGCAAATGCTGTCAATTGTACTTTGATATGTCTTGTCTTCACATTTGGATGCTATTCATATCTGTATGTGTATGTATTAACTGCAGCCTTTCTCCCTGGGTCTCCGCTGAAAAAGGACATGTGTCCAGTCGGACATTCCCGGTAAACAAATGTAAAAATAAAATAAATAAAAAAATATATATATTCTGTTCCTGGGCTACATAAAAGCAATATTTCTGCAGGGAAAGGGAATAAATATATTAGATATATGTTAAGAATTCCAATTGCTAAGGGTTGTAATTAAAGGTGTTGAGCTAAAACCAACTTTTTGCAATTGAAGAGAAGCAGAATAAAAAAATCAGCTTCACTGTGTACCACAATACAGTTTACATGACATGTCCAGTTGTAGCTGTTGGGCATACCTGTCAACTGTACATATTTTCACAGAATGTCCAGATTTTTGCCTCATATTTTTTATCCATTTTTCTTAAAATTTTCTAGCAAGTTAGTGGCAAAGCATTAAAGACTGAAGTTAGAAAATAATGACAGGAATTTGAGTTTCAGACTTCATACCCTTTAGCCCTTCAGAAAATTCATGCTAAAGCAAAACTTGTTATTCTATCACCTTTCTAAGTTTGTAAGTGCAATATTAAAAACATTGTCCCTATTTTTGGGCTATTGTCCCATTTTTATTAATGCTTTTTCCAGACTTCTTGCTGTAAGAAGTTGAGAGGTATGCTGTTGAGTGGGTAGATTTAAAAAGTAGTACTAAAGTCGAAATACCTCTCAACTTCTCAGTGCAAGAAATCTGAACAAAGCCAGAAAGAGTGGGGGGACAAAGGTAAAAAAATAGGGACAGAGTTTGAATATTGTTCCTCTAAACTTGGAAAGTTTCTAGAATAACAGGTTTTCCATCATTATGTATTTTATGAAGGATATAAAGTCTGAAACTCAAATGTTTGTCATTATTTAGTATTATTTAGGGACTTCAATTGTCAATGATTTGTCAGAAAATCACAAATTTTATGAGGAACAGACCAAAAATCTGACGCAAAAATCTATACAGTTCAGAGGTATGAAAGCCATATATAATAGAAAGGAAAAGAATGTAGTGACACAAAAAATGAAGAAAACTGATTAAACCATTTGCAAACTGTTGCTTAGGATAAAGAACTGTTCTTTTTTAATACAGGGATTTTTTCTACTATTAAAAGCTAATCTGAAGTAAAACTAAGGTCTTGATGATACCTATAAACTTATCAGTTTGTTCTTTTCAGTTGCTGGTGCAGATAGCTAAGTGACAGCCAGACACCAGATCCAGGAAGAGAAGTTATTTATTAAAGGTTACCTAGACTACCTTCTTGGTGAACTTAGTGAGTAGAACATGACAAAAGGACTGAAGTAAGTCTTAAAGGGTCAGTGTATTAAAAAACATGGAAGGAGGTAATGTCAACCATTTGAACAACTCCCTTTTGAAATGCTGGCACTTCTAAAACTCAAAAATCCAGGACAAGAGTGAATGTGGAACATCACTCTTCTCTTTTAATTTCTTTTTGGCAGGGAACAAACCCCCCCCACACACACACCTCTCAGTAGGACTCACTCTAGCAGATCCCAACATCTCCATTGGTTATCCATTTGAACAGCTGCAACAGCGATGCATAAAACCCAGATAAGAGAAAAAAGTTGAATAATGTAAAGATTGTCAGGATAATGAAAAGTAAAGGGGTGAGTGGAACAGGATAATGGAAAGTAAAGGGGTGAGTGGAACAGGATAATGGAAAGTAAAGGGTGAGTGGAACAGGATAATGAAAAGTAAAGGGTGAGTGGAACAGGATAATGAAAAGTAAAGGGTGAGTGGAACAGGATAATGAAAAGTAAAGGGTGAGTGGAACAGGATAATGGAAAGTAAAGGGGTGAGTGGAACAGGATAATGGAAAGTAAAGGGGTGAGTGGAACAGGATAATGGAAAGTAAAGGGGTGAGTGGAACAGGATAATGAAAAGTAAAGGGGTGAGTGGAACAGGATAATGGAAAGTAAAGGGGTGAGTGGAACAGGATAATGAAAAGTAAAGGGTGAGTGGAACAGGATAATGGAAAGTAAAGGGTGAGTGGAACAGGATAATGGAAAGTAAAGGGGTGAGTGGAACAGGATAATGGAAAGTAAAGGGGTGAGTGGAACAGGATAATGGAAAGTAAAGGGGTGAGTGGAACAGGATAATGAAAAGTAAAGGGTGAGTGGAACAGGATAATGAAAAGTAAAGGGTGAGTGGAACAGGATAATGGAAAGTAAAGGGTGAGTGGAACAGGATAATGAAAAGTAAAGGGTGAGTGGAACAGGATAATGAAAAGTAAAGGGGTGAGTGGAACAGAATAATGAAAAGCAAAGGGGTGAGTGGAAAGGTAGGGAGATTAATGGCAAATGTGCAGGTTGGTGTCTAGTCTAGAGATGGATAGAGTTTGAATAGATTTAGATAGCAATTTTGTTTCTGCTATATGAAAAGCTGGCAATAGTATACAAATTATCAGAACAAACCTAATATTTAGGTTAGTTAATGCCTATTGTGGTAGGGCTCTAACTTGGTCATTTACCATGTTGATTTTTTTTCTAAAACTATATGTACATAATGTTTCTTGTATGTGATGGGGTTGTTGTTGGAGGGACACAGTGTTAGGAAAGTTATTACAATGTGTAATATGTGTGCAGTCAAATATGGTGCAGTATTTCTGCATGGGGCAGTGAAATGCCATTCAGCAAATAGGATAGCAATGCAATTGTGGAAAGGTTTCTGCATCAAAAAAGTCACCCATTAAGAAAGGTACAGTGAATTTAATGTGAAACAGCCACATTTGTTACATTAACCTGGAATGTGAATGGCTATGTAGGTATGGAGAAATGGCAAAAAATATTATCTTGCATGGTGGGAAGCTGGCGTAATGGTAAGGTGCTTACTTTAAAGACATTAGGTGCAGGGTTTGATTCTCACATGAGGTAATTGGCTATGCTTAAAATGGCCCATAAGGGCAGTTAGCCTAGTACTAGACTATAAACCTAAAGAGTTCACTACAGATAGTAATGCTGCATGGTATGAATTTAGATAGGGCTGAACATGTGAACTTGTTAAAAAAGAAATTCAAAAGAGAGTTTGTTGAGTGCCAGGGACAGAGGGAGGGGGAGTGATGATATTATTAGGGTAATGAGTTCCTTTAGTAATAAAGGAAGAAAAAAAAGAAAAGAACTTTACCAGAAAGGCTCATCCAGACTCTGCTACATTTTGCTGTGAAGGAAAGGTTAGTTTGCTTTTATTTTTTGTATTACTGTATTGCCTTTCTATATTTTGAATACTGTAGTTTGTTTTCTTTACCTTGTGTTTTGCTTGCATTCTGTTTTAACAGCATATTAAAACTTCAAAAGAGACCACAGCTCTCTGTTCTGAGTCAGGCAGAACCACTGTCTTTCTAGTTGCCCGCCTCTTATGTTAATCTGACCATATATCTCATTTCTCTCTACTTTCACTGGCTTATGTGAGTAATCACAAAATCATCATTTTTGAAATCTCACCCCTTCAATTATTTAAATTTATTGGCCATCCTACAGTATTTCATAGTACCAAAATACAAAAGTGACCACCCCTTTCAATCCATCTTGCTGTTTTAAAAATAGTAACTCTCCACTAAACCTTAACTTTTTAAACAGGTAAAACTCAAGTTACCTACTTTCACATCTAACTTCTCTAGTGCACACTGCAGAGTGCATTCTTTTCAATCTTACCTTTAAGCATCCCTGTGACTAGCACTTTCTCTAATACCTGCTGGAAAGCACTAGGAAGCCTTAAACTCATACAAACACTGAACTCTCCTTGTTAACAAGGAGAAATTAATAGTAGGCACTAAACAGCCTATAATTGCAAAGTACCTTGCTAAGGAAACAGCTCCTATACTTTACAAAGAAAAAAAAAGCCCCAAACCAGGCATGTCCAAGGTTCAGCTTCCGGTGATTTCTCCTGTCCACCTGGTGAATCTGGGCATACTGGGGCAATGCAGCAATTGCCTCATGTACACAGACAACCCTCTCCTCCTACCACCCAACACTACAACCTGTGAGAGATGCACTTACATAGCCAAACTGGAAGCAAAGCCCTCTCCACCCAAGATTGTGCTAAACAGTCAAGAGGAGAAGGTTAACACCCACACTACACCTCAAGCAACACATAGCCCTTCTAAACCCGCACCACCAACACCCACATATAGCAACACTAAATCCACATATGCAGAGGCCCTTAACTGTAACCTGCCCAAGCAACAAAGACCTCTGACGCTGAAACGCAAACAAACACCAATCACAACCAATGTGTCACATAGTTCACAACACCAGTGTGCCACCCAGCAACAGCCCCTAAGGCAAGACAATGTACCTAACACTTTAGTCATAGGTGACTCTATAGTCCGGCACACTGATGTCCCTCTCACCAGGTTGAATAAGGAGAAATACAGTCAGCTGCCTGTCGGGTGCCAGGATCCGCCACATAACGCATGCACTCAAGTCACTCCACAACAAGTACAAATATGACTCTGTCATTGTCCATGTTGGAGTGAATGACTTGAGACGTACCTCCCTGGACTACATGAAAAGAGACATGGAAGAGCTCTCGGATCATGTGGCCCAGGCAGGTATGACCCTAGCCCTGAGTAGCATCCTGCCTTTGCCCAGAATGATACCACAATATAAGGATAAAATGAATCACTTCAACAATTGGCTCAGCTTATGGTGTCATTCAAAGGGGATCCAGTATCTGTCTGCCTGGGATGACATGATTGACAGACCACGATGCTTTGCCAGAAATGGTCTGCACCTGTCACCCCTGGGATTCAGGTTACTGGCTAAGGCTCTTGCCACCCCTATAGTGCCTTTTTTAGGCAAACTTCAAAGGACAAAACCACCACCGTAACAGGTACAAGCATGCAAAATCTGAAGGTAATGCTACTCAATGCTAGAAGTCTAAACCTCAAAATGCACTCTCTCGAGGCACTCCTAAAAATGGAGAACATCGATATCGGTGCAGTAACTGAGACCTGGTTCAAGGCTCCAGAGAGAACCCCTGCAATACCAGGCTACAACTCTTACCACACTTTTCGGCCACCAAACCAGGACCGAAACACTAAAGGTGGAGGAGTGCCAATATTCACCAAGGATATTCACACCACCAGGCTAGTTGGCCAACACAATGTGTCTGAAATTCTCCAAGTGCAACTAACACTAGGTAAGACTGCAATCCAAATTGTAGCTTGCTACAGATCCCCCACCATACCCCAAGATTCTCACTACACCTTTCTAAACATACTGGAAAATATTAAGATAGAACCAAACACCCTAATACTGGGTGATTTTAACTACCCTGCATTAACTGGGAAAACTACTCATGTCCCAACACCTTTATGAACGGTTCTTGGAATTCATAAATTCCAATGCCCTGGATCAACTAATCCATAGTCCCACCAGGGGCTCCAATATCCTAGACCTGGTCATTACCAACATGGGAAATCAATGCTCCAAACCTATGGTCACCCCCTCGTTAGTCAGGTCTGACCATAAGCTAATCACCCTTAACATCCACATCCCACCCCCACCCCCAGTAAAGAAACCACCATAAAAAACTTCTCCAAAGCCAACTTCATGCTACTCAAGTCAGATGTGACAAATTTCATGACACCCATGCAGACGGGAACTGAAAGTTCAACTGCAGAACCCTACACTAAGGCACTGTATGAGCACATCCACTCATGCACTAATCGTGCCATCCCAAATAGGACCAAAATGCTCTCATCCAAAAAGGAAGCCAATCTGGTGGTCCCCTGCCATAAACAAACTTTACAACAAAAGGAAGAAACTTTTGCAGAAAAGAGGAAAATCCCAGGATGCAAAACTCCTTACTAGCCTCAGTAAGAAACTGAGATGCCTCATAAAATCCTCCAAAGCTAGTTACGAAAATAAAATTGCCAAAGATTCCAAAGACAACCACAAAGCATTCTATAACTATGTCAAGAATCTAAATGGCAATGCTCAGATCTGCTCTGAGCTAAAACAGAATGGCATTAAATATACTGATCCGAAGGATATTGCCAATATCCTGGCAGATCGATTCAGTGCCAACTTCACCCCCCTCTCACCCCCTAAATGGCCAATCTCAATACCGGAAGATTGCCAAATTCCAGTAATAACAGCCACACAGGAACAAAACGCACTCTCTAAAGCCAAGAATACAGCATCCATGGGACCAGATGACATCCCGGGCTGTGTACTACATGAACTACAATATGAACTGGCACCTCACCTAGGTGTCATGTTTAATCATAGCCTCACCTCAGGTTTCATGCCCACTGAGTGGCACAGAGCTACAGTTATCCCAATCCACAAGGGGGATCCACCTTGGATCCCAGAAACTACCGTCCCATCAGTCTGACAAGCCTTATCTGCAAGGCCATGGAGCGTATTATCATGGAACTTATAAACAAAGACATTGGCAACCTTCAAACACTGGACCCCACCCAGTTTGGGTTTGTGAAGGGTCGATCTTGTCTCCTGAACCTGATTGACTTCTTTGAATCAGTCTCCAGAGCCATGGACAAGGGTAAGGTGGTCCACACAGACTATCTAGACCTTGCCAAGGCCTTTGACACCATCCCCCACTCTGGAATCATAGATAAACTTACTAAGTTGGGCATTAATCCCTATGTCACCCAATGGGTTGCTAAATGGCTTACTGATAGAACCCACACTGTAAAAGTAGCCGACTCCAAATCCAGCTCCAGACAAGTGACAAGTGGAGTACCTCAGGGTTCAGTCCTGGGGCCGCTCTTGTTTGGCATCTACTTCTCTGAAGTACAGGTCAACACTAAGGGACTCTGGCTAACAAAGTTTGCAGATAACTGCAAACTGGGAGCCATTACTGAATCTCCAAATGATGTGGATACTCTACAAAAGGGCCTTACAGAAACAGATGCTTGGTGCCAGAGCCATGGGCTCAAGCTCAATGCCAAGAAATGTATTGTTATCCCCTTTGGGAAAAAACATGTATCCATGAATTACCATATAGGTGGCAGTACACTAAACACAGAAAGTGTGATAAGAGACTTAGGGACACAGGTGGACAGTGGTCTCACCTTCGATAACCACATCACCACAAAAGTCAGGAAATCCTTCTATGTGGCACACCTCATCACAAAGGGCTTTTCATCCAGAAAAAAGGAGGTCATTGTCCCACTGTACTCATCCCTCATTAGACCCATTATAGAATACAACGACCCATTTGGTATGTACCTCTCAAGACATCTGCAACAACTGGAAAGGCCTCAGAAATACCTCACTAAAAGAATCACAGGCCTAAAGCAGATGCCCTACGCTGACCGCCTTAAAAAACTCCAGCTATACTCTGTCGCATATCGTCTACTCAGAGGCGATCTCTGCTTAACATACAAGGCCATTTCAAACCCAGAGCTGTTGGACATGCTACACTTAAAGAAATCCCAATCCCTCAGAGCTACACACTCCAGGGATCTAAACCTTGTCAACACAATAAACAAAACATGCTGGAGGGATAGGTTCCTGACCCAGAGACTCTCCAGACTCTGGAATAGATTGCCCATACATGTCAAGCAGAGTGCCTCTTTGGACCTCTTCAAGAGGAACCTTGACGATTGGATGGGAGAAAGGAAATTCACCCCAGGGATCACGTCAGTCGCCCTGCTAGACAGGGGTCCAGGAAAGTAAATAATGTGGGAAGAAATAGCCAGGGAATTGTTATGGCTAGGCTTGTATAGGCCCTAGGGCTGATAGCCTAGTACCAACCTATGAACCTATGAACCTATGAACTGAACACCAGCAGTCTAACAAACTCAGAACTTTAATAACAAAACAAAAAACTTGGAGATAAAAACATTCATGGTTTAGCGCGTTTGTCTTGTATAAAAGACAATATTAGAACCATGAAACAGGAAGTAAAACTGTTTAAAAAAAATTTCATGAAGACAGCCCCCCAAAAACACTCAATCAGGCGACAGGGACCACTAAAGCCCAGGAAAATCTTAAAGAGACAGTAAATGCAGAATAAATAACACTATTTACAACTTGGATGCTCTCATTTTAAGTTGACTGATAATAGAAATGCCATCAGTATTCCCTGGCAAATGTGTGACATTTAATCTAAGTTGCCACATTTCACAGTGCACTAATTTGTTCTTCTAGTCCCTTATGTAGGCAGCTGCTTGCACGTGTTCCAAAATAAAAAACTTAAATCTTTTAAAACCTAGACAGACAGGATAAAGAAAGCCTAGAAAGGCTAGTCTTGCTGTCAACCTTCTGTATACTATAAACATGCTAATATATTCTTTTGTTGAGGGCATTGTTGGTTTTGCCTACATAAAACACTTAGCGTTGGATACAAATCACAATGTATACCACCTTTTTAGAATAGCAATAAAACTTGCCTCCTTTTGCATGTTTCATGATAATGTCCACTAAGGGACCTGTATAATTTTTCTCAATGTAACAACACTTAGTGCATTTCCTACATTTCAGAGACATTGATAGTCTGGAAAGAAGGTCAAGACAAGGTCTCTCCAATAAACTCTAATAAATATTTGATGTTGGGCCTCCTTTTATATATAAATGTGGGCTGGTATTAATCAAATGCCAGGTCCCTTCATCACAGGAATGAACATGCTAGTTCTTGCAAATAATCTGCTCAATATTCTTAACATCCAGGGAATATTGAAGGATCATGCAGTTTTGATCAGTTAATTTATTAATGTCCTTCTGGTTAAACCCAGTAGAATTCACCCAGCCACCCTTTATGATAGCTGCATACCTCTCAGTTCCCTCTTCCCATACCACAGTTTGAACACTGTACAAAAGAGAGATGGGGTATTCTCAGTCTAAAAGCATGTTCTTAAGGACTGAGAATTAATTTAGACAAGTGTCATCATTAGAAGTCAATCTTGAAAGTCTGATAAATTGACTTTTCACAGTTCCTTTCCTTTGGTGGAAAGAATGGCAACTTGTGAAGGACAAAAATGAATTGCTATAGATATTCTTCTTGTATACCCAGGTTTTTAAACAACCGTGACTTGTCCTTTGGATATCGACATCCAAAAAGTTGATCCACTGCACATCAAAATGGCAAGTACACTTCAAAACAGGAAGAAAAAAGGATGGACTGGAAGGTTTATGTCAGTGACTGGTTACTGGTTTGAAAACAGAACTACCTGCACAAGACTGCAGTATTACAACTGGCAATGTTAGGAAAAATCAAAAGTTTTTAGCAAGGCATCCTACTTACAGGAAGAGATTAGAATGTGGTCTGTAATAATGACAAGATGCCAGAGGGCTCAAAAAAGGAAAACATTACTAGAATGTGTAGACTCTTAAGCAAACATATAAAAGTATTTGGGATGGGTTATGTATTAGGAGCCTTATGCTCTCAGGTGGAATTTAATAATTTTTGATAATTACTTTTTAGACATTTGACAAAATGCACTATAGTATTTATGTAGTCCACTGGAGGCTTACATACAGTAATAAATTGAGAAAATTTGGGGACAAATTCATAAAGAAATATAGATTTCTCTGATTTCTGTTTTGTTTCATTTTCCTTGCATTGATAAGCATTTATTGTTTGAAACTTGATCATAACTGCTGATAAGCAAAAATGAATACTATGATAGATTAGGACCACTAGATTACATCTGGCCCATTTCCTATCAGCTGGTAATTCCAAAGTTCTAAATGTGTAACTGTAACCACGTCCTTATGGAAGTCCGGATGGCTCTGTGTCTGACATATGTACTCCTGAACCTTTATACTGCAGCTGCTCTCACCACTTCTGGGAATACATGCACTACCTCCACAGCCAAACTGAAGTTCTCTTCCCAATAAAATATCAGGAATGTAGAAATTAGTACTATTGTTCTGTTCTTTTTGTATTTAAAAGCATTATTATGTATGCAGTAATGCTTTGAGTACAACAATTACTCATTTTAGTTACATGCACTATGTTATATAACGAATGTCATGACAAGACAAAAAGTGGTAATATAATTCCACAACCAACATGCAGCTACCAAGAGATCTTAATATAATTTGTTATTCTTCATGTTCATGCACGTCATTTATAAAAAAATAATCTTTTGCAACATGTAAAAGTCTTCTAAACTAGTAAACAAACAGAAACTCCCAACCCTCATGTTTGTTGCACTTTGTTTTATAACATTACATACATACATTATGTACTAAGAGAGCAAATACGTAAGTTAGCTGAAGACCTGAAATGTGCGAGCAAACTGAGTGAAAAATAAAAGTTATCATGTGCTACTTTTAAATGCAAGTAGAAAATTTTCACTTACGAAGTGACACTCCAACCAGTTGCATTGCTGTTATAAAGAAGACTGACTGGTATGCATCCAAACTCTGTGGCTGTCATGATATAACGGCCTAAAAATGAGGAGACAAATCTGTTTTAAAAGTGTCAAAGAACTGTAATACTATTTATCCTCATTTAGGATATAATGATCCTGAATTCAGTAGTTACAAACAATGCAAATTGTTATTAGAAGAGAGGCTTTGCTCCCTACACAAATATTTTTTTCACTTCTAATCAAACGGAATTTCTGATAATTATTTTGTAGACATTTGACATTTCTTTGCCTAGTTTACAAACCTAGGAGAAAAATACATGCAAACAGTGCAAACACTGTAAGTTAAATAGAAGAGTCTCACATTAATATTGTTTATTTCCTATGTAGTGTTTACACATTTATATGGAGTTCACAGACTGCTGAATTTACAGTCCTTCATGAACGTTTTCATTATGCATGCTATAATTACAAGTATTTTATCTTTGAATTTCTCTTTTAATTTGCTCTTTGCTCTTAGCATTTTAATTATTTTCTGTGCTATGAGTTTGCTTCATTCCTATTCTTTTCGCATCCATACTTCTGTTATTTTGTCTCCCATTTCAATTTGTTTTAATTCCCCCAGTCTTTAGTTAATACTGTTTTGTCCATGTGATTTGTTTATGTTGACACAGTGTGTCATAAAGTCCTCTAAAACCTTCCTTCACTTTTTTCATTTTCTGTTATCCTCCATCTACCCTTGCTCCCAGCTAGAGTACTATTTTTTCTCTATTTGCATTTTCCAGTCATCTTTTATCTCTCTCATTTTCCAAGCTATATAACTTTGTACTCATCTAAAAAGGGCTACATCCAGTAGTATCATGCCTTCTTTGCTGCTCTTCACACAATAACCTCAGTATACATGATGCCACGTATTTCTCATCTCCTTTTTAAAACACCCAACACCAACCTCCATTCCTGAGTCAGTTTCTCATAAACAATGGCTACTTATATTTCTAGAACATATTCACTGTTCCTACTTTTTGTTCTCTACATCTCCAACAGTTTGTGTCTTGTTCCTCTCTTCCTTCTTTAATTTATTTAATGTCCACAATAATCTGTGGATTATTCTCATTTTATCATCCAAATATGGCTCCAAATCTGTTAATCACTTTGCACAGTTGTAAGTCTTCCTCATAGTTCTTCCTCTTCCCTTCTTTTCATTTTCTATACTGTCTTCCTTCAGCTTTTCTTCCCCCTCCCTGTAGACTCTGTCATTTTCTTATATATTATCCCTGAGTCCCTCATGTCTTCATTAATTAATTCTCTGTCCCCTTTCATACAGTTTCTGTGATCATAAACTTCCCACTCCAATATTCATGAAGGATTCTTGATATATTGTGATTTAGTTTTTAAAGCTAATTGCCCTGCCTCCCTTACCCACTTCTGCCTCTTTTATTATTGTTAAACACTTTTTGTTTGTTAACTGTCTTTATTTCTCCAGAACAAAAAAAAATGTATGTATTTGAAAAATAAAAAAAAGAGATGCATTTACATAGATCCATGCCATTTTATTAAAATAATGGCTTTACTGGCTTTCTGTATCATTTATTACTGCTTGTTAGTAGCCTGATTAAATTTATCTGCTATTCTAAGCATCTAAGTTTTGTTTTACCACTTGGGCTTCAGGCAAGTTACTTTACATTTAAGAAGGTTTTTGTGGTCTACACTCTTGTGGACAAACCCTTATCAAAACTCTCTCTTCATAAGTCTGCCCAAGTATTCAGAATAGTATATCTGGACAATTCCCAGCAGTTTCTCCTGCTAGCCTGGTCAACATGGGCATACTGAGACAGTGTAGGAACTGCCTCATGTTTACTGGCAGCCCTCTTCTCCTAGCACATAATTCTTCTACTTGCAAGAAATGCATCTACATCAGTAAGCTGAAATCCATGCTCTTTCATGCCACACTCAGTACTCCTGACAAAGAGAAGTCTGCCAGCACAAACACCACACCACTCAAATCACATAGCCAAGCACAACACACACCCACCTATGCAGAGGTCCTCAACAAAAACTTAACTAAACAGCAGAGACCTCCAAAACACACTTACAAACATTCCACACACAACACCAAACACATCATACACAGCAGACAACACACCAGTGTCCCACAAACACAACCCATAAGGTAAAACAATAAACCAACACAGCCCACAAGGCATAACAATAAGCCAAACATACTAGTCATTGGTGACTCAGTTGTGAGACACACCAATGTCCCTCACACCAGGCTTGAAAAGGAGAGGGTCACGTTCAGTTGTTTGTCTGGTGCCAGAATCTGCCACATCACGCACGCACTTAAGTCTCTCAACAAGTACAAGTATGACACTGTCATTGTCCATGTTGGTGTGAATGACTTGAGATACACCTCCGTGGACTATATGAAGAGAGACATGATTGAGCTCTCAGAGTATGTGTCCCAAGCAGGTATGACCCAAGCCCTAAGCAGCATCCTACCTTCACCAAGAATGATACCACAACACCAGCAAAAAATAATTGACTTCAACAATTGGCTTAGCTTCTGGTGTCATTCCAAGGGGATCCAGTATCTGTCTGCCTAGGATGATATGGTTGACAGGCCTCGATGCTTTGCCAGAGATGTCCTCCATCTGTCACCCCTGGGATTTCGGATCCTGGCCAAGGCTCTTGCCTCCCCCATTGTGCCTTTTTTAGGCAATGTCCCAAAGACAAATTTCCAACATAAACAATCTGTCAAAAAGCAAATTAAAGGTCATGCTGCTCAGTGCTAGGAGCCTTAACCTGAAAATGCACTCAATGGAGGATCTCCTCACACTGGAAGATGCCAACATCTGTGCGGTCATGGAAACTTGGTTCAGGGCTGGGGACAGCACCCCTGCCTTACCAGGTTACAACTCATTCCACACATTCCAACCCCAAAATGAGGTCGGGAAGACTAAGGGTGGTGGAGTCTGTATATTCATTAAGGACAGGCACCTCTCCAGACTGGTTTGCCAGTGCAATGCACTGGAACTACTCAAGGTACAACTGACAGTTGGCAAGACACCCATCCAAGTTATAGCCAGCTATAGACCCCCTCCATGACTCAGGACACCCACTCCTCCTAACTGGATCTACTTGACTCCATCAAGGTACCTCCTAACACCCTGATCCTTGGTGACTTCAACTACCCCACCATAGAGTGGGTGACTTATTCCTGCACTAACGCACTCTCTCGATGATTCCTTGACTTCATCAATTCTAACACACTAGACCAGCTCGTCTCATCCCCCACAAGGTGACATAGCATTCTGGACTTGGTTCTCACCAACATGAGTGACTGCTGCACCACTGCAATAGTATGTTCTTCTCTGGTGAGATCAGATCATTAATCTGTCATATTCAGAGTTTCTATACCACCCAACATCCCCCCAGCTGTAATCAGGCTAAAAAACTTCTCAAAAGCTGACTATAACCTCCTAAGGGAGGGAATCAGTAGCTTCACACCACCACCCCACCCTCAGAGGATGCAGACAACTATGCTGAACAGTACGCCAGTGCAGTATAAAAGCACCTGTACAAGCGCATGAACTCAGCCATACCCAACAGAATTAAAACCTGTCCTCAAGGAACCACAAACCTGTTTGGTGGACATCCTCTATCAACAGGCTTTACAGCAAAAGGAAGAAACTGTTGTCCAAGGGTAAAAAGGAACAAATTCCAAACTGGAAAAACTCCTTCTTTAGCCTCAACAAGCAAATTAGATCACTAGTGTAAACCTCCAAAGCCAATTATGAATTGAAACTAGCCTCTGAAACAAAGGGGAACCACAAAGCCTTCTTCAGTTACATCAGGAACCTCCATGGCAAAGGTCAGGTTTGTTCTGAATTAGTACTTAATGATACCACTTACACTTATCTTGTTGACTGAGCCAACCTGCTAGCAGATAGGTTCAGCACAAACTTCACCCCCCTATCCCCCCAAGGCCCTGTCGACATCCCCGATACTTGTCCCACACCTCACATTTCCATAGATCAAGTGTTAAAGGCCCCACCCAAGGCAAAGAACACAGCTTCCATGGGACCTGAGAGTATCCAGGCTGTATTATGCACCATCTCCAGCAAGAACTAGCTTCGCCATTGAGAACCATATTCAACCACAGCCTAAGTACAGACTTTATTCCAGCAGAGTGGAGAACTGCCATTGTCATCCCTTTGCACAAAGGTGGTGCCACTACTGACCCTGGAAACTATCGGTCCATTAGCTTGACAAGTCTGATTTGTAACGCCATGGACCGTATTATTATGGATCTCATAAACAAGAACATTGGCAGTCTCCAAGCACTTGACCCCACTCAGTTAGGATTTGTCATGGGCAGATCATGCCTGTTGAACCTGGTTGACTTCTTTAAATCTGTCACCAAGGTCCTGGATGAAGAAAGTCAGTACATAGACTTGGCCAAGGCTTTCGACACAATCCCCCACTCGGGCATCACTGAAAAGCAACTTGGTGTAAATCCCAATCTCATCAGGTGGGTGGCCAACTGGCTCACTGACAGGGCCCACAAGGTCAAAATAGTTGCCTCCACCTCTAATAGCAGACCTGTCACTAGTGGTGTTCCCCAGGGATCTGTCCTGGGACCCCTACTATTTGGCATCTACTTCTCAGAGGTCGAGGCAAAGACAAAAGGCCTGTGGCTGACCAAGTCTGCAGATGACTGTAAGTTGGGTGCTGTCATTGACTCCTCAAATGATGTTAACATACTGCAAAATGGTCTCACAGCAACAAACGACTGGTGCCAAAGTCATGGCCCCAAGTTAAATTAAAAAAAATGTATCATCATACCATTCTACAAACACACGGCCCCTACTGATTACCACATCAACAGCAGCCTCCTTAGGACACAACCTGTGGTGATAGACCTGGGTATTCAGGTTGACAACAATCTCACATTCTTCCATCACGTAGTGGCAGTGGTCACAAAAGCCTTTTACTTGGTTCATCTCATATGTAAAGGGATTGCATCCAGAAAAAAGTAGGTTATTACTTCTCTATACTCCTCCATCATTAGACCAATAATTGAGTATAATGACCTGTTTGGTATGCATCTCTCCAAACATCTGCACCAACTGAAAAGGCCACAGAAATATCTCACAAAGAGAATCCATGGCCTCCAACACCTGTCATATGTGGACAGGCTCAAATCACTATCACTCTACTCTGTATTGTACAGATTGCTCAGAGGTGATCTGTGTCTCACCTACAAGGCTATTCTCAGACCCTGCCCTGCCAGAGATGCTACATATCCATAAGTCTAACTCCTCGCGCACCTCTTGCTCAAAAGGCCTGAATCTAATATGTGACATAAACAAAACCTGCTGGAGAGATATGTTTGCCTCCCAGAGGCTGCCCCATCTCTGGAATAGATTTCCCATGCACGTCAAACAGCGTACCCCACTGACCCTCTTTAAACTCAACCTTGATGAGTGGATGGGAAATCACAAATTTGTCCCAGGGGTTCAACCTGTGTCCCTGACTGACAGGGGTGATAGATGCTGACAGAGGTTTCTTTTTTGGGGATAAACTCTTGGCTAGGCTTGTAAGGGTCCCATGGCCATTAGCCTAGTAACCTACTATGATCCTATGATCCTGCTGAAGCCTACTTCTATCAAAAGTGTCTTATTAAAGCCACTATAGTAACAAGCATTTTTTTGTGGAAGATGTTCTACATTGCTACATTAACTAGCCTGTAATAGCAGAAACAGTACAGCAGTATTGTGAAAGTATGGTGATATTATTCACTCAGCTCTTACGTAGGAAAAGCAGTACATTCCACAATATTCCCTTTTACAACTAATTTTACGTAGTTTTTCAATTAATTCTAATTTTGCTTGAGTTATGAACTTTGCTGTAATGTTTTCATGACGATAGGTAATTATTCTTTTATACAGCAAGTGAAAAAACTCATAATTAAATTATTGTACAGCTGTATGTGTCTGTCATAAAATTAATTTATTTAAAAGCTTTCACTGTGTAAGTGGCATGAGCATGTTGCTTGTGGTTCCCCAATGCCTCCCTTAAGATGCTCTCTCTCTCTTCTTGTCCAGTTATTTTACTTTTCAGTCCAGGGAGATGTGTACCTCCTCATAGAAGACTTGTTTATAGTGCCTCTACTTTGCTATCTGCCGCCTTTATTTATTCTGGTTCCCACTGATATATGTCATATCTTCCCCCCAACAGTGCTGTTCTGTACTTGCCCATCTTCTCCATCCCCTCGGAAGGGAGTGCATGTTAAATCAGTGTAGGTCATTTTCCTTCTTTACAGTAATACCTATTGTCTTTGTCTTGACCATTTTTTCACGTGCCATTCATCTATGCATTTTATCTCAGCCCATCTCTTCCCTGGTTTTCATCTCTTACTGTTCTCCATCCATTTGCCCACCTTCACTCAAAATCCCCTCCCTACTCACCCCCCATGTTTCTCCATATTCTGTGTATTCTTTCGATGACTGCCACATCCTCTTTATTTGTGATTCCCAGTGTAACCACATTTTTAGGGTACATACTCCAATAGAAACTAAAGCAGTGCAAGAGGAAAATCTGTGGTGGATCCGGGAGAAGGGAGGATGAATTTTAAGGGACGTGTGAATAATCAAATGTATCAACTAACATTAAATATTCAAAATACTAGGTGAACTTTCCCAACATAATAAACCAGCCAACATTAATAACCAAGGCAATACAAAATAAATAACTAAATGTAAAAATCATCTTACATGCTAAGAAGTTTTCATTGTTGGCTAACAAATTAAATGTATGACTTCATATAATACACCAATTATGCATCATATCATATTATACAATAGCCCCCCCATTAATATTCAAAAACGCGCACGCTGATTGGTCAGCGTGCACGTTGTAAATCAGAGTTATATTAATGGAAAAAGGTCCGGTCGCCCGGACTTTTTCCATTACTATAACTCTTTTTTTTTACAGCAATGGAGAATGCAAGATCTCCATTGCTTCACACTGTCTCACTATGTTAAACGAGTTTAACATAGCGAGACAGCTTTAAAAAAAGCAATGGAGAATCTCCGTTGCTTTATATAAAGCTGTCTCGCTATGTTAAACCCATTTAACATAACGAAACAGTTTTTAAAAAGCAACGGAGATCTTGCTTTCTCCGTTGCTTTTGCCCACAGCTCTGATATACTGCGTAGGCATACGCATGCGCAGTACATCAGAACTGCCGCAGAATACCAGACAGCTGCGGAAGGGCAGCAAGGAGGCATTATACAATGCCATTATTTAAGATAAGTAATCATTTTTTTCTTAAATAATGTCATTGTATAATAGCAATAACCCACTTCTGGGTGTGGGTAATGCTGGATTTACCCATGGTTGGCTTTGTTTGACCACTCGGGCTTCTCCCTTGTGAACAAACCACAGCAACTGTGGGTAAATCCAGCATTACCCACACCCAGGTGTGGGTTATTACTATATTAGTTCATACTACAGGTATAACCTATTGCTTCCCCCCTGTATCTGATTTTCCTGTCATTATACTGACTGAGAACACAGACCTTAGTAATCAGGAACAACATTTTTAAATAATTAAATAGAAAAGCTAACAGCAAGCATTACAGAAGTCTATAAAGGTTGGTATTATAAACTAAACAGAAAAAACAGAGTTTGTATTAACTGCAATTTCTTGCATTATTTAGTAACTGTATTCCTCACTTATCAGAAATATGCATATGTAAAATATATACATAAGTGTATAAAAAAAACTATGGAGGGAAATGATTCATTCAAGTGATGATGTGATTTTTATGTATTGCCAGCATACAGGACACAGCAATATATGATATTACCCACTATCCGAAAGCACCCGCGGTGGTGATTCATTCAAGTGATGATGTGATTTTTTTATGTATTACCAACATAAAGGCCACAGCAATATATGATATTACCCTCTATCCAAAAGCACTTGCGGTGGTGGTGCTGTGGTAGTGTTGTCGCCTCACAGTAAGATGCTGACCGGTTCGACTTTCAGCTAGAGTGCCTTCTGTGTGGATACATGCGTGAATGGGCGTACCTTCGTTGAAGGTTGTGCATCAGGGCTGGCAACTTGGCATGTAAAAATCAACTGCCAATCATTAGTGGACCGGAGTTCCGCTGTGGTGACCCCTAACCGGGAAAAGCCGAAAGACACAACAACAACCCTCTATCCGAAAGCAGGCCTATTTTCTTACTGTATGTCACATTGTGAATAGTTGTCATTGTGATATGCATAGTTTAAAGCTGGTAATGCAGGCCGATTGCTTGCCCAAAAACATTAATAACAAGTTATTGATGTATCACATAATGCTCAAATTCTGCATTAAAAATGCAATGGGCAGAATTTCAGATTATTGGTTCATGTAAAAGAAAAAAAAAAATATATATATATATATATATATATATATATATATATATATATATATATATAAAATTTAACAGAGGAGCAAATATTACAGCTTTTTCACATAAGGTTTCATAACAGAAGTGATAAGAATAATTCTATTTACTTATTTATATAGTAATTTATCTTTGTATCTATTTATGTTTCGTCAACCAGGTTGTTCCATTAATTTGTGGCTTATTTTCAAAGAAGGCCCAATTGATATTTATACTGAGTAAAGTAAATTCTTCAAGTACTTGGGGAAGTTCAAATGCTTACGTGGTAAAACAAAAAGGCAAAAAATGATAACTACATTATAGTTTTGAAATATGTAAACAATTCTGTATTCTGATGACTGAAAGAAAACAAGAGGAAATGAGAACTTCCATCAAAGAGATGAATAGAATGCATGAGAGAATGCCTGAAACAGTCAGGAATGACTATTAAAGAAGGTAGGAATATGGAATTGAATCGAGAGATGTAATGACAGCTGTTGCAACACCTTGACCTTATGCAGAAAATTAGAAAAAAGGGGTTAACGATGACATATATATATATATATATATATATATATATAGATATATATAGATATATATATATATATATATATATATATATATATATATATATATATATATATATACACACACACATACACATATATATATATATATATATATATATATATATATATATATATATATATATATATATATATATATATATATATATATATATGGATAGATAGATATAGATATAGACATGTATTTAGTTATATATGTGTGTTTGGATACAGGACTACTTATTCAATAGTAGTATACTGAAATACATAATTCTAAATGCAAAAATGTAAAAAATGTTAAAATGCTGAAACATTACAATGTTCAACCCTACATACCTTCTAATAGCATACATGCACTACAGACATACACTGCCAATACTCAGCCAGTCTAGAAACAATATCAATCACCTGTTAGTGAAACTCAGAAACGAGTGCTAACATGAGTCCTGTGGAGAGGGGGGGCAAGTCCACTTCTCTACACACGTAGGGGAGTAGATAGTTTTATTTCAACATTTTCACGTTTCACCATTGTACATTCAGTATATAGTGCTTTTCAGTTACATTGACATACACCCTATGCACACATATATGATAAGTACAAAATGATAACTGAAGTTTAAACTGCAGGTAAAACTTTTTGAGAAGAAATAAATAAAGCACCCCTGCTCCTCTAGATAACTGCCATGTTATATTTTCCATTCATCTTGGCTTCCACCAACTTGGACAGGTGGGACCCTGGTTTAACATCTCATCTGAGCCATCATGCTTCAGGAGTACAACCCTCCACCACCACACACACAGACACACACACACACACACACACACACACACACACACACACACACACACACACACACACATTGCACTGTAGTGTCACTATTAAAGAAATGGGTGTGGGAAAAGAAGCCACAATCTTCTAATCTTCCAGCATCAAAGGTATGAATGCTACAACTGAGCCTCTGACACTGACAATTTAATGGCACATAAGATGGTATTGTTGTAGAACAGTATCTCCCCTGTCAGTCTGCACAGAAGTGGACATGCTTTGATTGACATGCCAAATGTCTGTGATGTCGTATGCAAATGATGCATGATTGACTGACATGCAGATTTGATAGTCACATCATATATACATTGGCCAAAGTACAAAGCAGAACGAGGAATTTACCCTTTTCTTCAATGTAGTTTGATCTCGGAGTTGGTATATTTAATTTGGTGTAGGAATGCAGCCCCCACATAAGAGGGTACAGGGGGCTTGCCCCCCGGCAAAAATGAAAAATATGTACTTGGAGTTATACTGCTGTTTTTTTTACCATTCCTTATTTGAACACATCAGGGGGGTGTTGGGTGGTGGGCAAGATTTAGGCAGGACTTGCTACTGTGCACCCATGGAAGTACTGTTCTAGAACATCACTTACAAGATTTAAAAAAATGCCTCTAAGTGTTTTCTGTTATCCTAGATTTCTGTTGTTTTACATCTCATGTGACTCCTCTGTCATATTAATTTACAGTCTTCTGTTCTACATGCACAAAAAGAATGTGGAAAATTAATTTCAAAATCACATATTTGATTTTAAAGCATAGTGATATTAATAACTTTAATCTCTCTTTCACTCAAAGTCTCTTACCTCCCTGAGTTTTATCCTCACCAGTCCAGGAATTAGCCAGCAGTCCCTCCCCTGGCAATGAAGAACTTCCAATAACAAACTGTGCGATAAAGGTGGCATCATGGGGAATTTCTGCCCTCCTGAATGGTATGGTCAAGGGACTTTTGATGCATGTTTTGTTGTGATAGAATATGCTGTACATTGATCTCTAGAAATAGGAGAAAAATTATAGCACTGAACTCATAAAGACTTGATATGGATCCAAGTCACACAAAGCATATTATCTTATAAAATAAGCACAGCACTTGCAACATGGAGACATAAGACTTACTGCTACACATACAGGAGCTAAATGCACTTCATAAATCGTCTTGCCTGACCCAAATTAGCAATAATCTACACATCTGTTACATCCTGACATCAGCAGGGTCACATCATAAATGCATTCTTAACTTGCACAATGCCAGTGGAAATCTGACAAATTGGTTTCAGTTACATCTGTAGTCAGAATAACACAAAAGTCATAATAAAGTAAACACCATTTCAGACAAAGTGCTGCCCTGGGAACTGTCAACTTCCTATTAGTGATAAGCATTCTCACTTTACACAACAGAGCATGTACACCGAGGATCTGTTAGAGTATAGTTCTGTAGTAAATGATGTCGGGGGCTCCTACCCCTCTGTCTTATTGGTCTACATACTGATAGGGCAACCACTGCCAAATATATGCATATAAAATGTATCAAACCACATTTAACTATATTATTACTTGCAAGCTAACCTATGTGCAGAGAATGAAACTATAAAGGGAAAGACTGTGGCACAATTTTATTATGTCCTGGTGGACAGTAAATTGTCTTGTAATGTAAATCTCAGTAACAAAAGTTGCAGATGAACAGCAAGTATTTCAAAGCAGAACAGAGACATAATTAATAGTTAAAAGCTGTGGGTATCACAAAGCAAAAAGCAACCACATAAAAACTGAGGTGTAATGCAGAGGGAGGGGTTTCTAAGGAAAGCCTGAGACAACTTGGTAAGTATATACTAGAACAAGAGAATGGAAGATATCATTTGAACACATCACACTATCAGCAGTTTGAGAGCATTGTCTGGTTAAGTAACTTGCTCAAAGTCAAATAGTAGGCAAAAAGAGGACAATTGAATCAGTCCCTAGACTACAAGAAAGCAGGTCATTACAAACTCATAGCCTTAATCCTCTGAGTTAGCTGATAATCTATGTTTCTATGTGCCAGACATTAATTTGCTTTTATTAGTTAAGTAAAACTAATATGCTACAAGTCCATCTTACCTGCTGTTATATTTGAAAATACATGCGTACTTTGTCATGCACCGCATGGGACTTCAGTCAGTCCTCTGAACTTATTCACCACATGATTACATAAACTTCTTGTTACTGATTCAGAAACTACCAGAGTTGTTTCTATCCAGTGATTATTTATTTATTTTACATTTGTGACAGGGGAAGTCCATCTGAGCACAAAGGCCCCTTTTCAACAGGGGCTTTTCAACAAAAGCTTCAGTACAAACAGTAAATATAGATATACAGCTGCAGTAGAACAATAAATATAGAATTTACAATTATTTACAAATGACAAGTAGAGCGATGTGTGACAAACACTAATGGAGGCTTCTAACAATAGTTTATACACTTTCCAGACATTTTATACACTGTCCAGACATTTTAGTATCATATTAATCAAACAGCAGTAAAGGCTTCTACAATAAAATTTTTGAGCTATTCGGACATGGATATAGTTGATAAACTAAAATAGACAGTAGACAGACGTTTATAATACTACTTAGAAATCTGTTTGAAAAGATATGAAGGAAAAGTTTAAATGAAAAGGTATAAGAAAGCTTGGAGAGATGATGTTAGGAAGGTAAGTAAAAGGATAGCAAAACAGAGGAAAGCTGAGAAAGAGCAATAAATAAGAGGATGAATGCAGTAGTACCTTGTTTAATCTGGAGATGCAGAACTACATGACCAGGATGTTGTGAGGTGTTCTCTTAGATTGGTTTTGAATGCTTGCTGATTATCAAGGTGCTTGAGAACTAGTGAAAGGGCATTGCAGAGATCCGTTAGTGAGTGTGAATATAATGAGACTCCTGCTGCATTTTGGGCTTTAGTGACAGAACGGTGGCGTTGATGTTTAGAACAACGAACTTTGTTGGATGATAGTGCTGGATCATGCCTTTTAGTGTGGTATATTTGTTAGGGTAATATATTAGACAATGAACTAGTACTAGTTGACTATAGTGGAGGTGATGAGGAGAGTTTGGGCCAGATGAGTTGTTTAAGATTGTCTGCCTTACAGGGCCTGTTAAATCACGTTTGTTACTTTCACATTGTTTGTAAAGCTTTTTTAGCTAGTTTCACTGTGTGAAAGGTGTTAACTGGAAATTTTCTTCATTTGTTAAGCATGTTTGTTTGTTCTGATTTCCAACCAAGGAGTGTATCATACAACTGATTTATTTGCTGTTAAAAGCATTTTCTTGAAGCTCCTTGCTCCTTTATCTGTTTAAAACTTTTATTTAGTGTCTCACTGCTGTTTTTCTGCTATGATAAACATTTATGTAGTATTTTCTGCCTAAAATAGTGTAGCTAGTATCTGTAGCATAGTTTCCCACCCTTCTTACCTACTGGTGTCTTGTTCTTATACTTGGTGGCTTTGCAGTTGCCCGCGCCTACTGTAAGTTTGATCTGGGATACTCCTTCTTTTTCTAGTGTCATTAGCTCATTCTACCTAATACAGAGAACATTTGAGAAGGCCATTCCCCTTAGTTTCTTAACCTTAAATTATCTTCTGTTCCTCCTTTCTCTCTTTCTACTTTACTTAACAAAAAAATAAATAACAATTTATACGGCTGCTTGCTGCTTTTACAATATTTGTGTTTCCTCCTCCAACTCTGTTACTTCATATTGTTTTTTCTACTACTTGTTCTCTAAAGTGTTCAATTGCATCTTCTCTGCTGCATTTATTACTGCTGTTTTTTGCCTGTTTAAATTTTAAGTGTTATTCTAAGCCTCTTAGTTTTGGTTTAAGCACTTGGGCTTTAGGCCTCCCCCTTAGATCTCTCTGACTTCTCTTCCTCAGATTCTGACAAATATGGATGGACAGTTTCCTACAATTTCTCCTGCCAGCCTGGTCAATATGGGCATCCTGAGACAGTGTAGCAATTGTCTCATGTACATGGACAACCATCTACTACTACCACCTAGGAATACAATTTGTGAGAGATGCAATTACATAAAGAAGCTAGAGTCGATGTTCTCTCCCTCACAAACTAATGCATCTGGCACTGAGAAGGTTGTCAACACAATCACTACACCTCAAACACCACCCACAACTACACAACACACACCCAGATATGCGGAGGTCTTCAACAAAAACAAACCCAAACAAAGGAGACCTCAGAGGCAAAAACACATAAGAACTACACAAACCTCCACACCGCATGCCATGCATAGTCCACACACCAGTGTCTCGCAACCACTAAGGCTTAACCATAAACCCAACATATTAGTCATAGCTGACTCCATTGTGAGACACACAGATGTGCCTCTCACCAGGCTAGATGAGTAGAAAGTCACTGTTAGTTGTTTGTCAGGTGCCAGAATCCACCATGTCACACACTCAAGTCTCTCAACAGCAGGTACTGTTATGACTCTGTCATAGTCCATGTTGGTGTGAATGACTTGAGGTGTACCTCCTTGGACTATATGAAAAGAGACATGATTGAGCTCACTGAATATGTGACCCAGGCAGGTATGTCCCTAGCCTTAAGCAGCATTCTACCATCACCCAGAATGATGCCTCAATACAAACAGAAAATGATTGACTTTAACAATTGGCTTAGTTTCTGGTGTCATTCCAGGGGGATCCAGTACCTGACAGCCTGGGAAGATATTATCAGCAGACCATGATACTTTGCTAGAGATGGCCTGCATCTGTCTCACTTGGGCTTCAGACATCTGGCAAAGACCCTTGCCTCCCCCATACTGCTGTTTTTAGGAAAAGTCATGAGGTCAATACTACCAACATAAAAATGTCAACAAAACACAAATTAAAGGTCATGCTGCTAAACGCTAAGACTCTAAACATGAAACTGCTCTCATTGCAAGCATTCTTAACCATGGAAGATGCTGACATTTGTGCATTCACAGAAACCTGGTTCAAAGCAGCATTGAGCACCCCAGCATTACCTGGTTCCTCATCCTATCACACATTCACACGCCAAACTGTGGGCAGCAAAGCCAAAGGAAGTTTCAATATATATTAAAGACACACACACACAAACACACACACCCACACACACACACACACACACACACACACACACACACACACACACACACACACACACACACACACACACACACACACACACACACACACACACACACACACACACACACACACACACACACACACACACACACACACACACACCTCCAGGCTGGTCAAGCAGTATGACACACAGGAGACACTCCAGGTGCAGTTAAACATTGACAAGACCCCTATTCAAATTATAACTAGCTAGAGGCCCCCAAATTTGACTCAGTATGCCCACTCCACCTATCTGGACCTCTTCAAATCTATCAAGATTCAACCCTTTACCCTGATCCTGGGTGACTTTACTTACCCAACCTTATATTGGAACAACTACTCATGCCAGAACATCAATGCCCAGAGATTCCTCGATTTTATCAATGCAAATGCCTTGGAATAGCTAGTTGATACCTCCACAAGAGGTGATAATATCTTGCACTTGGTATTAACCAACATGAGTAACCACTGCAGCACCCCTACAGTATGATCCTTCCTGGTAAGATCCGATCATAAAGCTGTCACTTTCGAAGTCACCATTTCCCCTGACCTAGCTAGGGTCAAACAAAAAAACTTCTCCAAAGCTATTACAACCTCCTGATGGATAGTATAAACAGCTTCACAACCCCCTCCTCCACTGTAGGAACTGGCACCAATGTCCAAATCTACACCAAAGTACTATACAAGTATTTATATAGATGCATTGAATCAGGAATACCCAACAGGACAAAATCATCCTCCGCAAGGAAGAGTAAACTTGTCTGGTGGACATCTGCAATAAATAAACTATATAACAAAAAGAAACAAATTACTGTCCAGGACCAAGAAGGAGCAGGTGCCCAATTGGAAGCAATCTCTCCTTACCCTGAACAAGCAAATAAGAGCACTAGTGAAATTCTCTAAAGCCAGCTTTAAGTCCAAATTGGCCGCATCTACTAGAGACAATCATAAGGCCTTCTTCACATATGTCCAAAATCTCAAAGAAAGCACCCAGATCTGTTCAGAACTGGTGATCAAGGACACCACATACACAAATGCCATAGATATGGCCAATCTACTAACTGACAGATTCAGCAAAAACTTCTCCCCTCTGTGTCCCATCAGTAAATCAGGACATTCCCAGTACCTGTCCCCACCCCTTATCTCTAAGGAACAGGTCGTCACTGCCCTCTCAAAGGCAAAAAATACAGCCTCCATAGGACTCGATAACATCCCTGGCTGCATCCTACATGAACTCAGGCATGAACCTGCAGCACCATTAAGCACCCTATTCAACAAAAGCCTGAGTACCATCTTTGTCCCAGCCGAGTGGAGGACAGCCACTGTCATCCCTTTACACAAAGATGGAGCATCCATCGATCTGGGAAATTATAGACCCATCAGCCTAACTAGCCTGATCTGCAAGGCCCAGGAATGGATTATCATGGACCTCATTAATAGGGATATTTGCAACCTCCAAATACTCGACCCCATACAGTTTGCCTTTGTCAAGGGGAGGTCATGTCTTTTAAATCTGATTGACTTCTTTGAGACAGTCACCAAAGGCATGGATAAGGGATTAGACAGTGCACACCACCTACTTTGACCTGGTCAAAGCCTTCAACACTATTCCCCACTTGGGCATAGTAGATAAACTCTCTCAACTAGGCATCAATTCATATATTACTAGATGGGTAGCAAACTGACTCACTGATAGAGCCCACCTAATCAAAATAGGGGAAGCCACCTCAAGCAGTCGACCCATAATGAGTGGCATACCCCAGGGATCGGTCTTGGGGCCTTTGTTATTTGGGATATACTTCTCTGAGGTGCAGGCCAAAACCACTGGACTATGGCTGATCAAGTTTGCAGATGACTGCAAGCTGGGAGCAATCATCAATTCCCCAAGTGATGTGGATGTCCTCCAAGAGGGTCTCACCCAAACAAATGACTGGTGCCAGAAACATGGCCTCAAGCTGAATGCCAACAAATCTATCATCATCACCTTTGGGGAGAATGACATCCCCACATATTATCACATTAATAACAATGGCCAAAGTACACAATCAGTAGTGAGGGATTTGGGCACCCAGGTTGATAACAACCTGACTTTTGACCACCATGTTGCTTCTGTTGTACTGAAAGCTTTCTACATGGCCCACCTCATATGTAAGGGTATCTCATCCAGGGACAAAGAGGTCATAACATCCTTCCCTTATAAGGTCGATTATTGAGTGCAATGCCACCTTCAGCATGTACCTCACAAAGCACATGCAGATGCTGGAAAGACCACAGAAGTTCCTCACCAGGAGAATCCAGGGCCTCACAAATCTACTCTACACAGATAGGCTAAAATCCCTATCCTTCTACTCAGGTTCATACAGATTCCTCAGGGGTGACATCTGTTTGGCATATAAAGCAATCTCAGACCCTGCCTTGATGGGACTGCTGTATATCCACAAGTCAAGCTCAACTCAAGCAGCCAGTATGCGCGACATCACTTTGGTCTGTGGATGTCAATAGGACTTGTTGGCGAGACAGATTTGTGTCCCAGAGACTCCCCCATTGGTGGAATAGACTCCCTCTCCATGTCAAGCAGAGTACCTCATGATCCCTTTTTAAGCACACCCTGGATAACTGGATGGGAAACAGAAAATACACCCCTGGGATTCCACCTGTGTCCCTGCTGGACAGGGGCTTTGGGTGCTGATTTGTCTAAACATGGGCTGAACTGTTGGCTAGGCTTATACGGGCCTTAGGGCCAATAGCTTAGTAACCTCATATGATCCTATGATCCTATGAAGAGCGTAAAAGGGATGTGCTCTATAGGGGTAATTAGCTATTAAGGGAAACACTGAATTATAGAATTGTTTCAGATTTGTTTGTACCATAGTTTGTAGTTTAGTGAAAAGTGGGGAGGTATATAATAGGGTTGGCAGGAGGTAGGCATTAGCCATAGTTTCTCTAGTTCTATTACTTAGAAAAGGTTTAGCTCTGCAGTGAAGTCCAAGCTTTTGGTGTTTTTTTTTTTTATGGCAGATTGGAAGTATAGATCAAATGTCATGTAGTTTTGTGTGGGAAACCTGTTTGACTGGTGTTTTTGAGGTGATTTTGGCAAGAAATTTGATGTGGGGTTGAGTGGTTTGTGGAGAAAATAAGTAATTTAGTTTTCTGGAGTTGATTAGGAATTGTGAATTGTTCAACTAAATTTATATGGATGCCAAGGATTATTGTGTTATTTCTTGTAGTTGTAAGTTAGAGGCTGTACAGATGAGCATAGAATCATCTACATATTATGTAAGAGTTGCATGCTTGGCAGCAGTGCACAGATAATGTATAAATATGTTAAATAGAAGTGGTCCAAGTATGGAGTCTTGTGTTACCCCCTGCTGTAATGGGTAGGAATGATGAGCATTCATGCTTCCATTTGACTGCTTGGAGTCTATCTGTTATGCAGCTATTAAACCCTGAGACAGAGAGACAGAGAGAGAGAGAGTTAGGGGAGACGGACCTAATAAGGAGAGTTTTTATAGCAGTTTGTTGTGTGAGATGGTATCAAATGCTTTTGCCAAGTCTGGGAATAATGAAGATACCAGGTTACAGATGTTTCTGTTTTTGTTAACGCTATCACAAAGTGCATTTGGGCACTATGATTAGGATAAAAACCATGTTTTTTAGGAGAGGCAGAAGATTGTTAGTGGTAGATACTGTAGTAATTGGGCATGGGTTTACTTTTCTAGGATTTTAGACAGTGGGACAGGATTGTAACCAGTCTGAAGTTAGAGAAACCAGCAGAGGATCCTCCCTTATGGAAAGGGATAACGCATGATTTTCTCCATATGGCAGGGACACGAGAGTCAAGAATGGATCTATTTATTAATAGTGATGTGGGGTATGCTAGGGCTTTTGCTGCAGTTTTCAGGAATTCAGATGGGAGATTGTTTGCGGAAGGAATTTTAGTTTTTAGTTTAAGAGATTTGTTTTTATTGTGGAGGTGGGACTGACTTGGGTGAGAAGTGGAATTGATTGTGGGTGTGTGGGTGGGGGTTGTAGATAGGTGGTGTGGTTGTCTTTGATAATTGAGGTAATGGCTTGTATGAAGTATTTTCTGAAGTTATCTGTAATAGTTGCCCAAGTGTTGCCAGGAGAGAGATTGGGTTGTGGTTTGTGTCCTGGGTTTAGTAAATTTTGGATAAATGACCAGAATAATTTTGGAGTATTTTGTTGTAGCTGTCTCATACTATATTTGCTTTTCTTTCTTTAATCTGTCTGAACTGTAATATAATTTCCTGGGATTTACTGGTGGGCCATGTTTCCAGGCATTGTCTCCAAGCACCATTATTTATTTGATATTTTTAAATAGCCATGGTGCTTAATTAAACTTAATCCTTTTTTCCCCGAAGGAGGCATGCTTATTTAGTATACTAGTAAATATTTTGTTAAATTCAAGGATGACCTTGTCAAGGGGGAGATATTTTAGTGTATTTGAGCTGAATTGCCTAAATATGGAGATGAAAATATCTGTATTAAAGATGGATACGTAATGCACATTCATGTACAGGTGTTGCTTTATTGGGCTGTTTATGAGCCTATTAACACAGCTGGGCAAGAGTTCACTAAGGTTACCAGATAAAGTGTCATTGGTAGAGATATTATTTAGTTTGTTGGAGAGCATGCAGTTTAAAGTACAGGCCTTAGATGACGATTTGTTATATCTGGTTGAAGTATTAATAAGTTGTGAAAAAAAAAAAAAAAATATATATATATATATATATATATATATATATATATATATATATATATATATATATATAGGTAAAATGCTAGCAGTGGGAAGCCAGTCAGTATTCAGGTCCCCGGGGATGATGGTTTCTTGGGTTATATTGAACGATATCTAATATAGCATGTCCTCTTTAGTGCTAATATTATTGCCTGTGAGATATACAGAGCTATGGCACATGTGGTCATTTAAGAATTGAACTTGAGTAGGGAAATGAGAATTTCTGCATTGCTGACTACAGGATGCTTTTTCGATAGTGGTATATTCATGTTATTTGGGTGTGCAATGGCTACAGCTCTTGCTTTTCTGTATTTTGGTTGGCCCAAAGGATGCAATATTGTGACAAGATGATTTATATGTCTTTTATAGGTTCTTATGTTCATAGATATATACTAGGCTAATGGCCACCCATGCCTTTATAAGTTTAGCCATGCAACCCAACCCAATAGGGTCTCTATGTACCATGGGCATTTATTAGAAGGGGTTATATTAATTAGGAAGTTTATAGAGGTTATGTGTTGGGATATGTTAGTCTGAACATTACTGTCTGCCTCTGTCAGAGATGTGGCAGCCAGATCCAGGGTACAATTTTGATTTTCCATCTACTGGTCAGTGTTACACTTAAGGGATGGACTATACTTCACATAGATGGTTAGCTTAATCCACAGCATGGGGATCCTCTGAAACACATATCTGTCTTGCCAACATGTTTTATGTCACAAGCAAATAATCTTTGGATCTGTTGGTTCTAATGCTGTTCATTTTGAGGATGTGCAAAAGGTCCATCAGATCTGGATCAGAGGATGCCTTGTATGCCAGGCATAGATCACCTCTCAGTAACCTGTAGAAGACTGAATATAGAGATAGGGCATTAAAGCAAGCTGTACAGGCAATGTGTTTATACCCTGGATTCTCCTGATAAGGAATCTTTGTGGACATTCCAACTGTTGCATATGTCTGGTCAGGTACACATTAAAGGGGGCATATACTCAATGGTGGGTCTAATAAGGGCAGAATAAAATGTCGCTATGACTTCCGTGATGCCTTCCTTGATTCCTGAATGCCATGCCTTACTTATAAGTTGGATAACATAGAATGATTTTTCTTACTACCTTAGCTGCATGTTGGTTAAATGCCCGATTACCAAATACATGTATGTCCAGATCCCACTGGGTGGCAATTTTCCCAAAAGGCACTATGATACATTTCTAGGCATTGAGTTTCAGTCTGTGACTTTGGCACCAGTCAACTGCCTGTGTTAGACCCTCCTGTAACATGTTTGTATCATGGAGAGAATCTATAATAGCTCCCAATTTGGAGTTATCTGAGATCTTAGTCTGCCAAAGACCCTTGATATTAGCTTTTACCTCTAAGAAGTAGATTTCAAATAAAAGCGGTCCTAGAACGGAGACCTGAGGCACTCTTCTGGTGGCCAGTCTCTTAGTGGAGGTGGGTACACACAGTCACAGTAGTTAACCAATGCTGGATTCAACCCCTCTACCAGTCTAGTTACACATTCTATAGAACAAAGAAGTGCCACAGGAGAAGTTTATAGAAATTTATAGGCAGCCCTCTGCTAGTGAAAATACATCTCCTAAGTGGAATTTTACATAAGGAGCATTGTCACTGAGCCAATTGTACATGACAGTACACACAGTCACACTAGTTAACCAGTTTTGGATTCAAAAATCCTAACTATTTTGTTACACATTCTATAGAGCAGTGGATTAGCCACAAAGACCACAGGCAAAGTCTAAAATAGCACAAATAGCACAGACGTATTTCACAACATTATTTCCACTTTTAGTCTGGTTTCAATTATTGCTAGGATGGCAGGCTTTATGACAGATATTTATGAGATTAATGTTAATGACTTTTAGGCTAGTTTTACTTGCTTTTTTGGGATGGGGTATTATCCTTATATTGATTTTTGAGTGGTTATGGGAGTGGCTATAGTTGTAGGGTCTGGGTATATGTCACTACAAAGTTGCAATGTGGGTAGGGACAGCTGGCATATATGAGAATTGATAATAGGTAGTTTGTGTGTGTAAGTATGTGGCATGGACTGTGTTATATTACCATTTATAAGGAAAATTGGTGGAAATGTGATACAGGGGAAATAATAACATGTATGATGTGGGTTGGGAGAGGGCAGGTGAGAAGGTCTCAGGGTAGAATGTGTTATAGAGTACAACTGCCTGGATGTTAGAGTGAAAACATAATATGTAGTGATTAATAGATAAGTGGAGGGAAAAGTTAGCAAAGGCTGTACTGTATAGAGATTGGCTGGTATAGGGTGGGTAGAGATAAGGGAAGTATAAACATAGATGAAGTGGCGGTGGGTGGAAATTGGGGGTAGGATAGGGGAGTGAAGTGAAATAGACTTTGGTGAGGGCAAAAGGAGGAGGCTAGCCCTGCTGGCAGTCTAAGACCTAAGAGAATAATCAGTTTGACAAATCTACCTGTAAATGTACCTGCTTGCTGCTTCAGCTGAGGAAGGCACTAGAAGAGTAGCAGGAGTGGGGAATTCTATGGGTACCATATCTTATTATTGTATTATATAGCACAAAATGCTTTCACTTTAATTCACTATAGTAGGGAAGCCAGCTATTACTGTTAAGGTATGTGAGGCTGGGCAGTCAGTTCTAACTGTACACAGATCTACTACTAAGCACAGCAATGAAATCATTTTTAGACTAACATACAGTGAATTTGGTGGTCAGGTAGGAAAGACAATTTCTGGAAACTCATGGTGTCTACTTAATTTTCAGTTGCCAGCATATGTTCAGGATGTGATTTTGAACCATTTCCCTCATTGTGTTTATGACTGATTTATCTTAGTCTAGACAACTGCAGGAAAAGAAAAACACAGATGGAAAAGTTTACAAGATTAAAGCACTATATCAATAAAGAATAGTGACACAAGAAATCTGCATAGATAGAGCAAATAATAAACAGTTTGAGATTATCAGTTTAGAAGTTCATTGAGAAATAGCATGGCAGTGATGAGTCTCAGCCCTTTAGTACACCCTGAGGGTAAAAACGCAGAGGAGCAACTGAGTCCAGGCCAAGAGAGATGCAACCAACAGCTCCAAAGATTAACAGGAGCAACAAATTCACATTCTACCTGCTGCTTCTGTCTGCAAATGCTTTATCAGAGCACTATGTCTACTGCTGTCTAAAGAGCTGCATCTTTAGAAGATGAGGTGTCAAATGACACACTAGGAGTATTTTAATTCCAGACAGTAGCATCACAGCTACACTCCCAAATTCACTTGTCATTTAACCATGTTTGGTGGCATGAGTGGAGACACACACACACACACACACACACACACACACACACACACACACACACACACACACACACACACACAGTTTTATTCCTGCTGTGATGTTATCAAGGATTGCAATTCGCATCTACCAGCTGACTTTCCAAGAAAGAAGAAAGACATAGAAGTAGTTTTTAAACCATACCCTAGTGGTAGACTTGATCATTGGAAATAAAACTAATAATGTGCAGAAATGATAGAAATCTAGAAAGTCATGAATACAGACAATATGGGTGCAAGGAGCAAGAGAAATATTGTTTTTGAGGTGAACAACAGTCAGGTTGTGCAACAGATTATTTATTTTATTTTTCTTAATTTTATCTGTTTGTTGACTGGGTAAGTACACTGGACTGAAGTGCCAATTTTCAGGAGCACTGTCTGGAGGACAAAAATCAGACTTTGTACCATGCACACAGAAAGCAGTTCCTTACCCACTCAGAGCTTTAATTCAATCAAAGGTAATTACTGACATAAAATTCTAAACAGTGAAGAACCTGAATCCATACCTCCCAACCTCTTAGCACAGGAAATCTGGACAAAGCCTAAAATAAAGAGGGGACAAAGGCTCAAAAATAGGGACATATTTAAAAAAGAAAAAAAAAGATAGGGACAGATTTTAAATATTGCTCCTATAAACTTAGAACATTGCTAGAATAATAGGTTTTGTGTTAGCAAGCATTTTTGGAAGGTTATAAACTCTTAAACTCAAATGTGTGCCATTACTTAGTGACTTCAGTTCTCAGTATTTGACAGAAAGACATGAATTTTATGGGGAGCAGATCAAAAATATGAGGTAAAAATCTGGACAGTTGAGAGGTATGCGAATACCTTCAAAGTCTGTTAGCAGATTTTAGGACAACTGAAGGCACATAAGATGGTATTTCCAGGATACTGATTTATTACCTAAAATATACAGGTGATACATTGTATTATCTCAACTCCTACATTGTGGAGAACAATGTCACTGTTAATCTGCCTCCTCTCTTGCTAAATGTTTAAGTCAGCGTAAAATAACGCTGTTACTCAGACTTTCATTATTACTGTAATTTCAAACACAACAGGGTGGCACATTGAAGCAGCGGATAGTGTTATTGTCTCACAGCAAGAGGTTCCCCAGTTCAATTCTTGGCTGGGTGCCTTCTGTGTGCATTCCCTCTTTGTGTTTGTATAGGTTTCCTTCCATATCCCAAACACATACAGTAGGTGGACTGGACACTCTAAATTGGCCATAGGAGTAAGTGTATGTGTGTGTGTGTGGTATGGAAGAACTAGCAGGGCAGGGCTTGCCACCAAGTGGTGTAAACCTTGGCTCTAGATGATTGTCACTGTTGAAGTGACACTCTGACCCCATGTGCAAACATGGGAAAAAGGAGTTGCGGATGCATGGATAGATGGATGGATTCAAACACAACAGTGTCTTTGTTCTAGTTTTAGTCACTATCTGAACATATATCCTGTAACTGGTAGATTGCAGGCTATGCATAAAAAACACTTATCAGAACCAGCACTGTTGAAATACAAACCTTTCTATAGAGAAGAATTGTGTCCAGTATTTCCGTCTTATTTTCAGCAGTAAAAACTTTACCTATAATTCTTTCTCTCTTCAAAAAAGCATCATAAGAGAACCTTGCAACAAACTCAAAATGTTTGCTTGGATCCATCTGCAATAGAAAAACAGAGGTCAAAAAGTTAGTTCTATGTCTTGCCCTCCCATTGACCAGCCATGAAACATTGCATCATCATCATCATCGACAGTATAGAGCTCAATAGTTTTATCTTATGTATTTTATATACATGGGATAATGGAGTACATTAAAAAGTAATGGGTTTGAAAATGATTCAGATTATTAAAAGCAGCACCCAAGTGGTGAACACTAAGTGTAATTATTAGTTCTTAACTATAGATTGCCATCTTAATATCACAGTACCAGTTACTATTGTAAATCATAGAGAATTCTGATTAGGTCTCCAATAATAACCAGCTTATTATGTGTTTAAGACATGGATACTAAGAAATTTGCTCTCATATTAAATCTTGGCATCGCTATCAAGAACGAATAAGGCTGGCTATAAACAAAGACCCAGTCATAATTCTTTGTAGGGTGTGTAGCTTTATTTGCTCCATACACTACTAGTTGAAGAAAAACGTGCAGCAGTTCAAAGTGTTTTAATGGCTTTCAAAAGTCTTTAAAAGTCAAAAAAATGCTTGCCACTGTCAGAAAGAAAGAAAGTGCTCCTCTCTATAATTAACTTGTTAAACACTTTGTTTTGTCATACTTTTTGTTTGTAGGTGTGTCAGAATAAAGTTCTATCAGTTTTCAAAAGCTGTTTTACATTCTGCCATTGTTCTTTGCCAGTCGGCACTGTCTGCTGTTAGTCCCAATCTTAACAGCACTTGGGTGTCTTTAACAAGCTTTTGTGAAGCAACCCTAAGCTCTGTTAGGTTCAGGTCTTGAGCTACAGACATTCTTGGCCAATTTTTTTCATGATTTCAGAGCATAATTGAGACATTCCATGTACCACGAAAAAGTTAAGAACTAGTAAGTTTAAGTACTCACCATATGAAAGCGGCACATGCTGAAATAGAAACGAGTTGTGATAATCATATGACATCATCATGACTGATAGTGATACTGTATTTGGTTTACCTACTGATATCTGATTCTGCTGACGATTGCATAAAGCAAATATTGCCAGCCACACAGATCTATTAACATTAGAACATGGTCAGCAAACCAAAACACCCTAGGTCAGTTATAACAAGATGGTTCCTAAACCTATCATGTGAGTAGATCTAAACATGTAAAACAAACCATTAGATGAAATCACCCTTCTTAATAGCACTCCTTCTCAGAAGCTGTAGGTTATGGTAGTGCCACTGCCATAGAAAAATTATTTATAGTTTAGAGCTAGTATTTAGTTTCTTTGAGGATTTCTTATCAATGGGGAAACACCTTATCTGACTGGTTTAAAGCACTGTCCTTTCATTCCTACACAAATCATGCAAACAAAAATGTTCTAAAAAGATAAACTCATAAATCCTACAGAGACTGAAATTCACATTCTGAGAACTGTGGAAATCACATGAAATGTATACACAAAAATGGCAGGAGTACTCCTAAAAGTAATAATAGGAAGGGGAATGTGGTAGTTATGTACCAAGTGACTTTGGTGTATACAAACAATGTGAAAATTCAGTAAGGACATTACAAGATACTAGCGTGCATGATACAGAACACTACAGTTGCAGGAGTATTTGATGAGACCCTGTACTCAGTATAATGTGATTTATTTGTTGTGTTTTGACTTAGCACATCACTGATTTTGCTTCAACAATTTTAAAGCTTTTCTACAGGTACAATAGAATATATGAGGAGTTGTTCAGTCAAATTCACTGTTGGTCCTTGAATAATCTTACATACATTGTGCAGTGCTACAAGGGTCCATGTTTGGGACATACCCTCCCAGCAATGGTTAGGGTGCACGAAATTGCACACACACACACACACACACACACACACACACACACACACACACACACACACGCATGCACACACACACACACACACACACACACACATGGCCATGCCCTGTTTCTGAATAATATAAACCCTTCAGAGCTACCTCTAACTGCACTTAAAGATACCTCATGATGTTGTGAATGTTTTGCAGAAATAAAAGATTATCAACAATCAAAAATACAATGTCGCTGTTCTCTTCGACACACCAGGTGCAAGCTGGTCAGTTTTCCATTCCAGCAGGTCTATTCAAGTTTTGTCTATGGCAAAAGATAAGTCAGAATCCGAACAGCTGCAATTACCTTAAGCACCTCTTGGCCCCTGAAAAGAGACTGATCATCACAGAGTACATTAGCCTACTGTGCTCTTTTATCTAGTCTCAGCATCTTTCCATCTCTCATCTTAATGTTGTGTTGCATAACTTCCTACTATCTTCCCCTCCTTATGGTGAAAGTATTGTTTACTCTGTATGATATTTTTTGGCATGCCTGTGAATTCTCACTCTCTCTGTCTTATATGAAATGTATTTGTAACCTTTCATCTCTAGGCCCCTACATGATGTTGACTGAGCTGTTTCCCAGACTTTTTCTGTCTAAAGCTTTTGCACCAATATCAGCTCTACCACTGAAATGTACTACGCAGCTTCTGTAGGTTTGAAACACCATTATATTTGGCTTTTTGAAGCCTTATTAGAAGGTTTGATTTCTAGGAATATGTATGAGTTTTTTGTAGTAGACAAACCCAGGAAAGGGCACCTCTTTGGAATTCCAAAGATACATAAGGATGGGCACTGTCCCCCTTATAGGCCCATAGTTTCTTCACCAGCATCGAAGTTAGAGCCATGTTCCAAGTTTATGGATATAACTTTGCTTGAGATAGTGCAGAAGACAGACTCCTTTATTAGGGATTCTTTTTATTTTTTAAGTAAAATCAATAAAATTAAAGGTTGAAGCTGGTGATTTGCTGGTGACAGTTGATGTGGCATCTTTATATACCTGCATTCCTCATGACGTGGGGTTAGAGTGGGTTGTAAATTTGTTAATCAACAGTGGAGAATATGAATTAGAAAAGTGCAGGTTCATGTTGGAATGTATGGATAATATTCTTTCATACAATTACTTCATGTTTGACAACGAACATTTTTTGCAAACCAAGGGGGTGGCAATGGGTGCCAGGATGGCTCCCAATTATGCCAACTTAGTTCTGGCTTACTGGGAAAACAACATTATGTCCAAGTTTACCAACAGACAGAAAATTGTGAGTTATTATTTGTTTTTTATTTGGAGAGGCACACAAACTGAGCTCTTACAGTTCATTGAAGACATGAACAATAGCACCTCTTTTTTGCATTTTACTGGTAGCTGGAACAATTGTAAGATATATTTTTTAGATTTAGAAGTTATTAAAGAGGAAGGTAAAGATTTTTGGGGGGTCCTGCATCAGTTATAAGAATGTGGCAAGCAATGGTCTTTTGAGTTACTCTAGTATGCATCCCACTTATATGAAATATAACATTATAAAGGGGCAGTTAGTAAGACATAAGAGACTTACAAGCGATGAAGCACAGTTAGATTTGTTAGTGCAGGAATTGCATTCTAGATTCAAAAACAGAGGGTACCCTTCTAAAATAGTCCAAGACATTATTAGCACAAGTGAAAGGGAGGGGGTTAGTGGAAACACACAAAACAAGAAGGATTGGGTAACATCCATGTTGTTAACTTTTACCTTAGACAGTAAAGAAATTAAAAACATAGTGTCCAACAACTGGAGAATATTAGTTTCAAATAGTGATTTTCAGGTGGTAGTAGGAGAAGCCCCCATTTTTGTTAACACAAGAGGAAGGAATTTTAAAGAAATGTTAGAAAGTGGACAAGGAAAAAAGCCTCAAGGCAACATAGGTACTTTTAAATGCAAAAGTTGCAATTTTTGTAAATACATTTCAGAGGGAGCAGATTTTAATGTTGCAACTCAGAGCAAGATGTGGCATGTTCCTGACATTTTTATTTGTAAATCTACATTTGTGGTATGCATGGCAAAATGCTCCACTTGTTCTTCATTCTATATTGGGAAAACCAATAGGTAACTTAAAAACAGAATGTATGAACACTCTTATGCCATCAAAAAGAAAAATGTAGATAATGCTCTTTAGAAGCACACTTTAAACTGTGTGAGTAGCAATAACAGTGTTAAGTTTCTTTTTACAGTTATAGATCATGTTCCATTGGGCTTTAATGGAGACAGAGATGGGGAATTAGATTTTAGAGAGTTTAAATGGCAGGTTTTATTAGATGCATGCAGAGCACCAGGGCTTAACAATGGTGTCAACTATAAAGCTGTGTTGAAAAGAAAAGCTTATAACAAATGTAAATAGTTTATATGTTTGTTTGAAATGTATGCTTTATTTAAAATGCATTTTTATTTAAACGCATTTTAAACATTTTTTTATATCAAGTTTAAGTAAAATGAGATTTGATTGGTGTGATGTGTATTGATGATGGTATAAAAATGAGACAGCTTTTTAACACTTTGTTCTGATGAAGGCCTAATTCTTAGGCTGAAAGCGCTAAACCAGTGGATTAAAGTTAATTTTGTGTGATACAGTGCTCCATTATCACTAGTAGTTTTCTTTTTATTTTACCAAAGTTACACAAAGTGTGAGACAAGTCTGCAGTTTTCTTTGAACTGTTATGACTCTGTCATAGTCCATGTTGGTGTGAATGACTTCAGATGTACCTCCCTGGACTATATGAAGAGAGACATGATTGAGCTCACTGAATATGTGTCCCAGGCAGGTATGTCCCTAGCCTTAAGCAGCATTCTACTGTCACCCAGAATGATGCTTCAATACAAACAGAAAATGACTAACTTTAACAATTGCCTTAGTTTCTGGTGTTGCTCCAAGGGGATCCAGTACCTGACAGCCTGGGATGACATCATTGACAAACCAAGATGCTTTGCCAGAGACGGCCTGCATCTGTCTCCCTTGGGCTTCAGGCTCCTGGCAAAGGCTGTTGCCTACCCCACAGTGCTTGTTTTAAGCAATGCCATGAGGTCAAAACTACCAACATCAAAATTTCATCAAAATGTAAATTAAAGGTCATGCTGCTAAACACTAGGAGTCTAAACATGAAACTGCACTCATTGCAAGAATTCTTAATCCTGGAAGATGCTGACATTGGTGCAGTTACAGAAACCTGGTTCAAAGCTGTGGACAGCACCTCAGCCATACCAGGTTACTCATCCTATCATAATTCAGACGCCAAACCATGGGCAGCAAATCAAAAGGAGGTGTAGTTGCAATATATATAAAAGACATACACACCTCCATGCTGGTCAAACAGTATATCACACATGAAACACTCCAGGTGCAGTTAACAATTGACAAGACCCCTATTCAAATCATAGCTAGCTATAGGCCTCCAACTTTGATTCATGATGCCCACTCCACTTATCTGGACCTCTTCGAATCTACCAAGATTCAACCCTTTACCCTGATCCTGGGTGACTTTAACTATCCAACCATAGACTGGAAGAAATACTCATGCCAAAACATAAAAGCCCAGAGATTCCTTGATCTCGTCAATGCAAATGCCTTGGGCCAGTTGGTCGACACCCCCACAAATGGTGGAAAATATCTTGGACTTGGTATTAACCAACATGAGTAACCACTGCAGCATCCCTACAGTGTTATCATCCCTGGTAAGATCTGACCACAAAGTGGTCACTTTCAAAGTCACCACCCCACCCCACCCCCCACCCCCAGCTAGGGTCAAGCAAACAGAAAGCTGATTACAACCTCCTGAGGGAAGATATAAACAGCTTCACAGCCCCTCCCCTCCATAGGAACTGGTACATATGTCCAAACCTACACCAAAATACTGTATGAGCATTTATATAGCTCAAGGAATCAGGAATACCTGACAGGACCAAATCCTCCTCCTCATGGAAGAGTAAAGTTTTCTGGTGGACATCTGCAATAAATAAACTCTATAATAAAAGGAAAACAATGCTGTCCAGGACCAAGAAGGAGCAAGTGCCTAATTGGAAGCAATCTCTCCCTAGCCTGAACAAGAAAATAAGAGCACTAGTTAAATCCTCCAAAGCAAACTTTGAGTTCAAACTGGCCACATCTACTAAAGGCAATCATAAGGTCTTCTCCACATATGTCCGCAGTCTCAAGGGAAGCATCTAGACCTAGAACTGGTGGTCAAGGACACCACATACACAAATGCTGTAGATACAGGCAACCTGCTGGCAAACAGATTCAGTGAAAACTTCACCCTTCTGTCCCCCCATCAGTAAAACAGGACATCCCCAGTTCCTGCCCCCTCCTCTTATCTCTAAGGAGCAAGTCATCACTCCCCTCTCAAAGGCAAAATATACAGCCTCTATGGGACCCAATAACATCACAGGCTGCATCCAACATGATCTCAGGCAGGAACTTGCAGCACCATTAGGCACCCTATTCAACCAAAGCCTGAGTACCAGCTTCATCCCAGCCAAGTGGAGGACAGCCACTGTCATCCCTTCGCACAAAGATGGAGTGTCCACCGATCCAGGAAAATATAGATGCATCAGCCTAACTAGCCTGATCTGCAAAGCCATGGAGCAGATTATCATAGACCTCCTTAACAAGGTCATTGGCAACTTCCAGACACTCAATCCCACACAGTTTGGTTTCGTCAAGGGGAGGTCATGCCTGTTAAATTTGGTTGACTTCTTTGAGACAGTCACGAAAGCCATGGATGAGGGGAAGATGGTGCACACTAACTACCTTGACCTGGCCAAAGCCTTCAGTACTATTCCCCACTCAGGTATAGTAGACAAACTCTCTCAACTAAGCATCAGTCTATATGTTACCAGATGGGTAGTAAACTAGCTCACTGATAGAACCCACCTAGTCAAAATAGGGAAGCCACCTCAAGCAATAGACCCATAACAAGTGGTGTGCTCCAGGGATCGGTCTTGGGACCTCTGCTGTTTGGGATATACATTTTGAGGTGCAGGCCAAAACCAGTGGTATATGGCTGACCAAGTTTGCAGATGACTGCAAGCTGGGTGCTGTCATCAATTACCGTAGTGATGTGGACATCCTCCAAGAGAGTCTCACCCAAACTAATGACTGGTGCCAGAAACATGGCCTCAAACTGAATACCAAAAAATGCATCATCATCCCCTTTGGGAAGAGTGACATCCCCACAAATTATCACATTGATAATAAGGTCCTAAGTACGCAATCAGTCATGAGGGACTTGGGCTCCCAGATTGATAGCAAACTGACTTTTGACCACCATATTCCCTCCATTGTATGGAAAGCTTTTCATGGCCCACTTCATTAGTAAGGGTATCTCATCCAGGGACAAGGTGGTCATAACATCCCTGTACTCTTCCCTTATAAGACCCATTACTGAGTACAGTGCCCCTTTTGGCATGTACCTCACAAAGCACATGCAGCAGCTGGAGAGACCACAGAGTTCCTCACCAGGAGAATCCAGGGCCTTAAACATCTACCCTCTATTCAGTCTCCTACGGATTTCTCAGAGGTGACCTCTGTCTGGCATACAAAGCAATCTCAGACCCCACCCTGATGGGACTGCTGCATATTCACAAATCAAGCTCCACTCGAGTAACCTGCACACGCGACTTCAACTTGGTCTGTGACATCAATAGGAATCCCAGAGACTCCCCCTTTTGTGGAATAGATTCCCTTTCCATGTCAAACAATGTACCTCATAACCCTTTTTAACTGCAACCTGGATAACTGAATGGGAAACAGAAAATACACCCCTGGGATTCCACCTATGTCCCTGATGGACAGTGGCATAGGGCACTGACTTGTTGGAATATGGGCTAAATTCTTGGCTAGGCTTGTAAGGGCCTCAGGGCCAATAGCCTAGTAACTTTCTATGATACTATGATCCTATAGGAAAACAAAAGCATTTTAGGCATAACGCAGAAAGGAGGATGGGAGTAGTCCTGATCAGAGTGAGTAAGAACAGAAGATAAGTCATGTAAGATAAGGAACACACACAGGCACTGAATGAATATTTCACCTCTCTGATCATAAAGGAAGGGAAGGGAAGAGCATGGTATTGTGCTGTGGGAAAGACAGAACAGGACAAGATAGGCAGGGGAAACTAGAGGAGGATAAGAAACAAGTACCAGATAGACTGAGTGGGCAGATTTCCTCTTGGGGATCTTCAGATCACTGGTGAACACAGATGTACCTGAGAACTGAAATACAGAAAGAGTTGTATACTTGTACAAGGCAATGAGCAGGAAATGTAAGCCAATTAGACTAACAGTGGTGCCATAGAAAGTCTTGATAGAAAGCATGGTTAGTTTCCCAGGGGTAACACTCTCCATGAGAACAGCTAACAAGAGTTTGTGGTGAGACAATACTCAGTCAAACTAGAGTTATCTTTATGACTGGATTGCAGGTACAGGAGGACTCAGCTGGTGAGAACCACCAGTAAACATGATCTGATTGGACTTTATTTTAACTCAATCTCACACAGTCAGCTGATGGGGAAAATGGCAAAGTGTGGGAGACTGGATTGAAAGCAAGGAATTGGATGGCAGCATGTTCGTAGGGACATGATACAGATGGTTGTGATGATGCATATCCACAAAACAAACAGCACCAGAATTACCCATTCTAAGGACTTAAATCTTGCCTGTGATATAAATAGGACCTGCTGGAGAGATAAAGTTTGTATCCTAGAGATTATCTCATCTATGGAACAGACTACCCATCCATGTGAAGCAGAGTTCCTCCCTAACCCAATTCAAGTGCAACGGATAATTGGGTGGGAAATCAGAAACTCATCCCTGGTTTGGCACCTATATCTCTAATGGACACACACAGTTTCTTTACACTCTCCACACATTGCATTGAACCTATTTAATTTTCTCCTCACCTTTAGTCCAAATATAGAATGATTAACTGCACTTCAACTCAAACCAAAACAAGGCTAAGTGCAAGAATCCACTTCAAAAAAGTATGTGTAATTTCCCAATACATACTAAAATCCTTCTAGGAGGAGATGTATACCCTAATCCTGACCCCACCTATGACAATGAACACAAAGATAATTCTCTCCCACACACATTTCTAACCCAACAACATCCAGTCCCCAACCCTGGTGATCTAATTTTTGCTGCAATAAATGTTAGAGCTTAAGAAATAAAACTGCTGAACTACATGCCTGCATTACCCAACATAAGCTTGACATTCTTGCTGCAACTGAAGCTTAGCTTAAACCCCGCATAAAGAACTGCAAAGTTATACCACCTAACGATAATATCATCTGTAATGACCATATAAAGAGGAAAGGTGGTGATATTGCTTTAATATTTCCCAACACCTACTACATTTCCCCTTACAGCAAAAGGATTCCAGAATTCAGTTCAGCAGAGCTTCTTACTGCTTTCCTTAAAATAAACAATTATAAACAAAGATGTATTACTGTCCTTTACATCCCTCCTGGCGACAATACAGCTATACTGGAAGATATTCATAACATTTCCACAAGACAAAATGCTACTAGGTGATGTGAATGTCAGTTGGTTGGACATAAACTCGAACTCCCCAATGTGTATCATGAACTTATATAGTTCGACACAACTAATTAATAGCCCTGCATATTATAGTTACACATCAAATTCCCTATTAGACTGGATCCTGGTATCAGACCCTAGCAAATACACCACCACAGGTACTGTGTCAGACTTTTTCAGTGATCATCTCCCAATCTATATGACCAGAAATCTCACACATCCAGTTAAACAGGATATTTATAAAAGAATACACAATCTTTCCAAGTTTAACCCAGAAATATTCATTACCACACTACCACGATTAAACAGAGTAGAATGATAATGCAGAATAGAGAAAAAGATTGGAAAGAATGGCAGAAATATAAAACACCTCAATACCTTTAAAACTACAGAATGTTACACAATCATACTAAAAACGCAAATAAATGACGACAAAAAACTATACTATAATAACTTTCAGAATAATACTGAACACAACCCTAAAAAATTGTTGACATCTATTAAAGAAATCTTATATCCTGGCCAAAAATTCAACCCAAACCCCTCTCCCAATAAGTCACCACTCGAAACTGCAACACAGTTCCAACTCTTATTTTATAGGTAGTATAGCATCTCTAACCAAGGATTCCTCAACATCTAATCCCAACCCTGCCCAAAAGTCACATGTTACCAGATCCACTTTCACATCCAAACCTATGTCCACATCCTATATATAACTATTCTTGAACAAACCTAAACCATGCTCTTCTTCAGCTGATGACCTTCTAAGTAAGTATCTAAAAAAGCAGCCAATAACATTTCCTAGCCTGCCTCAATCCTTATAAATAGGTCAGTCCAGGAATCCCACATTCCCTCTGTCTGGAAAACGTCACGCATTATCCCTCTGTCCAGAGGATGAAATTCAACAGGCATTAATAATTTAAACCTATAGCAATCTTATCTCCCCTCATCAAAATACTTGAAAAATGTATTCAAAAATAATTGCTAGACTATCTCTTACAGGAAGAATTCTTATCCCCTACACAACATGGCTTCCATCCTTCAAATAGTACTAGCGCTGCCCTTCAGACCTATACAGATACTGTTAATAAAGCTAGATACAATGGTAAATTAGTATCTTCCTTATTGTAGACATGTCTAAACCCTTTGACACAATTTGTCACATCAGACTTCTACTTCAAATGTTCTGACTAGGCTCTCTCAGCCCACCCTAATGTGGTTCAAATGTTACCTGTCCAATAGGTATAGTAAAATGGCACTCCATGCTCTTTCTTCACCTCCAAGACACCACCAGTATACCACACGGCTCTATCCTTGGTCCCCTCTTGTTTAACATTTTCACCAACACCCGCTACACATCCACACAACAGGCCACCCTAATACACTACGCAGATGATTTCACTGTCATTTGCACATCTGACAACAGAGTACACCTCCAGTAAATTACTCATGAATCTTTAACAGCCACTGAAACATTGCTTCATAACTTATGACTCATCCTCAACCCAAAAAAGATCAAACTACTATTTTTCCCCCAAATCCCTCTCTCATGAATACACAAAAATGTAACTGCCTTTCTCTTGATAATACAACCATTGAAGTCACCTCTCATAGTAAACTATTAGGGGTGATAGTGGATGATAACTTACATTCAACCTGCATATACAAAATTGCATAAGAAAAACTCATCAAAAATTAGGGATGCTTTACAGAGCCAAAAACTTTCTCATCAACTCACCTCAAACTACACTTGCCATTACCTTTCTGCTATCCACACTTTTTGTGGTGCACCCATCCTTACTAACCTCCATGTTTCACAAAAATTAAAACTTGAGCAATGCTATAACAAAGTCATAAATTTGCAGCAAATACCCCTGTCAGAACCCATCACTGTATAAAACTAAAAAGCCTAAGTTGGTTAGAACTGCCTCATCATCTAACATATACATAGCTTCTTACCACCTATAAAATTATCCAGCATCCATCTGCCTGTTCAGCACTAAAAATTATTCTACATAACTGTTCCCAGTCAGTCATTGTGATCCAGTGACCAAAAACTCCTGTCTGACTACAAACTTATCAAATCTGCTGGGCATTGTCTGTATTCATACAAGGTTGCTAAGGCTGGAACTCCTTACCTGAATCCATCAGGACAATACCCTCCCTCCCATCTTTCAAAACCACACTGAAAAACTTCCTAGCTAAAATCTGGCTCTGTTCTTGTTCAGTCCCAGGATAAACTATTTTCCTAAATGTGAACAAGTACCTTTTCATTCCTTATACCTCCTTACTCTCCCTTCTTCACTTACTTCCTTACTTCTATCAAATTCTCTTCCCTGACTTTCTCTGTAAATATACTATAAGCCTGTTTTTCCTTCACTTCATATTGTAGTTCCTATTTGTATTAGAATAACCTGTGTTTAATTTCTCTACAAGCTGTCTAAAATTTCTATAACATTAAATAATTGCAATATAACTTGTATCGATTCTTAACTAATGTTTACAGTGGATATAAAAAGTTTACATACCGCAGTTAAAATGCCAGGTTTTTGTGATATAAAAAATGAGACATCAATAAATAATTTCAAAAGTTTTCCCACCTTTAATGTGACCTATAACCTGTACAATTCAGTTGAAAAACAAACAAATCTGTTAGGGGGAAAAATATAAAAAATAAAAAAACCTACAATACGCTGGTTGCATAAGTGTGCACACCCTTAAACTAATACTTTGATGTGTGTGCACACCCTTAAACTAATACTTTATTGAAGCACCTTTTCATTTAATTACTGCATTCGGTCTTCTTGGGTACACACCTGCCCTCAATTAAAGAGACCCTGATTAACCCCAAATAAAGCTCAGTTGTCCTAGTAGGATTTTCCTGATGTTTACTCAGTTGCCTGCTACAGCAAAAGCCATAGTTCGCAGAGAGCTTGCAAAACATCAAAGGGATCTCATTGTTGAAAGGTATCAGTCAGGAGAAGGGTACAAAAACATTTCCACAGCATTGGATATACCGTGGAACACAGTGAAGACAGCCATCAAAAAGTGGAGAAAATATGAGACAACAGTGATGAAAAGAACTGGGAGTCCCTCCAAAATTGATGAAAAGACAAGGCAAAAACTGGTCAACGAGGCTGCCAAGAGACCTACAGAAACACTGAAGGAGCTGCACAAATTTCTGGCAAGTACTGGTTGTGTACTACATGTGACAACAATTGCCTGTATTCTCCATATGTCTGGGCTATGGGGTAGGGTTGCAAGACGGAAGCCTTTTTGTGCACAGGAAAACATCCAGGACCAGCTAAAATTTGCAAAACAATACATCAAGTCTCCCAAAAGCATGTAGGAAAATGTGTTATGGTCTGATGAGACCAAGGTTGAACTTTTTGGTCACAATTCCAAAAGGTATGTTTGGTACAAAAACAACACTTCGCATCACCAAAAGAACGCCATCTCCATGGTGAAACATGGTGTTGGCAGAATCATGCTTTGGGGTTGCTTTACTTCAGCTGGAACTAGGACTTTAGTCAAGGTGGAGGGAATTATAAACAGTTCCAAATACCAATCACTTTTGGCCCAAAACTTTCAGGTGTCTGCTAGAAAGCTGAAGACAAAGAGGAATTTCACCTTTCAACACAACAATGACCCCAAGCATGCATCCAAATCAACAAAAGAATGGCTTCACCAGAATAAAATTAAAGTTTTGAAGTGGTCCAGCCAGAGCCCAGACCTAAAGCCAATAGAAAATCTGTGGGGTGACCTGATCAGGACTATGCGCAAGAGATGTCCTCACAATCTGACAGATTTGGAGTGCTTTTGCAAGGAAGATTGGGCAAATATTGTCAAGTCAAGATGTGCCATGCTGATAGACTTCTAACCAAGAAGACCTAATGCTTTAATTAAATCAAAAGGTGCTTTGACAAAGTATTAGTTTAAGGGTGTTTACACACAACAAAGTATTAGTTTAAGGGTGTGCACACTTATGCAACCAGCATATTGTACGCTTGTTATTTTTTATATTTTATATTTATATTTTTCCCCTAACAAATTTATTTGTTTTTCAGATGAATTGTACAGGTTATTGGTCACATTAAAGGTGGGAAAAGTTTTAAAATGATTTATTGTGGTCTCATTTTTTTTATATCAGACAAACCTGGCAGGTTTTTTAAGCAATATTTTAATTGTTTAATTGTTTAATTGTTTTGTTAAGGGAATTTAACATGTATATAAGAAATTGAGATTAAAGATGAGTGTTCTGATGAAATCTACAGCTAGTAGAAGAAAGTGCTCAACCTGTATTTTAGTGTTGTACATTAAACTAGTTTTTAACCAACTGGAACGTGACACCCTGCTTCTTGGAATCATTTTTGTGCTTCAGTTTTGGCTATTGTTGGGATTCCTTGAATTTACAATTTTGAAACCTGGCAGTTTAACAGGGGTGTGTAAACTTTTGATATCCACTGTATAAATTATGTCTAATTTCTTATAATTATTTTTATAATTATTTAAACCGCAAATATTTTTGTTTTATTTTTGAAGAATGTAAAATTATTGTTCTTAAAATGTTTTGCAATAAATTAGTTTTCTCCCCAGGCCTCTGCTGAAAATGGGCTTTTACCAAGTCAGACTTTCCTGGTAATCAAATGTAAATAAATAAAGTGATGCAAAGCTATTCAAAACACAAAGAAAGTGTTCTCACACCTTTGATGAAAGCTTAGTTATGCACAATATATAAAGGCATTCTGTAGCTTTAAACCACCTATGATTACATGCCTCCCTTCCACAAGCAATTGCAAAGTGTGAAAATGTGCAATATTTGCATTGTGCTTTCAAAATAGTGGACCAGTCCTATGAAGGCATAAAAGCACCAAATGCAGACAACACAGAAAAATGCAAAGCTTTATGAAATGTATAGTTTAACATTTACTTAACTGTCTCAGTGACTCTGCCACACAATTGATATCTGTGAGGAATACAAGCAACTCTCCTGCTCCTAGAAAACTGAGTTCTGTTTGAAGTGAAACTGGAATTATGCTGAGAACTCACAAAAAATAAACCTTGAATCATAGTGTTATACTATTCCTTGGAACTTTTACAGTCACTGCTCAAAACAAAGTCAACTGGATCAGGAAAAGGAACACTCTTTTGAGCTGGTTGGATAGCACACAGTCTGCTTGATTGGTCAAACTTGAACTTTCATCCTTACCTCAGATATTTAGTTAAGGTAGCTCTCTGATTGGTACAATAATAGATTTGTCAAACATTGATCTGGTAATTCTCAGCTCAGATTGGTTGTCTGATTCTCTGGAATGCTGCATTCTGGTTTACACTCATCAGGAACCAGTTGGGTATGTGGCCTATTAGGAACTATGGTATCACTTCTAGATTGCACCATTTAGGACATACTTTTGTGGTTTTCTCTACTGTAATACTTGCCATGTCCACTTTTTTATCCCCTCAAACTTTAACTTGACTTGGTTTTAGGACACTGGTAATGGTTGCACATAGTGTTATCAATCATATAATTTTTTGTATGAAGCTTTAGTTTTTTTGGTCATTGCATTTAACTGCATGGTACAGAATAACTCATGGTTCAAGTCTTAGCTCATATTCATCTTCCAAGAATTAGCTGAGAAGGACATAGTCCCGTAGCATTGTGTAGAGTAGCCCAATATGCCATGAGATGCTTGTGAGGATATGCCTGTTTTAGTATCTTTTTAGCTGTCTGTATTGATCTCTCAGCTTCAACATTTGATTGTGCATTCTAAGGACTTGAATGGAAAATAGCTGTTAACTTAGAATTCACAGGACATAAACTGTGTGCCATTGTTTGAAACCAATTCTATAGGAAGACCATACCTTAAGAACAAAGTCACAAGTGAAGTAAACAAGAATAATAAGGTAGTTTTTCATTTAAAGACATAATAAGTCGATGATTATCTTATGCCGAGGATCTCATGTTAATGGTGTTGACTCAATGGCCCCCATATGCTGAAGTGGGCCCCAAGGCTAGATTTTTTTGTGGACCCCATAATTATATTTATAAAAAAAACAAGAAAATTATTGGAAAGTGTACTTTCTGGCTTTCATTACAGCAAATTTTTCAATTATTTTTGAGTAATTGACTTTTTGTAGCAAAATCATTTTCTATACATAAAATTGCCAAATGATTAAGCTGTTCTTGGCTAGTGGAATTTCTTTGCCACGTTTTTAATGAGTTTGCCAATTTACTGAACAATCTCTCAGCTGATGAGACAGTTACTGGAATAGTACAAAGCAATTTCAATGCAAGGCAAATATTGCCAAATATTTCTTGTAGATTTTTTTCATATATTAAATTAAGAAGTTTAATTGGTGACCTTTCCAAACCAAAAATGGTCTTGTGGATTGTTTTAAGGTGAAGTACTTCATTTATTAAATCATCCGACAAATCTCTTTCGTAAGCTTTTACAAGTATTGCTACTTTTGTGGTTAGCTGATCTTTGTCCAAATCCTGAAAATTTAAAATTGGAGAGAAGAATTTGCAAACATTATTCGCTGCTTCAAATCTTGTTTTTATATCGTTGATAATAAAATCCAACACTTGGTACACGACAGAATTTCAGAAGTCTCCTTCACAGTTTTCAGAATTTGTGCGCTTTTCGGGAAATTGGTGTTGGATTTCTATTGCCGCAGCAACTGCTTTAGCTTCATGAACAATATTTTCCCACAAATTGCGCAACGTCTGAATTTCTTCCACTAAGTATTTTACCAAGGCGGTCTCTATATCAAGAGATAATCCTTTGCTTTGTATGACAATATTCTTATTATCAATACTGGCTAGTATTTTATGCCAGAATATTGTCATCAACAGACCTTTATAAGAAGTGAAATATTTCTTCAAACCTTTAAGTGTATTTAGTGCTGAAGGAGTTAATCATGTAGCCATCTCACTAAGAATGTCATCTATCACAGCAAGTACACTGGGGTAATGTTTGACGATTGGATGCACAGCTTGTATTCTTTCACTCCATCTTGTTTCTGACACACTTTGAAGAGATAATGGTATGTGTTTTCTAAGTACCTCCCTGCGTGCAGGACTATGAGCGAAATAAAGTGTACAAGCTCTCTATATTTCCGAAAAATGTTATAACATCTGGATTGATTTTTGCAGCATTCACTCCTACATGATTTAATGAATGTGCACCACAGGGGGAGAACACTGCAAATTTGTTCTTTTCTAGGATGCGGGTTTGAATGCCAATTACTTTACCACGCATATTGGCGCCATTATCGTACCCTTGTGAACGTCAGTCTTGAAGAGGTATATTGTGCTTTTCAAGAGTAACAAGTATTTCTTCAGTTATTTTCTGTCCAGTTTTCCCAGTAAAATTTATGAATTCGATGAAATGTTCATTTACTTCAAATTCATTTAAATCTTTGTTTTGAAATACATATCTGAGAATCAGGACATTTTGCGAGATATCTTGTGTTGCATCAACAATTATACCATAAAAAATTGAGTCCCTTCTTTGATCCAGAATGTCTAGACAAAGGCCTATAAACTCATTTTGAGAATACCACGACAAATAATGGACATATCCTTTCATATTTCTTCCTTCTTCTATCTGATTTTGTTGAACTTTAGCAAGGTGTTGTCATGTTACTTCATCATATTTTGCAATTAGTTCCAAAAGCCCTAAAACATTTCCACTGTGGACATTTCCAATTGTTGTGTTCTCTCCTTGAAACGCTAAACCTCTAGATGCCAAAAAAAGTGTTACGTCTAAAATTCGTTGCAGAATAGCTTTCCACTTGGTTGTCTCAGACTGAATTTCTAGTTGGAAGGCTTTATCAATTCCATGTCCTTTTAATGAATCCAAAAGACATTTCCAAGCTACATATTGTTTCCATTGTTCAGCACTATTTTCATGAGATGGCAAAATATCATATAACTTTATCCAAGGTTTATTTTTAGGAGAAAATCCTTCTTGAGCTAAACAGCTTAAATTTTTGTTAAGTGGATCACATAAAAGTCGACATGGTAGGCAGTAAAGAATTTCTTTTGATGCACTCCATGTTAGCCATTCTCATGGAAAATGTTCACTTGTTCTATTATCTTTCATTTTTTTATATAAAAGCAACTTTTGAAATTCTCTACTATTAACATCTTTTGGCAATTTCTTATATATCTTTTGGAATTCTTGAAAGGTGGTCAGTTGTACTATTTCTTGTCGCAATTTATATGAAATTACTCAAGGCCGTGTACAAGGATCATCGTATTTTATATCAGGATTTTCGAAATGATGTATAACTGAAGTATCGACTGTATCATGTTCTTTCACAGCTAGTTCTTTTTAAGGTTTCTCATTTCCTTGTTCTACGACAGTTGAAACAGTGGCAGTCGCTTCCTCTTCGACTGATTTTTGAATTTTTGAATTCCCATAATTGCTATCTTCATGATTAGTACTATGCCCTAAATTCTTTTTGTCACCATATTTAAAGAATTTTGTTATCGATTGACGACCGCTTGATGCTTTTGCTTCTTTTTCGTATTTAAGTTTCCCTTTCTAAGCGCCAGACTTGTGTTTATAATTTGAAGCAGACATGGCATTACTTTTACTTGCTAATTTCTATAAAAAAAAAATAAAAGCCAAAAATATTTATATAACTTTTTCAAAATCAACATATCCATAAAGAACAGGATGAGTGCAAAGCAAAAATATTTACTTACGATTATGAACATACCTCTCAACCTGAAAACATCAAAAATCTGGACAAATGCCCACGAAAAATAGGTACAAATCTGTACACTAATTAACATAAAATCTGCATACCTAATTATGTAACCCCACCCATTCCAATAGAATTGTGAGAAACCAAATTCCAAATGCAAACTGAAGAACAGACAACCAAAATATGGCCCCAGAGTCCCACTGCAGCCATTCCAATGTCCCATTACTTGGCTATTTCACTCCATTTACCATAAACACTGGAATGTGCATACTACTTTACTTCTACAATGATTATTTGGATTTCATTTAAAACTTATTTTACATTTTATAGTATAAACACTAATAGACATCTGCTAAACAAAGCAATACAGTCTCAGAATGAAAATAGACTTAGCATTAAAACGTCTCTGTCCCTGAAATGCACATTCATTGAAACCCAGATACTAATGCTTAAATAAAATAGCTGCTGCTATAACCACTCTGCTTACTGAGTGTAACATTTGAATTAGAAAGCTGCGGAGCTGCTGCCAATAATGAACTACACAAACCGTGTGAGTTGCATGCTTAAATAATACAGCTGATCGCATACCTCTCAACTGTACAGATTTTTGCAGAATGTCCAGATTTCTGCCTAATATTTTTGGTCCATTTTTCATAAAATCGTGGTTTTATAGCAAATCATTGGCAAATCACTGAAGATTTAAGTCAGAAAATAATATCAGACATTTGAGTTTCAGACTTCATATCCTTCAGAAAATTAATATTAAAGCACATCCTGTTGCTCTATCTACTTTCTAAGTTTGTAAGTACAATATTCAAAAATTGTCCCTATCTTTGGGCCTTTGCCCCCTCCCCATTATTTATGGTTTTGTCCAGATTTCTTACTCTAAGAGGTTGAGAGGTATGCTGCTGTCATAACCACTCTGCTTACCGAGTGTAACATTTGAATTAGAAAGCTGCAGCTTCACGCACGCACACACACACACACACACACACACACACACACACACACACACACACACACACACACACACACTAATGCTTAAATAAAATAGCTGCTGCCATAACCCGACAAGTGCGCAGCCGCAGACAGCCATATCTTACACAAGAATCGACACATCCAAAGACTAGAAATTCAAAGCATGGCATGGCTATTTATTTTTTCACACTAACAGTTACAAAAGAAGAGTCATGGGTTCTTGCAACACATGCCTTCAAAATAAGTAATCCATTATCCCTAAGCTAGTAATAGCCATTACTCAAAGTAGCTGTTATTCATGTACTTAACAGTCGGGTACTCGGGTTAAAAAAAAAGTTATTTGTTTTGATACAAAAATAACAGGTAAACTTCCAAAAAAAGAATAACATGATAATACAGCTCAGTTAAATCAAACTTCCAGCACGAAGATAACATATTTTATCATATATATATATATATATATATATATATATATATATATATATATATATATATCCTACTGGCCATTAGAATAAAACAGTACAGAGGCAGACAAAGATAAAAAAGTCATATTGCTTCATCAACATAAATATAACAAGTGCCTAATTTCAGTGGAGGCACAATTCACTGATTTATCCCTACTATGAAATAAACGATACTCTCTAGTACTGACTACATTGAGGTGTGTACATTTTTTTCTTACCTCTTAAATCCAATAATGTGCTTCGCAGTGCTGTCAGCTGCTCAGTGCTCATGCTTCTGACTCGTCTGTCCTGTCCCTCTCTCTTTAGACCCTATCATATTCTCTACTCTACTGCAGGCTTGCAAAGTAAACTCAGCCCAGAGCAGTCTTGAGCCAAATTCCGATATGTTGGCAGGCTGCTCACGAAGCTGACGTCACTGTGCATGCCTCTCCATGATGATGTCAGTTTGAAAAAAAAAAGCCAGGAAAAAAATTTAAAAAAAAATCTGGGGAATTCAGAAATTAAGGGGTGCCACTCGGGAATCGTGGCACCCTATGATTTGGACCTCAATCTCGTTTGAATTATTTTTTCTTTGTAGTCTGTTTTGTGTGCCATATTATTTTATGTGTTATGAAATGAGAAAACTGTTAGAAACATGATCATTATACTATAAGGTCACAGAGCATTTGAATGCATTTTTTAAGCTTTAAGAGATACTTGGAGGGTATTCAAAGTCTTACATCTGGACATTATCATTCCCTATACTTATTGTCATTGTATTAGTATGATTCTCAGAATTAATGTTTCAGGAAGACTGAGGCATACAGCATTATTTTATCATATCTGATTTAAAGGAACTGTGGCATTAGGTCCTGTACTCTGATGCCAGTACTGAGGCATGAGGCATCTGTAGATGTGCTGTGTGAACCTACTTCACAAAACATCTAACAATATCAGAGAATATAAAACAGGTGAATGCATATGGGAAAAGCCATACAGAGACACTATGATCTATCATTCAGTGAAGCATAACATATTTCAGAACATACAATCAATGTATGAAACAGTATAAATGCATTCAGTAATGCAGAAACCTGGGGAAACCAGTTAATATAAAGAGAAAAAGGCTGCACTGTGATAACTACTATAGTAAGACATTTTGTAACCTCTGGTAACACTATCAGATCACCAGCAGACCACATTAAAGCTGGTTTAATGAGTTTACCATTTTAATTTATCAGTTAATAAACACTGTAACCCAAGTATATGTTTCTGTCTGCAGAACAGCACACTGTTATTAATAAAACTGAAGCCATTAATGTGTATTGAGTTTTGCAAAATTTGCCCAGCACTCCTCACATAGAGGAATAAAGATCTGCCTGTGACTCTGGCAAACTGAGTTTGATTAGTGACTTGAGTACCTAATGGAGATGGCCGGGTGGAATTAGCCTTGCCTCTTCTGAGGGAGAGAGATGAGAGTATGCAGGAGACCAACAGTTCAGAAGACCTGGTGGTGATATCAGTGCTGTAACAAGGACAGCTGTTATAGAGGTAGGCTCACACCACCCGCTCTGCTGCATTGATAATAATAATGAACCGAATCGTGAATTTTGAAAAGGGCCCATCTCCACAATAAAAAAATATGGATCTGGGCCCTTTTTGAAATTCACGATTCAATTGTTGTATGAATTAAAGTATACATTTTCAGCGATCAAGAAATTTCAAAAAAGAGGTTTTAAATATTTTTATCTTTTGCCCAATCACACCAGTTCCCCCTTATCCCGGTCCCCCAGACTATGGCCCTGTCAGCCCCCCCCCCTTGTGGGGGCCATGGTTGACCTTTACTGCTCATGGTTTTGCAATGGTTGATGCATAATGCAAAACTACTGCTTAGACACTTGGCTGATAATGTTTTGGTCGCTGTTTGACCATCACACTGACATTTTGTCTCTTTTTTGGCATTTGAGACAACCTTAATGACCTTCATGTATTTGCTGTAGTACTTCTGTTCATTGAGATAACAGTATTATGATTCTGTCTTGTTTTAACAAGATGCCATCATGCTCTGATAATTGGGCTCAGACTTTATAGTAATTATCCCTGAGTTGTTTGGTTTGTTTCCCACAATCTGACCACCTATGTTGCATAACTTTGATAACAGCTTACTGCTCTGGATCATTAGATCATTTCTGTTTATGCTTCTCTATTCTTTTAGTAGTTACAGGTCTAGTCATCATTATGACCTGCACACAAGCTGCAGCATCTTCCTCAGTATAAAGTCTGATCATATATAGGATCTCTGGATGACATATCTGCAACAAAGAGTTGATTTCCAGACACATGACTTGCTCTGGAATTGAAACTTCTTAGTTTCTTTAATATCCTTTGCAGTTACACTGTGTTTAAGTAATAATAATTGATTACTGGTACTAATGGAATGTGGTCAGTCTGAAGTTGGAAACTCTTGATCATCTGGAGAACTTCTTACATGCCCACATACTTGCAAAGTATTCTTTTTGGATACCGTTGTTCATACATTTGGAGTACCACTGCACCTAGACCATAGCTACCAGCATTTGCATTCACAGTTGTCATAGTATGCCAACACATCATCTGTTGTCAGCGTTTCTTTTACTTTGCCGAATGCTCGGGCCTGAGCATTTCCTCATGACCATGGTACAGTTTTCATAGGTTCATAGGTGTGTAGTAGGTTAATGGCCTGGAACCTTTACAAGCCTAGCCCATAGAAGTGCCCTGGCATCGTGCCACCCAATGTTAGTTCCCAGTGTCTCTATCAAGCAGAGCCACTGGAGTGATCCCTGGGGTGAACTTTCTATTTCCCATCCACTCATCAAGATTTCTCTTGAAGAGGGCCAGTGAGGTGCTCTGCTTGACATGTATGGGAAGTCTATTCCAGACCATGGGCAGTCTCTTTCTTTATCAAGTCTGTTAATGGCCAAAACATTGTCAAAGGATCTGGTAAAAACCTGCCCAAATAGTTAATCATGCCTTGGACTTGTTTTAACTCAGTAACACAAGATGGCTCCTGGAACTTGGCTATTGTTCTGACCTTACATATATCTAGTCTGACTACCATGAGTACTTATGTGGTGCCCAGAGTTCTATAGCACTGTTATAATATGAAATCATTTGTCTTGGTTTAACTTTAAAACAGAATTTTTAATTATCATCTACCACATAAACCCAAAACTCTAACTTGTGCCCCTTCTACACAGTTGTGGCTAGAAATCTATCAATGCATGGAGTTTGCCTGCAGGGATATGAGTTTACACCTCTGCTACTGCAGATGCTGTAAGAAACTTGCACGTGTAGCATGTGACTTCACAGTAACATCAACCCTTGTATTAGTCCTTAAACTCTTACAGAGGCCACAAATAGGAATTATAACTTGCCACTCTGCTTCAGCATTAGACACAGTAGTGACTGAGACAAAGAAAAATGCTTTCTGCGCATTATTTTTAATTTCATTCTTGGAAGCAATCTCTTTAATTAGCTTTGCTTTACAAGCAACAGCAAAATGTTACAGACATTTTCATCTCTTAAACCTTCTGCCACGTTATGGTAACAGTCATACCTCATGCATTTGCTAGACTTATTCATATTCTGCTTCTCAAACATTCTTTTAGTTTCACCAGAATTATGCCTCTGACGAAACTTGCCATTAACTTTGTCTTTTACTTCAAATGCATTATTTCCTATGTTCAAAATAACATTTTGCCCTTTAATCAGTTCTGTCTCTCAAGCAATTTGAATTGCTATTTCTAAAGAGTAACTTCAGGTTGTAACATTTGAGACACTCCTACAACTGTCATTTCAATCACAGTTATATCTCTTATTTGTTCATATTTTGTGTCATTAAACCAACAATTCTCCACCAGTTCATACTGTTGCCTTACAACCACTTCAGCACATTCACCCTTTGTTTGTACACGTGTGGAAACATGTCCTTTCACAAACTGTATTTCTTTTGACACAAAATGCTTAGTGAGTTTGCATATTATTGACTCATATTTATCTTTGTGGCCCTTTCCACTCACATCTCAACTTTCTGAGTGAGGTCAGTGCCACATCTAAATTTCTTAATAATGAATGAGTCACAGTGGTGTACAGCCCATAATAATATAGTTTTATATTGACCATTCACAGCAGCTCTGAAAAATTACATTTAAGGTTTAATAAAGTAGTTTTCTAAGTACTGAGGATGCACCTCAATATGGTTGTGTTCAACTTTTGCATATTTAAATGACTGTCACTTCTCGGAACATAACTGACAAACCAATTTAGAATCCCTTTAATACTAATCCACATACAGCATGAGATTCTGTGATTTATCATTTATCCACCTTACTTCCTGTGTTAAATTTGTTACAGAAAGGAGTATTTTTATTGGAGATGGCACTCAAAAATAATGGGATGTAATGAAGTTGTGAAGAAGACATATGACTGATAAAATTCTAGCTGATGCGAGTAGCAGTCTTTTTGGAATGTGCAATGTATTATGAAAGCAGTTGCAGGCCTCAGGTATTCATGATGGGATAAATGTCCAAACTCTTACCTGGAAAGGTTTGGGAGAAATAGAGAGGAAGTGGTTCTGCAGTGAAATATGAATAAGTTGAGCAAGTTAAGGAAACTGGAAATTTGTAATTGAAATAGAAGGTTCCGGTAAATATGACAGACTGGGTATACATGTGGATTAAATATACTTTAAAAATAACTAGCTAGTCATAATTACTTCCCATTGGAACAGTTACTCTTGCTGACAAAAGAATACATAATAAAATAATTGAGGAACTGGTAGCTTGCTCTGGCGTGTCTCAACACTAATCACTGCTCTTTCACTTCTGTTGTGGTATCTGTCTTTCCGTAAAAATGAGAAACTGATCTTGACTCAGTGTTTGATCATAAGACATAGGCGAACTTCCCTAATAACTAATAATTCAGTCAGATGTGAGTCAGTTTAATAAAACAGTATGATTTTGTACAAGACAGTGCCAAATGACTACTTTATACTTGCGAAACACCATTTTTCAACAGTTTACTATTTATTCATTACTGTACTAAATGTCTCTGGTGTAGTGTAATGGAATATAGCTGTTGCAGTAACATAACTGCACAGCGGTGTTTGTTCATTCTTGCAGCCTGTGAACAAAAGACACTAAAGTACATGTATTTTTCAGCTCTTCAGTGGCTATTATGCAGTGGTTGACAGCCTGGCCAGATGAATGGCAATATCATAACAGCACCCATAACATTTAAATAAAATGTCGTCGAGTCCGGATGTCACTAAGAGCATCATGGAAATAAAACAAGTAGTCTTTTTCAGCGTTTAAATTTCAGTGGGTCAATCAAGTAATCACAAAGTCAATAGATCACTGAATGATACTATTTAATACTAGAGCAGTCATTAATGTACAGCAAGTGAAAATTGGTTTCTTGGTGTAAACTGTAGGGAAAGTCGAGTACTGTAATAAACATTGCTGTACATTGTTAGAGAAGTGGTGAAATGTAATTTATTTATTTAATTGTTTGCTTGTCAACTGGTTGGATAGGCTTGCCCAAGGGCCCTAGTTATCCAGGCAGAAGGAAGAAAAGCAGGCAATGCAAACAAATGCATTAGCTGACCTGGCCTGTGGTCTGCTGAATGTGCAGTTACGGCATTTGGAAAAATTAAGGATGGAAGATTAATCATTCTAGACCATTCTAGAGCCTAGCACCAGATCTCAATTTCTATGTAAAATAAATGTGAATATTTCTGCTTTACTAATATGGTCTGCATTTAGCATAACAGATGCTAGACTTAAGAAGATAAGCAGGCTATCTTACTGAAGACATTTATCTAGAAAGAGTTCATTACTTTGTTCATGACATTGCAGGATGTGTTGAAGACCCAGGTATTACCTCTAGTTCATCACAAGGTATGTTTTGGTGATGTCTGATAAAAGAAGGGGATCTTCATTTTGTGGTAACCTTTATGAATTCCTGTCAATATTTAAAGATGCAGGAATATCAGTAGGAAAACTAAAATTATCAGGAAGAAGGTGTGAGTTGTTTGTGTTGTCTGTTGTTCAGAACAGTGTACACTTAGTGCAGGCTTTATTGAATCTGGCAGTATGTTTTCTTGCCTACTGAATCATTGTTTTTTCAGAAGAGTAGTAATTAGAAACGTGCTACTGATTGTTAGTGCATTCTGTATACTAAACCCAAGGTGTGGTTTTGAAAACCTACATCCACTGTATTGCCAAGGCAAGGCAATGTAGAAAAATATACTATCTATTGCACTGTAGGGAAACCTTTAGCTGTTACATGCTTGATGTCAAGAGATCAGTGGGTTTGAGATATCAATTATTCTTTTGTACCCAGAACAGTGACAATCTCACTTTTACATGCTAAATGTTAGCACAGGCTTTTACTAAGAACTTGGCTTTCAGGTAGTGAAAAATATAATCCCTTCCCTTGCTGTGAACTGCTATTGTAATTACTGTAGCTAACTGCTGTACATTATACAAATGCTACTATTGTATAAAACCAAGCTGTTAAGTAAAACTTTACAATGATATTGCCACCATGAAGCAAGCATCTGACCCTAGCTCTCAACTTCTTTGCTCAAGAATTGGGAAGAAAGCCAGAATAATGAGGGCAAAGGCCCCAAATCAGGGGCAATTGTTAAATATTACTTTTGTTCACTTAGTTAATAGAAAAACAGAATTTGTATCAACATGCAAGTATGAAAATCTAATGTTATACATGGCTTACTGTAACCCTTATAATTTACTAGAAAATCAAAATGTTATAAAGAATAGGACAAAATCAGAGACATTCATCAGCTTCAGGGACAGTGGAAAGTTATGCATCTGATATAGTTCTTTATTTTCACCACTTAACATGAACAGTGACATCACACAGCTACTTCCCTTTCTGCAACAGAACAGCAGAATTTACAGAAATGTTTTTAAACCGGTAAAAGTTGAATTTCAGTAGGACTTTCAGTCATGTGTCAAAAGCAATCCGTTTCAATTTGTTAGCAGTCAAAAGGAAGTGACTGAAGAGTGCTGTTACTGTCAGGTATTATGTTTTAATAAATCTGCAAACAAAGCTAATGTTTCAGAACTTCCATAAAAATATGTTAAAATTAGAATGTTATAGGTTATAATTTATTATGTCTCAATCTTCTCTTACAAATTACGATGTGGCTCTCACTTTACTCTCAGATATGACACGTGGCTACAAAAGCACAAGGGGCTAGCCATCCCTGGCTTACTTAGAAAATCATTCTATGTCACACAACATATAAGTAGGAGCATGGCATCCAGGTCCAAAGAAACCCTAGTGCTACTTTAGTCAGTCTTATCAGACCCATCAATGAGTACAGTGCCCCTTTCAGTATGCACCCGACCAGACATAAGCAGCACAAAGGTCCCTTACCAGAAGAATCCAGGGTATAAACACATTGCCCTATATGGATCGCTTTAAAGCCCTAACACTGTACTTGGTCTCCTGCAGGTTACTGACAGGTGATCTATGCCTGGCATACATGACATCCTGAGATCCAGCTCTGATGAACCTTTTGCATATCTGCAAAATCAATAGCATCAGAACCACTAGATCCAAAGAATTAAATTTTGCTTGTGACATAAATATGAAATCTTCACTAGACAAATATGTGTCTCAGAGGATTCCCATGCTCTGGAACAGGCTCCCCATCCATGTGAAGCAGAGTCCATCACTAACCCTATTTAAGCATAACCTTGAGCAATGGATAGGAAATCAGAAATTCAACCTGGGTCTGGCCTCATATCACTGATAGACACAGACAGACAGTAACTATGCCCAAACTAACACACACCCATAACCTTTGGAAATGTCCTAACATACCCACTCCAAATAAACACCAATGACACATGGAGACAAAACTGTGTTTGGCTACATGGCTAGGCTTATAAAGGCCCTGGTGGTCATTTACCTAGTATACACCTATGAACCTATAGTGTCCATAACAATTCTTTTTAAGATATAAGTTCAATAATACTAAAACGAGTTACATTATCAAGCACAAAGTAATGCAAAAGGGTAAATGCTTTCATTTTCCAGGAAAGTGATCAACTCTGTTGATTGTGCATCCCTGGATACTTAACCCCTTTACTATAATGTCCCCAAATTCTCACACTAGTTTTTGTTATTTTTAATGCAATTGCTTTAAAACAGAAAAAAATGTAGGCAGCTTGAGATTGATTCAGGGTAACAGACTCCATTAATAAAACTCATGTACTAACTAAAAATGTATAAAATGACCTAATCAGAAATGGCCCCAGTATGAATTTGGACAATGAAGCTTTCACTCTGCTGCTCAGGATATACTCGCCATTCCTGCAGTGTCAAACACTGTGCCATAACCTATAAAGCCATGGCATATTACTGTGTCTTTTATTTATGTAAGGTAAACAGAGTGAGTAACAAGACCAATCTTCCTTCATCTACAACCAGTTAAAACAATAATGTGACTAAAGCATATATATATATATATATATATATATATATATATATATATATATATATATTTTGCAAGATTTATATAGACACTGGAATCAAGGCATACAAAGGACTCATAAAATGAGAACTCGCATAACTTTTACCTTTGGCTAGACTATAACAAAGTCACATACAGGGTCTAATGTCCTACAGTCTACTTCCATTTTTTCCTTGTCTATTAGAATTATTCAAATTATATAATGTCCAGCCCCATAATGAAATACAATGTGATACTTTCAACTAATAATATCCTGCAAGATACTAGACAAATGAAGTAATTTAGGATGGATTATTTCCACGTGAAACAATGACATCTACTTACAAATCAGTGTAATGTGGCTGGCTATACTGTATAAGCTCTTTTTTTAAAACCCTCTGTTGAGTTCTGTTATAGGCCTTTGGCCAACTGCAAAGGTTTATTTCAATGTAATTAGTCCTATCTGCTTAAGAAAGAGCTATTTGTTGTGTTTCTCATGTCACCAAGATGTAATATCGAAGTCTCTCACTTGGCATCACCCCTCTCAGTCACTGACAAGCAGCATGCTGACTTAAGATAGCAGCAATTTCTATAATTTTGTCAGAATCGGCAGTTCTAATCTTCAGCAATATTTACAGTAGGTGCTATAATCTGGAAGTATTATGTAAAATTATCTCGATTACTTGTCAGGTGTTATAACTCTGCTGTAGGGGCTATGATATTACTACCACTCAGTGTCTCATAATTCTGCTGTGTCATACAGCTATAATCAAACTCCTCTGCCAAACCTTGTAAATGCATCTCATTTTGCTTTCCTTAAGAATTTGTTGCAGTTTCAGCAGAAAGTATATTCTTGGTAATAGCAAAGGGGTACAGCTATTTTTCTTTATACTGTAAGTTGAAAAAGCAAACATTTGTTATCTTGTCAATCTTACATCACTTAATGCAAGTTTAAAGTTTGCCAGCATTATCCTTATACCCCTTAGTGACATCCACAGTTAATACGCAGAGCATATTCAATCGATTTTTCTTCCTTGTTTACTATAATCTCAGAGAAATAAAATTTGAAAGTTATCCCTCCCTTGTTCCATTAAAACCAACAGAACTAATCTCAGTAATAGGACCACACTGCTGGGGTTTATTTCCTACACAATGAACAGAATTTAAAATGTCACTTACTGTTATAAGTCTGCCTTCGAAAAGGGGTGGTGCAACTGGAAGTAAAAAAAATACAATGCATTATTGTAGTCTTTGTGAGACAATTTTAAATGAGATAGTCATAAACCTACATGCACAACACTGAACCATTTGTAATTCCTTCATTACTACTCAGTTAATCTGTATTTATGTTTCTTTGCTCAGTGTTCATCTCCTGCTATATCTACTTAAGTACATTGATTTCTCTATGTTATAGAAAAATTTAGATAACTTGTAGGGGCAAAAAAGATACTGAACATACCACAAGCTGCATTTTTGCTTATGTATCAGATGGATTGTGTGATGTGATTTTTCTCTATTGCTTTTCAGCTACCAGCTGGTATTTTGTGGAATGTAGACGGGATATTTTTATTGGATCTATGTCGAAATGTCGAAAGGCCAAATTGTCAGAACCCATATGGTCGATAATTCAGTCCATTGAACTGTTCTGAGTGAGATCGCAGTACAGTAGGATCAGGAAATTTGCCCTTTTCCCCACTGTAGTGTGATCTCTTAGCTGGTATATATATTTTATATGGGTCTTCTTCAAATGAACAAAATGCCACTTACCCAAATTTTAAATGGTTGAGATAATAACACCGAACCTGCAGTAAAACAAAACCCACAATACCAATATTTTTACCAGGGAAAGGAGGCAATTGGCCAAAATGGACAAAAAACAAATGGAAGCATATCAAACCCACCTAAGTGTGGAGACCCACACACTCCCCAACTAAATATACCAACTCTGAGATCGCACTATAGTAGGGAAATGGGCAAACTCCTGAATGTTGGCCGACTTCCTCCTTTCCCTGGTGAAAATATCAGTGTTGCAGGTTTTTGTTCAAATGCAAGTTTGGTGTTATCGTCTCGATAATTTAAAATTTGGGTAAGTGGCATTTTGTTAATTGGAAGTAGACCCATTTTATATATTATACATTTTATATATATATATATATATATAGGGCTACTTCACAAGATCAAAGACCCATATAATCAACTTTCATAAGAACGAGACCACATAATTGAAACTCCAGATAAATGAAAGCTTACAACCAAGAATCCCAGAACACTGAACTCTACAATGAGCAGACTTCCAGTCGTCAAGTAAAGGCACAGTTCTACAGTGAAACACCACCAACAGCAAATAACTAGCACCAGCATTGCCCTACAACCCCCATGTGGGGGGCTGCACCCTCACACCCCCCTTAAATTATATATACCAACTCCGAGATTGCACTACAGTGAGAAAAGGGTAAATTTCCCAATCCTTACTGTACAGCGATCTCCAATTCAAACCGGTGATAGTTGTTTGCTGTAGGCAGTGTTTCATTGCAGAGCTGTGCCTGTAAGTAATGACTGGACTTCTGCTCAGTTGTAGAATTTGATGTTCCGGATTTCGTGGTTGTAAGTTTTCAGTTATCTGGAGTTTCACTGACATGGTCTCGTTCTTATGAAAGTCGATTATATGGGTCTTCGATCTTGTGAAGTAGACCTATATATATATATATATATATATATATATATATATATATATATATATATATATATATATATATATATATATATGAGTAGCAGGGGTTGTCTGCAAAAGCATTTTTTGTCTTGTTTGCGGGTTTTCTTTGGGTCCACTGAAAAGAAAAGGCAGTGAATTAATGCTGAAATTGCTTAATGTGAGCAGGCCAAGCAGAAATTTTCATGCTGTTTATGGTCACAACAGTATGTTTTATACAGCATGAGTACCAGGAATCTAGTCTGACTTGACAAATTGCTTGTCAGGTAAATATCTTGTCTTAGTATCATAAAAAAATGCAAGTCTCATTGTTGGTATAGCGGTGCTTTGGTGTCTACCGACCTTCCCGAAACCAGATGATGCACTTGCTTCTGAGGGGAATAAGTAAATAAAGTACATCAGGGCCCCACATGAGGGTTAGGTGTTGCTTCCTTAAAGAAAACATAAAGAAAAAACAGATAAAGGTGGGTTTTAATGAGGAAGACTTGAAACTAACTAAAATGCGGCTCCTATCAACAAATCCATCAAAGAGCCACAAGTCATGTTATACCTTAAACCTCATAAATTAAAATTATGGCCACAAATATAATTTTAAGCAAGCCAACACACCCTCTCAGAAATTTAATATAATAAAATCACATGTTATACCTTAAAACTAACAGCATTAATAGCCTCAGAAATGACATCACACAAACCATCTGTTCCCCATACCTGACCAAACAAGAACCCAACACTCCTGCCATCTTCTTGACCATCTCAAACTACATCTCCAAAATAAACAGTTTCCAGTTATCTCCAGACTTCTTTAACCGTGGCTAAATCAATGGCTAACCAAAGAACTGCAAGCTCTATATAGGCTTGTAAACAAAGCATGGAAATGTTGAAATGCAGCCCCAGAATATAGGATGCATTTTGCTCACCAAAAACAGCTACCAGATGACACAAAGCCAACCTTCTTAGAGAATCTCCAACTTCTTCTTCTTCTTTTGGCTGTTTCCGTTAGGGGTCGCCACAGCAGATCATTGGTCCGCAGAATGAGTGGCAGTAGAGTTTTACAGTGTTGAGTTGCCAACCCAGCACCCAACCTTCCTCAGAAGGCAAACAAGCACACACACACACACACACACACACACACACACACACACACACACACACACACACACTAGGGCCAATTTAGAGTGTCCAATGCACCTGCATCATGTCTTTCGAATGTGGGAGGAAACAGGAGCACCCTGAGGAAACCCGAGCAAACACAGGAAGGACATGCAGACTCCACACAGAAGGCACCCCAGCTGAGAATCAAACTGGAGAACCTCTTGCTACTACTCTCCAACTAACTAGAAAAAATGTAGAATTTGTTTAACAAGATATCAGTAGGTGACCCAACTAGTAAATCTCCACTTAAAGTAATTTTCCAGTGTCTTCATGTAGTCATTGTTTTTCTGGGTAATGTTGCTTCTGATTCCTATTAGTCGTTGCTATTTAAATTTTTAAGCTGTATACATATATATATATATATATATATATATATATATATATATATATATATATATATATATACATTTTTGTTACAGTAGTTTTTGATGCCCCACACCCTTCTTATTTTTACAGTTAGAGTAGCCTGATGTTAGTGTAGCAGTTCTAGTAATGGTAGAAAACACTAATGGTAGCAGAAAAAGTGGTGTGTCCACTGCTGACTACAAGTCCCATGTATCCAATTGTCCATTGGCAATGGAAATAGTCTTTTGCCAGCACTAATACTCCCTAACCATTTCACAGAGAAAATAGGAGTGCATCTTTTTACATCTACTTTCATCTCTTGGGTTCATTGTTGTTGAAACCGTCAGTGTAATTTGAAGATGATTATCCTTTGTAGCTTGAAAGGCTGCATTCTGTGCTATAAGCTGGTATGTATCCCAGTCAAGGCTGACCCCTTTGGGAGAGCTAGACCATTCTCCATTGCTCCGGACAGGATTTAAACTTAACTTATGCAAGACTGGAGTATAATGAAAAAGACAAATTTACAAGAATCTCAAGGCAGTACAGTGAACTTTTCTTTGCTAGGGTAAGTGCATATAATGTACTTGTGCATACTGCTTTTAGTGACAGAAAGGTAGAGATACTGCCCACCAGCAGACTCTCCAGCAGTGTATTTAGCAGCCATTGCATTCTGGGATACATGTTGGTTTCTTTCTCTTGGGGAAATTTACACAGCAGAACCACCCAAATCGTACTGGAGCCATATGCGAGAATACTTTTTTTCAAGTGAATTTTTATAAACAGCAAAAAAAAATAATAAATCAGACACAAAACCATAAACATAACCACCCTGTTAGACAGAATCCATCCAATGCCACAGCTAGTGGTGAAGGCCTCCATCCCTAGTTCATCTCTCTACGAAGAGTACCTCATCCACCCTTTCACCCATTTCTTTATCATCTGTTTAACCAACTTTATCACCCTACACCAGTCAAAAACACCCATTATCAAGCCATTTACAAAATGAGCCACAACATCTCAGGCAAATGATTTCTACCCAAGCTCCACCCTCTTCACCTTTGGCAAAACATTTGAAAAGCTGATCTGTTGCCAGTTCACACAGTATCTACAGACATGTGGAATCCTTTCCTTTCTATAGTATGGATTCAAGTCTAGTCTGGTTGAAGTACTATGACTGGTCTGTACACCTCTATAAATGACATAATTACCAGTATGGCTTCCAGTATGAACAAAGGTAAACTAATAGGATCCCTCTTTCTAGACATATTTAAAGCATTTGACACACTGCACCACACCTTGCTAATAAACTCTCTGCAGGAAATAACCATTCAGCAATAAAATGGTCTGAATCTTTCCTTTCCAGCCAGCTATTTAAAGTACACTGTCCCCTTGCAGCATTCCTCATTGGAATACCACAATGATCAGTTCTCTTACCGATGTTCTTCTCACGCTTTGCCAGTGAATATTTCACAGACATTCTGCATATGCTAGTATTACTATATGCAGATAGTATGGTGATATACAGATCCTGTCCATCTCACTCACAATGATCAAAATCAGCTGGAAACAAACCTATGAACTTATCTGACTGACTATGCACATACAGACTAATTCTAGACAAAAAGAAAGCCAAAGCCATGCTCTTTGGAACCCCCAAAAAGCTAGCTAAGGTACCCAGCAACAGGGTCTTTTCTCACTCCAGTCATGTGGCAATAGAAACAGTTCTTCATTTTAAATACCTCAGTGTCTGACTAGACTTTGCTGTTAAACTACAAAAAAATGTACAAAACACTAAGGCTGAGGTAAACACTCTGCTATTCTGATCCAATAAAATACGTTACGTCCTTTCACTTAAAGGAGGAGCATTGGCCTAATCCTTGGTTAAGTCAAATGGTTACCTTTAGAGCTCAGAAATACCCTACTTCTTATAGGTCTGGTCTTCAAACTCATTAACCTTTGTTCATTCCCTTCAAGAAGCACAAACTACATGACAAAAACACCCTCTACAACCTTAGATCCTCCCATCACATACCTCTACCCTTCAGGCCCCTCATTCATCGCTCTACTCCACTCCACTCATGACACTTTCACTCCACTCTTGCCTCTAAAGTCTGAGCTGCAATCCCTCCACATATAAAATCTATTGTACCTTTTCCTAAATTTCACTCAGAACTAAGTTTTTCTTATTCAAACAAAATGTAAGTGCTTTCTGAACTGTGGAGTTATATAAATCCACCCAAAAATATCCTCTTCTCAGCATAAGTTGTATATTAAACTGTAACTGCTTAAAAATAATATATTTTGCCTGACAATTCTACACATATATTATGAGTAATGTGTATGTGTAATTGTACTAGTTTATAAATGTATATTATGTCTGATAATTATAGCATTATATTGTGATTGCTATGTATTATTTTCAGTCTGAAAATTTCATAAAATGGTCCACTGGGATCTGTTTTCTACTCCAATCAACAAATGCAAATAAATAAACAAATGTTAAGTACAAATACAGTTATACCTTTAAATAATAAGAAATACAAAGGATACTTACTCAAACTCCATAGAAAGTCAAACAACATGCCTTGACATTCTGTTATTTAACAGAAACCCCCTTGAGGTCCCCCCTGTTGTTAATATCTAGAATGTAATGCTGCCCTTAGTTTATTTAATAAATTAATATCCCAATATCCTGTATTTACTGTCTAGGGTCTTGGGGGAGGGGGAGACATATCCTATTCTGTTACCCAGTAGAAGTGAGGTACTGAAATAATCATGGATGAGACACCCCTCTATCACAGGATGTATACACATGCACACACTCTCACACATACCCCCCCCACACACACACACACACGTGTGTGTACATGCATACACTCTCTCACATACTATGTGTAATTTTTTTTCTTGTATTGTGCAAAGAAATGGGAGCACCAAATGAAATGTCATGCAGACACAAGGAAGACTCCACACATGAAATACCCAAGCAGGGAACTGAACTGGAGAACAAAGAATCAGTTGACCTAATTTTCTTTTTCTGCGGCTATAAAGTTATACTTAGTCCTCCCTTTCCTGATATATAATTAGTGACAAATCTTGTACCATTATAGATGCTTTTCCGACCGTGTGATTTTTGTCCAACTAGGCTTCGACTTCGGATATAAATGTAAGATGTGACTTCAACAAAAAGAAAATGAAGGGATTTAGTCCCTGCTCTCTGGTTAGTTATCCTATAAATATCACATGATACTACGTTATCTGGGCATTAATGCACAGCACACGCCATTCATTCCACAAAATGTATCTAAATTAGGCATTCCACCATTTTTTTCACAGCTACGGGATGGTTTCCAAAGAAATATGATTTGTATAAGGACAAAATCAATCACAAACAAGGTCCCAGAATTAGTTAAAATGGATCTCTTGGGTCCTTCTACTATTGCCATATGCTTTCTGATGATTCTGTGGATTTTTCACTTGCTTTTTCATGGTGATATACAGCCATGTTCAGCCAAGACCCCCTTCACCCAGTCAATAGGTGCAAATAGTTACTTTCACCCACTCTTCCAACAGTCCAGAGCTGAGTGTATGTGTGTGTCTCTAATGATGGCAGTGGATGGCCAGTGAGGTTCAGCCTGCATCCAATGACATTAGTGGTGTTGGCATGTTAGAAAGTAATTGGCCTCCATCAGCCTCCCCAGTCCTCTCAAGGAAGAAAAGCAGCCATTGGCTGTTGAGTCCTTTCTGGTCCTAATGTATCCTTCAGTAAGCCATGCAGCCATACCCAAGTCCTTACCACTGCTGCCATAGGAAGGAATTCAACCTCTCTTCTATGTACGATAGAAACTGGCCACTGCCCTGGACCCTACACCACATTCTGTACCCATGCAGTTCCTTTTGTGATACAGTATTCTCTCATATTCTTTCTGACATTCATTTTTATGTTTACTGTAAGTTTCCAAGTTCAGACGCTCTTCATTATTTGGAAGAACAACCCATCCCACAGTGTGCTACAGCCATTTCCTGGAGTTAGATCATAGTAATGCTGCTCCGTAGATTATACGTGTTGAGAACAGTTAGTATGTCCTCATAGTGCTTCCATATTTAAGCCTTAAACTAATCTACAATTTGTTTATGAACAGCCCTCACCTGCTCCATACCATTTTAAGGTGGGATTCTGGGGATTATGGTGAAGGATGCCGAATACTCACCCTCCTTCTCTGACATGCAATGCTGTCCTGTAAGCATGTTATAACATATTGCATTGCATCACAGCTGGTACACAGAGACATATCATTGTCAAACAAAACCATTTCATGAGTAATACAGAAACCTCCAAAATTGAAACACATAATATCACTTAAAATACAAAGGCAAGCAAGTGAAGTCAAACAGTTACTGCTGGTGGAGTAACTACAAATAACAGCAAATTATTCAACACTAGAGTTTCCATTGCAACCTGAAAATGTATAACTTCTTACCACATGGTCTGGGTTTTTGCCCATGAATCACAAAGAGCAAGGAACAGCAAACGGCAAGAACAGTGAGCTTTTGCATGTTGTTTCAGTTTCTTCTGCTGACTAACAAGCTGCAAGCTCAAACCAGTGGGGAATTTCAGCGTCTCTCTCTTTATACACCGCCTAGTAAACATCAGCTGACTGGAGCAAGGTTCATTCAAATGACAAGATCCTGAAGTACAAGACACACACAAACAAACTGAGATAATGAAAAAGGAAGGGCTTCTAACACAACAGCTTCAACATTTCAACATCAGTGACAATGTCTGCAAGATAGAATGAAAATCTGCGGAGTCACGGAAACATTAGCAACCACAGTTAGCATTTATGAAAGTATAGAAAAAATACTTGATCATTACTAAAACCTGTATTAAATACGTGCTTGGATCAAAATGTCTGTACAGGGCTGCACTCCCCACCATCTCACTTATTTTAATGACAGCTTCCAATAATCACACCACTTTTCAGAAAGTTAAATAATTTGGCTGTTGCAGTAATCTCAGTGTGAACGAGCTACTTTCATTGACAATGTCCTTTCAGTATATTTTAGTGTGAAAGCTTTTTCGTGACTCAGGAGTTGCAAATTCCGTTCTAATGTATCAGGTTGGTTCTTGCTGACAGTTCCTATATTCAACCATTTATACATCTCTGGCTTCAATTACTGTGAACTATTTGGCTAGAAAGTTTATTTTAAATGTTTTGGAATAACTATAACTTGTTATTTAGTAACTGACCGTTGGTTTCCTTTGTTAGATACTGAGTAAGCTTGTTTTAGACTAACTTCCTGTTTCAGTGCTGAGCAGATTCCATAAACGCCAGTCCAATCTTTCAAACATCAGTGAATAAATAAAATGAAAATAACCGTCATCTTCATTCAAACAGCATGCAAAGGGAACTCTAGGACTCATAAAACATTAGCAAGGCTTCACTTACACTTAAAATTATACTGAGGGTTGATTTATTTTACAAACTGTTCATCTTTTTAAATGTTATGGAAAATAAAACGGCAGAGCATACAGAATGACACTGCCAGGCAAAGAAAAAACGCTGAGGAAGTAATTTAAAATGTTAGCTATGGTCCTGTATGAACATTTCAGTAGAACCAGCTGCACTCAAACTATGAAAATGTATTAATGAAGTACAACAACAAGCTGAATACAATTTTGTGTAAACATTTACTGTACAGCGGTTGCATAAGTACAACATATGAACAGCAAGAAATCCATAGTCAGAATTCTTTATTAGTTTATTCGTTATAGATGCAATGCTTTGCCTGTAAGCTTCCATGCACAATCAGTGGATGCTTACTGATAAGGTGTTAGAATGTGCTTTGAACTTTGCTGTACAGAAGTACCATGGGAAAAATGTAGACAAAGAAAGCAAATAAAAAACTGATCCATCAAGTCCACCCACGTGTTGCCATTATTTGTTTTTATTTATGTTCATTTATGAAGTTTGTTGACCAATACCTATAAACCTAAGGTGGGGAGAGTACATTTACAAAGGATGCCAAGGAGAACACTCTAGTGGGTATAAAATTAAAGTACTTATGGTGTGCAATACAAACAATAAAGACAAGCTATGTTGTTACAATGCAGTCTACAAGGATCTGACTATCATAGACTACATAAACATATACATATACATATTGTTTAAAAAAACACTGTAAGTTCTGTGCAGCTTTTCTGCCTCTTCCCCATACTTTACCACCTACCCAAATGACTCCTAAACTTATCAGCATATTTGAGCTTCATGTCTTCAGCATTCCAGGATTCTACCACCCTCTCAGTGGAAGCAATATTTCCTGATACCAGCATTAGCTGTCACTCCTTCAAATTGCCACCCATTCATCCAGATTTACCCCGTTCTCCATCTATAATCTCATATGTAGTGAATCATATAATTTCCCCATTTCCTTTGCAGTGCATGCATGGTAAAGGCACATCTACAGTACATGTGTGTTTTATTGGTGTAACCTGTTCACTGAAGAATGGCAGAACAAGTGGGTAACTTGGAAAATGTATTATAAATTAATCCAAATTATGATGACTTTGGTATATGTTATGTTAGTTAGAGGGTACAGGAGGTGTAGAGCAGTGCATAGGGGGTGTCAGGCTTTATGGTCAGCATAAAAAAATGCTGGTCTATCAGTTTCAGCTGAACAGGCTTTGCTGACTGTCTTTAATGTGTTATGCTATATCCTATCTCTGGACTGTGACTTGGAGCTCCACTGTAAGACTAGAACAGTGAAAAATAGCTGTGACTCTGTGTTTCAGCCTCAGCAGTTTGTAATGTTATGATAATACACAGCCAATGGTAGGTGAAGAGGGCTCAGGTATACAAGAGTGAGCTATGACTGTAGAACACATAAAAATTTGGCCACTTTTGGCATTGGTTAGTATCAGGGTAGTGGAATATTTGGTGTTGGAGCCTTGAGTCATTTTACAGACTGCTGCTGTCCATAAGGGACATGGATTGTACCCTGAGAGTGAATTTATGGTTCCCCATCCTCTTTTCCAAATTCTTTTTGAAGAGAGTGAGGGATGAGAAGTTTATTCCATAGACAAGGTAGTCTTTGGGATATGAATCTGTCTTTAAAGCAATTTCTGTTAGAGTCACAGATAAGGTTCAGGTTCATGGAATGTGTAGCCCTTGTATAATCTTTCTTGCAGATGTGTAACATTTTCATCAGGGCTGGATTAGATAATGCCTTGTAGGTCAGGCATAAGTCTCCTCTAAATACACAATATGAGATGGAGTAAAGGGATAGGACCTTTAGTCAGGCTGCATAAGACGTGTGTCTTATGCTATATATTTTTTTAGTGAGAAACCTCTGGGGCTCCCCCAATTGGTGTAAGTACCTGGTTAGGTACATGCAGAAAGAAGCATTGTATTCAATTATGTGCTGGATGAAGGCCGAGTACAATGGCTGAATGTTAAGAGATTCCAGTAGGTTTAGGTAAGAGGTGTGGTTTTATATACTCATGTTAGGGGATCTGTAGCTAGCAAGGATATGATAGGGGGTCACACCTATGGTAAGCTGGGCATAAAGCAAATCAAGTGAGTCATGTTGTTGGACCAGCCTAGCAGTGTAATTGCACTTTATGAACACTTTGACACCTCGTCCCTTTGTTTTTTCCTGTGCTGAGGTAGATCAAAATGTACGAAAGGCATTGTAGCCTTTGGAAGCTGGGGTGCTCTCCATGGTTTTGAACTATGTTTTTGTGACTGCAAATATGTCTGCATTCTCCAGGGTGTGGAGTGCTTCCAGGGAGTGCAGTTTTTTTATTTAAACTCCTAGTGTTGAGCAGCAGTACCTTTAGGTGGTTGTGAGTGATTTTTTTTTTTTTCTTTTTTTTTATGTTGGAGTATTTAACAGCTTGGCACAGCTCAAAATAGGCATTGTTGGGACAGATAAAGCTTCTGCCAGTATCTGGAAGCCAAGTGGTGGCAAGTACAAACCATGTCTGGCAAAGCATCATGGTTTGTCGATCATGTCTTCCCAGGCTGACATATATTGGATCTCCTTGATGTGACACCAGAAACTATGCCAATTGTTGAAGTCAATCATTTTTTTGCTGTTACTGTGGTATCATCGTTGATGAAGGCAGGATGCTACTCAAGGCTAGAGTCATACTCTCCTAGGACACATATTCAGAGAACTCCATCATCATATAGTCCAGTAAGATACATCTTAGATCATATTTGCCCACATGAACTATGATTGTGTCATACTGGTACTTGTGGTTTAAAGACCCAAGTGTGTGTGTGATCTGGCAGATCCTGGAAGACATCTCAGTGTTATCTTCTCCTTGTTTGGCCTGATAAGGAAGACAGCAGTATGTCTTACAATGGAATCCCCAATAACTAGAATGTTAGTTTGTGTGGCGTGTTACCTTATGGGCTTGGAAGCAGGGCTACTATGATTTTCAGAGTTATGTGTTGTGTGAGGCACTGTCTTTTTTGAGTGTATGCAGGGCCACTGAGGGATGCTTTTAGGAGATTTGGGTATAATGCATGTGATTACCTCCACATATGCAGGTCTATGTGTTTGTTTCTTAGTGTTAGTAGTGAGTGTTTTGGGTGTAACACTGGCAACCATACCTTTCAACAACTTAGTGCAAGAAATCTGGGCATAGCTTAAGATAATGTTGGGGCAAAGGCCCCAAAATAGGGGCAGATTTTAAATATTACTCATAAACTTAGAAAATTGCTAGAATACAAGGGTTTGTGTTAGCATGCATTTCATAAGGATATCAAATCTGAAACTCAAATCTATGTCATTATTTAATGACTTCAGTCCTCAGTGATTTGTCAGAAAACCGCAAATTTTATTAGGAACAGATGAAAAATATGTGGCAAAAATCTGGACATTTTGAAAAAATCTGGACATTTGAGAAGTATGTTGACAACCTGGTTTGTATTTTTTCATGTGTGCACATGAGAGCTTTACCTCCAATGACATTGTGTATCTATATCTCTCACATACTGTGTTTGTCTGTTCTACAGTTAAGTGGTTGTCAGTGAACATGAGGTAATTACTACCCTACCTCAGGGTGCCCATATTAAACAAATAAACAAAGATGGCAGGGAAGTGTCTATCCATTATACCAGATCCTTAGTAGATGGGAAGGAGTAGGGGGGTGTCACTTAAAGGTCTAAGTCAGAGTGTTTAGTAGTACACTATAGTATGACCTGCAGTGGTGCTGCCCTCTGCACAAACCAGCAGCTCTTTGAGCAGCTATGAACAGTGACTGACTATGGAGAGCATTTCTTATAGATGATTTTAAACTGGAGAGGTTTGTATATATACAAGGCACAGGTAACCGTATATATACATAAATGTGAGACTTTTAAACCAGCAGGATGAAAGACTTTTTCACAGTTAAGCCATCAGGCCAATCAGATAAACACACGATAAGCCTTTCATCAGTAGCTCCCAACTTGGATGGGTTGGCTCAGACCTCACCAGAGTGCAGAATAACCTCCACATTCACGTAATGTAAAACAAACTGTTTTTGAGCTCAAGTGCAGTAACAAATGCTTTACAACAAAAACTCCTGCAGTATCAGGAATCCTCGGAAATAAGTTCACAGATCCTGAAAAATCTGCCCAAATACAGAAAATGTGCACAAACATAGAAAAACTTCTACAAACACAGCAAGACGAAAGACTTTTACACAGTTAAGCCCTCAGGAAAATCAGATTGATATGCATTCTTATCTAGAGTAGAACATCCTGGAGAGTGAAGTTAAATGTAACCTAAAAAGCTTTGATAATACCTCAGCTACAGGAGGTAATGGAGTTCCATTTGAGTTTCTTAAAATACTGCAAAATGTTGCTGTTAAGGTGTTGCTTGGAACTTGCCAGCAAATATGGGAAACAGCAGTGGCCATTGGTTTGGAAATGGTCAATTTATATTCTAATCTTAAAAAAGGTGATGTTAAACAATGTTCAAATTATCAAACAGCTATATATGCAGCCTAAAAGGTAGGAGCCAAGCATATACTAAGCCTCATAGACTATCTAGTGTTAATGACCTCTTTCTACTTTTATGCCATGTTATCCAATAATTTCCTCTATGCTCTAATAACCTCAAAAATGTAGTAAATGTGGTTGCTATTTGTCTTGTCATTGGATTGCTAACTGTGTTCTCTCTTTGTAAGCCATTTATTTGTTAGTTATCCTACCTATATATAAAATTTTAATTTCATTATTGTAATGAGGAGCTTTTCTCCTCGGGCTCCACTGAAAATGGCTCTGAAAGGCCCAGTGGACTTTCCCAATTAACAAATTGTGAATAAAATACATAAATGTGCCAAACTAGTGACACACACTGATCCCACAGTGATAGCAAACCTGCTGGCGGACAGATTTGGTGAAACTTCACTCCTGTATCCCCTCCAAACTTATCACAAACCTTGCCCCCAACTTCCCCCCACCCTACATATCCAAAGAGCAGGTCAGTAAACATAGTCTTTATGAGGTCAGATCGCATCCCAGGCTGTCTTCTAAACAAACTAAAACATGAACTAGCATCATCATTAAGTACCCTATTCAATCACAGCCTAACCACAGGCTATGTTCCTATGGAATGGAAAATAGCAACAGTTATTCCCCTCCACAAAGGTGGCTTATCAACAGATCTGGGGAATTATAGATGCATAAGTCTGACCAGCCTCATCTGTAAGGTCATGGAATGTATCATCATGGACCTCATAAATAAAGACATAGGCAACTTCCAAACCCTAGATCCCACCCAATTCAACTTTGTCAAGGGCAGATTCTGCTTATTAAACCTGGTGGATTTCTTCAAAATATGTGACCAGGGCCATTGATGAGGACAAATCTGTGCACACAGCATATCTCGACTTAGCCAAGGCCTTTGACACAATCTCACACTCGGACATTACCGATAAATTTAGCAAACTGAATGCAAACCCCTTTGTTGTAAGATGGATTGCCAACTGGCTCATAAACCAGTCACACACTATTAAAGTGGGTGACTCCACATCAACAAGCACACCTGTCACCTGAGGGGTGCTACAAGGGTCAGTGCTGGCCCCCCTAATGTTTGGTATATATTTCTCAGAAGTTCAGGCCAAAACTAAGGGACTGTGGCTAACCAAGTTTGTGGATGACTGCAATCTGGGTGTAAATATTGAATCTGCAAATGATATCAGTATACTTCAGGAGGGTCTTACATAGACCAACAACTGGTGTCTTAGTCACAGTCTCAAACTAAATGCAAAGAAATGCATCATCATTCCCTTTGGTAAAAACAATGTCCCTTCACACTATCAAATTAACAACAATACCCTATGTAGATACAAAATGGTAAGGTATCTGGGTCACAAGTAGATTACGGCCTTAACTATAAGTATATAGATCTCATAATAATCGATTTATTTATTTATTTATTTATTTGTTACACATGTTTATTCACTATTTAGGGATTGTTATAAACAACGTGTAATACATGCAGTATTGTTAGTGTATGCATATATCTTAATTAGTGAAAGTTTAGTTGCTGGGTTAAGCTTGGGATTCCAATGTTTTTTTATACACATCTTTGTCAGATGAAGGTAAACAAATGAAAACAATCATAATTTTAAACTTCAGTTTTTAAAATTGGAGTGTATTGCATATAGGTATTTATTTTAACACTTTTTAAGATATTGTATTTTGGTTACAATAGTGATGTTTCCTTAAGGTGACAGATTTATCTAATGAATATATTACACAAATGTATTAATTATTAATGACTATGCTAATTAGGCTATGTGATTGGCTGTTATAGGTTTATAGGTAACTGTCGTTTAGTTTTAAATACATTCTGATGAAGTCCCATTACAAAAATTTAACAAGGGATGGAAGAGCTTACTGTAGTTGGTGTGTTTTTGAGTACTAATAAACGTTCAGAATTCTGTTGAGCCTGTTTTTCCACCTCCACTACATTTTAGTTACTTAGTTCTAGAAAAATATTTAATTCTGCTTTACTGACTCCTCTAAAGTCTTGGACTATGTGGACCATAACAAACTGTGAAAATTCTTAAGAAAATAAGGACAATAGGTCACTTTATTTACCTTCAGTGGAATCTGTATACAAATAATAAGCAACCCTTAAAACCAAATATGGAATACATTACTGGTGCAAAATTGGAAAAGAATTGCAACAATGCTGTATATTGTCACCCTATTTCTTTAATTTATATGTTAAATATATCATGAGAAATGCTATGATGGAACAGTCAGATGCTGGAATCAAAATTACCCAGAAAAATATTAACAACTTCAGATATGCAGATAATACAATTCTGATGGCTGTCTATATAGTAAACGTTATGCTTTTCCCAGTCAAAGCATATTTCTTTATTTTATTTATTGAGATGAGTTTACCAGGAAAGTCTGAATGGGTAATAAACATCCATTTTCAGTGGAGGCCTGGGGAGAAAAGTTCCAGAAAAGAGAGACAGAGAGAGAAAGAAACCAAGTAAACTACTTCACTGCTAAAGGTTATTCTGTGAAAAGGAAAATACTAATAAAAAAGAGATTCCAGAGTCTACTGCCATGAAATAAATAAAAGCAGACTTGAATAGAAAACAAATAAAATGATATTGCAGAGCCTTAAAGATGATACTCCAATCAGTTCCTTTTGCCACAAAACAAGCCTTTACCCTCATCCAATCTTTCCATAACATTGCGGAATAGAGTGTTTAGCCGACTGATGCAGATTTGTTACAGCTTCCCCCATACTTCCAAGAAAGTGTTTTTTGATTGGATGGGAGTGAAGGCTTGTTTTGCGGCAGAAGGAACTGATTGGAGTTTCTCCCTATAGGTGAATGAAGGAGGCCTTGCCTTGGATGGAAAGTTTTAATTGGTTAAACTTGAGTTTTTATTCACAATCTAAGAGCCGTTTTTTATTGATCTGATGAAGTTTAAAAACCGAAAGCACTTATCATCTTTAAGGCTCTGTAATAAAATGTTATGGGTTTTCTATTAAAGTCTGCTTTTATTTTGTGGTGGTACACTCTGGAATCTCTTTTTTAAAAGTTCCAGAAATTCAGATAACATCAATAAAACAGTAGTATAGATGTAATTTAAAAATAATAATAAATACATATAATTTGACAGTAAAATACATAGGGTACAAGAAACATGAGGAGGCACCACTGATGTATTCATAAATATATAAATAAATAAATAAATAAATAAATAAATATGACAATCAGTATATACAAAAGTATTAGAAGTATAGTCTATTGTGATAGGAAATAAAAACAAATATAAAAAAATAAAATATATAAGTCCCCGCTAAGAATGGAGAGAAGACAGGTGTTGAAAGGTACAGACAGATAGTATAATAAATGGTTAGTATGAATGTGAAGTATTGTTGTTGTAGATCATACAAGGAAGGTGCATGGGCATAATCATGAGTTAGTGAGAAATTCATTGAGTGTGGCCTTAGATACATGGATGCTAGATATAATTCTAATTAAATTTGGGATAGAGTTCCACAGTTTAGCTATGCAGTGAAAGTATAGACTTTGTCCAATACTGTTATTTTTTGGGTTTTGTAAATTGTGGTTCATAGATTTCAAGCAAGTTTTAACCTGAAAGCACACAGGGCAACTTGGAAGATAGTGATGAAGAACTGAGATGATAGAAAGGCAGCTAGTGGGGTTATATAATATTTTATGGGTTAAGAAGAAGTTGTGCATGGACTAGTTGATATTGGAGTTCTAACCACTTGTGAGCAGCACGTAATGCAGGGCAATGATGAGCTTTATGTGGCAGGTTAGCTGCAAATCTAGCTATATTATTATAGCATTGCTCCAGTTGTGATTTAAGAGAGATGTGGATGTTAGTCAAAATACCTGAGCCATAGAGAAGATGTGGTAAAAGATAAGCATTAACTAGGGTTATTCTGCTCCAAGTATGGATCTTTACTGGTCTATATAGCAGACCTAGCTTTTGATGAGTTTTTCTATACAAGTTTGTATGTGACAATCAAACTTTAAGTTGTAATCTTTGGTGACTCCAAACAATTTGTTATGGCTACCTACTTCAATAGCTGTATTTTTTAGAGGGGTAATGTGGAAGTTGCTTTTAGCATTGGCATGGGACTTAGGAAAATTGTAATAGCTTTTTGGGAGCTGGTTGGTTCTGATGTAGCCACAGTTCAATTGAGTTGAAGGCATTTTGTGTCATGGATTCTAGTTGTAGTGGCTTATCATATAAGCACATGAAAGTTAAGTCATGTACATAGTGAATAAGGCAAGCTTGCTGATAGGAAATATATAGGCTATTCATGAAAATATTAAAAAACAGTAGATCAAAAATAGAGCCTTAAGGAACATCTATTTTAATTAGGAGAAAAGGAGATAGTGAAGAGAGTCATTTGATAGATTCATATCTTTCAGACAGGTAGTTAGAGAACCATTGAAGAATTGCTTTGGAAAGGCAAAGAGATGACATTTGAGTCACACGTTTCTCACTTAAAACTGTGTCAAAGGCTTTTGAGAGATCTAGAAAACAAGAAGAGATACAATTTCATCAGGGTTTAGCCTTATCAATGGTACTGAAAATGTTGGGGAGAGGTGTAGTGGTGCCATGGCCTGGTCATAAACCACGTTGTGTTGAGTTAGGAGATATTTTATAAGTGGTACTAAAGGAGCTGCTTATGAATATACTTTTCCATTATCTTAGAAGGGGGGCAGGATGGCAACTGGTCTAAAGTTAAAGATTTCAGAAGAGTTACCTCCTTAAGGAAGGAAATAATAAAGATTTTTTTTTCAAAGGGGAAGGACATGAGAGTCTTGATTAGATCTGTTGATGAGAACTGAGACTGGGTATACATTAAGGTCTGCAGGGAGCTTACGGTACTTAGCAGGGAGTTCATCAGCAGAGGAAGAACAGGGTTTCAGTTTATTTTGTGGTTACCTAACATATGATATGGCGACATGGAGATTAAAGGCAGAAAGTTATGGCTAGTAGAGTTTTGGGGTTTATTAAATGGTTTTGAAGAGCTGGAGTAAGACAGTGTATGGTGTCAAATAATAAAGTTTTAAATTTGGTAGCCTTTTCTGAGAGGCATAAGTCTAGATAGGGGTTTGGTGAAGAATGAGAGTCAAATTGAAGAATCTTTGTAAATGAGCTCCAGAATTTTTGAGATTATTTTGTGATTATCTTGTGGATCTGTGTAATATTTTTTTCTCTAGGTAAATTTGTTTTTTGGTGAGGAGCCACAACTCTTTGCATATATGTAAGATTTGAGGGGTTTTATATTTGTGCCATTGTTTCAATGCTTTTTCAGGTTTTTGCATCATAACTCTAGTTGAATGCAGGGTATTTAACATATTCATGAATATGATGTTGAATTTGTTAATGGCTTTATCTAAGGATAAGGTTTTGAGTGGGGACCAGCTTAAATATTTTAGTAAATTATTGAGAGTGTTGGGATAAAACTTGGAAATATTTTAGGTAGTTATATATTGCTTTTTTTAGCTGATGGGTGATTTCTCTATTGATAAATATAGGGTGATGGTCACTGAGGGAATCAAGTAGTAACCCTGAATTAGCATACTTGCTGGGGTTGGAGACAAGTACCCAGTCAAGGACAAAATTTTTATGATTCAATTTACTGCGTCGAGGAGGAGAATAGATTATCTGCTTGAACCCATACAGGTTAAGACTAGTAGTTCAGGTGTTAGATGTCACAGGTAAAGAGTCAGTGTTAACATTGCCTAAGATAATGGTTTCATTAGTAACATTTGCAATTATCCAGCAAAGGATTTCTTCTAATACACTAATATTATTAACTAGTAGTGTGTAGAGGGCAACTATACATAGCTTCTTATATGTGTTATCATTGAGAAGATAGATAAGAAGTTCTACGTTTGGAAGATTTGTATGTTAGTTTTGATCAAAGTGAACTGAATGGTTAGATGTTTTGTATTTGAGAAGATGATTAGGTTGGATATTAAATAGAATTGAGGATATAAGTATGAAGGAAGGTTTAGCCTGATTATAGGTAGGATTCCTGGTAGTGTGTGAGTGTGAAGAAAGTGTGAGAGTACCATGGTAGGTAGTAATGTGATATAAAATGAATAGTAGGAATGTAAAGATGAACAGGTTTAGCACTGCAGACAGAGAGGAGTATGGAGTAGTAATTAAGGAAGGATTATAGTGGAATGAAAAGGAAAAGATGTTAAAGGAGAAGTGAGGGCATTAAGGGTAGAAAGATGAAATTGCTTTGCACTGGATTACAGGTAGGGGGTTCTCTTATTAAGGGGACGGAGAAAGGTAAGATTTTAATAGTGTATATTCAGTTAGAGAAATGTAGAATACACCACGGTGTAGTAGGGTGAAATTGTGAATTAGAGGAAGTATTAGGAAGAGAATAATTATGTGGGTGATGTGTATAATAAAAGCTTTGTGGGTATTAAGTTTTGGATCAATATTTTTTTAAGGAGGGTTAATATTGAAGGGCTTCTTGAGGAGGAAGACATGAATATTGTAAATGGGGGAAGAGAATAAAAAGTATAGATTGTAATGTTATAACAATAGAGAAGTGTAAATTAAATGAGCAGTAGAGAAGAATAAGTGTGGAGGTAAGGCGACATAAGATTGTAAAGGGTCTGGGTGAATGCAATTTGATAATGAGGTAGTAGCAGGGATTGGTTAAACTAATAGGAAGAAGAGGGGATAAGAATAAGGAAGGGTAAAAGATATGTGCATATACATTTAGATAATAAGGGAGTGGGTGGGAATTGGGGTAGGGTAGAGGAACATAGTGAAACCGAGCATAGCAAGGATGAATGCAGCAGGATGGAACCCCTCAAAGATGAAAGTATTAGCCCAAGAAAAACAATCAGTGACAATGGAGGTAAGGGAAGGTTTAAACAAAAGTGTGAGTGCGTTGAGTGCTTTTGCTAATGTAATGTGAGTAACTCAACAGGATAGCTAATCAGAAAAATTTAGAAAGTTGCTCATAGGTTAGAAAACTATATGTTAAAAAGTGAACAAACTGCTCATGGGTAAGAAATCCATACATATCAAGATATAATAGCTGAAGTACATTAGCACATGAACCATCCTTTTCCTTTAGCAGCAGCACTGGCTGCAAGCTCTGTGATGCAGATGGTTTAGCAGCTTACTCCACTCGGGAATCATAGAAAAACTCACTAAGCTAGGCATCAACCCCTATATCACTAGGTGGGTTGCAAACTGGCTCACAGATAGAACCCACAGTGTGAAAGTAGCTGTCTCTAAGTCAGACTGCTGACCAGTCATTAGTGGAGTCTCACAGGGTTCGGTCCTGGGTCCTTTCCTATTTGGTATCTACTTCTCTGAAGTCCAGGCCAACATAAAGGGACTCTGGCTGACAAAGTTTGCGGATGATTGCAAGTTGGGAGCTATTATTAACTAACTCCCCAAGTGATGTTGACATCCTACAGAAAGACCTTACTGAGACCACCGAATGGTGTCAGAACCATGGCCTTAAGCTCAATGCCAAAAAAATGCGTCATCATCCCCTTTTGGAAAAACTCGGTTCCCATGAATTACCACATCAATGGTAGTCCACTGAACACAGAAGGCATTATAAGAGATCTGGGAACACAGGTTAACAACAACCTCTCTTTTGACCACCACATTGTCACTGTGGTCAGAAAGTCTTTCTATGTGGCATATCTCATTACTATGGGTTTTCCATCCAGGAAGAAAGAGGTCATTGTCTCCCTCTACTCTTCCCTCATTAGGCCAATCATCAAATACAATGCCCCATTTTGGCATGTACTTCACTAGACACCTGTGGCAACTGGAGAGGCTGCAAAAGTACCTCACAAAGAGGATCCTAGGCATTAAACACTTGTCCTATATGGACAGACTCAAAAAACTCCAACTATTTTCTGTTTCATATTGTCTACTTAGAAGCAATCTCTGCTTGACTTACAAAGCCATGTCTGACCCAGCTCTGTTAGAAATGCTACATCTAAGGAAATCTCAATCCCTCCACACCACACACTCCAGAGACCTCAACCTCATTACCACAATAAACAAAACATGCTGAAGGGACAGATTCATAACCCAGAGACTGCCCATGTTATGGAATAGACTTCCCATACATGCCAAACAGAGCATCTCACTGGCTCTCTTCAAGAGAAATCTTGATGAGTGGATGGGAAATAGAAAATTCACCATTGGGATCACTCCAGTGGCTCTACTCCACAGAGGCACTGGGAACAAAGGTCAGGCTGCACGATGCCAGAGTAATCCTATGGGCTAGGCTTGTAAAGGCTCCAGGGCCATTAGCCTTGTACATGCTTATGAACCTAGTGGTGCTCAAAGGTGTCAGTCTATATATATTGTCTGCACTGAAAAATATTTTTGCAGGCTGCAAATCCTCTTAGTGAAAGAAAGATGATTTTATGCAGAATGACACAAAATGACAGGGAAACTGATGACTTTCTGTAGTGAGTGGAAGGGGCAATCTGGCAAGCCTAGTGACACCCAAAGGTATCAGTCTATATATTGTCTGTACTGAAAAAAAATTTTCAGGCTGCAAAGTCTCCTACTGTAAGAAAGTTAATTTTATGCACAATGATTCAGAAAGACAGGGAATAGACAACCTGTGATACTGACTGGAAGGAGTAATCTTGTAAGCCTAGAGGAACCCAAAGGTATTAGTCTAGATATTGTCTGTGAGATTTAGATTACAAATAAAGCTATATATTGGGAAAGCAAAGCTTTTGAACTGTGGAATTGAAGAAAACCTTTGCAAATTCCATGGACTACAAGAATATGACATCAGTCAATATTTAAGGGAATAAGCCCCAGACTCTTCACTGGAAGGTCTGATAGTAAAATTAAAACTCAAATACTTTCACTGCATAAAGGGAAGGAAAGATGCACTATGGAAGACTCTTATGCTGGGAAACATCAATGGCAGAAGAAGAAGACAAAGAAGAAGAAGGAGGAGAAGGCATAAGAGACAACAATATTGAAGTAATGAAGAAACTGAAGTTTCTATTTTGTCATATAGAAAAAATATTCTCTAATACCATATCTAAAATAGTATATAAGCAATTGATATCAGAATTGCTTAGTGATGAATGTTTTCCCAAAAAGGTCCAAATCACCTCTATACCTTGGTTATCAGGAATATTTGTATAAAGTGCAACTGCATCAACTGATACAAAAAAAATCCAACTTTTAAGTGTTGATAGCTGCTAAACTTTCCAAAGATTCCTATGAATCCTTAATACAGGATGGAATCTTTAAAATATACTGTTTAAGCTTTTTGTCCAAAAAAGTCTCTATTATTTCTGTTTTACTACCCCTTGCTGCAAGTAAAGGTCAAAACTGGGGGTCTAAAGGGGATTTGTATAAGTTTTTGGTATGCCAAAAATATATCCCAACCTAGGGTGTTTCATTTATCAGTTATTATATACATCTTCTGAAATTAGACCATGCTACAAAAGCTCTAAAAGGGCTAAATCCACTATTTATAAACAATATTAAGTTCATTTAAACTGATTATACAGTAACTTGAGGTGTTGTTTAACAAAACCATCATCACCACAGCATAATTTGTTTCTTCCATATTAACAATATTGTTGCCCTTACATGATTTCATAAAACATAAGAAAGGGAAAGTCTGTCTTTCCTCTATAGGCAACTTATAAAATGAATAATTATTTTTCATTTGTATACAATTAAATTTATAATATTAACATATTTATTGAAAACATGTAAAGTGTTATTCAAAGGTGAATTAAATACTGACATTTTTTATAAAGTCCAACATTATAACCTACCAATTTTTCATCCTCTTTAAATAACTATCTGAGATTCAACTAACACATGAAAAGTCTTAATCCAATGCAAGTTTGTCCAAGAAAGCCTGGGAGGATGGAACAAAATTGATCTATAAAACAATACTTTTTTATGAAGTTCAAAAGGACATAATCTGCTAAGTTAATAATGTCCACATTGCCACTACCCATTTTTATTAAATATCCTTCTACCCAGCTACAAAACAGTTCATCATTGACTATCATCATCTGTTGTGGGGTCTTCTCTGCCCGAACTCCTCCCCCTGTTTCTGTTTCAGTCGACTCTTCCTAATATCATTGTCTGCTTCTCTGACTGCTGGTCCTATGAGTCACTTGGGTCTTGTTTCAATTACCAGTGTTCCATACCTCTTGTTTTGGTTTGATTTTGTTCTTTTATTGCTAGCCTCTCCAATCTCCTAAGGGGTGGCAAATGATTGTGAAATAAAAATCAGAGGTGTCATCCACTGAGTGTTGAACAGTCTGATCTGTGTCTACCTTATTAGTCATCCGCTTTGCCAAAACTACATTGCTGGGATCAGCAAATTTATGTGACTCACTCTTCTTGTTTGTATTTAGTATAAACATACTGTACACAGTAGCCTGCAAGTATTGTAGAGAAAAACATTGTAAACTCAGATTAGGTCTGGTTAAATGTGAAAAGGTAAACCATCTTTTAAACGCAATTACCTCACCAAGTCACATGATCTAAGAATTGTACATCCAGTGAGTAAGAAGAGTTATGTCTTTCATTTTTATGGAAATTTCAGAAGTCAAAATCTAGTATATTTGTCATTCTGTGTGAAATGTGAATTCTACTATGTAGGTAAGACAAACAGATGTTTGAAAGACAGAATTGGAGAACATTTAAAAGACATCAGGAAGAATGATGTTCATAATGCACTGTATAAACATCTTCTAGAGAATGATGCCAGTCATACTTTTAAGTTTTTAGTTTTGGAATTACTTACACCTAATGAAAGAAAAGGTGATCTAAGGAATAAAACAGAATGTAAAGAGATGAAGTGGGTTCTAGTATTACATGCAGATGGTAGGAAGGGACTTAATGGAATTGTCCCTTTAAGACCAATTCTTAGATCACGGACTTGGTGAGGTAACTGTGTTTAAAAGATGGTTAGATCTGATGAAGCACCTGTTTAGAAAGGCATGAAATCACTTATCTGTGTTTTAGCCTTGGTTTTATGGTTTCATTTTCCTTCTTTGAATAAAATCCATGATTTTATACAGCAACTGTCATGCCTGACTGGTTGGATTTACTTCTGTTTTTAGCCTCCAAGTATTCCTTAATGTCCTTTGGCAACTTCTTAACCTTCTTATTTATTAAAGTGACCTCCTTCTTGCTCAACCTATCCAATAGGACATCATAGTCATAGGAAATAGAAGCAAAGGAAATGTCTATGATGATTTTGTCATCAAGGTCTTATAGCTCCCCATCTAGAATACTCAGAGTTTCTTCATTGTTAGCCATTAGAATAGTAAGCAGTTCTAAGCCAGTCTTATTGAAAAGCTCCTCCAGTTTCTTAAATACAGCACTGTCCACTGTGATGTTATTAGTGAATTTAAATAACTGAAGACTCCTAGGAACATTGTTTTTTTGTTAAGACATTCCTTGAAAAATAAAGTCTGCCAAATAAGAGATTTATACATTGACAATTTGCTCTCCAACTGTTTGATACAGGTGTGATAACCTTGACAGCTTCAGTATTATGTTCTCCTTACATATCTATTGTTAGGCCTATTCTTGATAACAACTTGGCCTTTTGTTATTTTACAACACGAGATCAGCAGAATTTGTAGACTGTTCAGAGAAAATTTACAAAAGGCTAACAGGTTTGACATGTTAAGCATAGAGTGAGAAACTTCAGAAATTACAGTTATTCATTTTAGGGTACAGATTTCTTAGGAGTAAGTGATGCCTTGCATTTGTTGACTTAAGAGTGGATTTATGCCTTGAACTGAAAACAGAACAAAATAGTATAAAACCCAGATGTCCTCTTATAACAGGAGGGCTAGGAAAAGAGACACTTACTTATTGCAGCATCTTGCATATATATTGAATAAGTCAGCACCAAATGTGCATATGGAAGCATCATTTAGTGTTTTTAAAATAAAACTAAATGTTTTTTTGGGGGGGGGTGTGGCCAAGGATGAACACAGGATAGCAGCAGATTTCTTCAGCTCCACCAATTTCATTTCACTGACAGGAATTAATTACTTAAAAAATTAATTTTTGAAGTAATTTTCTTTCTAAATATGTTTGTTTTATATAGTTCTTGAACTATATCTAAAAAAGACAGGAAATCTTAACAATATTCCTGTCAGAAATCACTTTGGAAATTTTCCTGTCAGTTTATCAGTCTGAAATGAGTTCCAGTAAGACAAATTCTCAAGACTCCAGCATCAAGAAAGAACTTCAGTCTCTGATAATTATAATCCAGCAACTTACTGCTAAGATGGATAAAATGGATACTAAAATAGACACCTTCATAGAAAAACTACAAAACAAATAGACTTGTTACATATAGACCTGCAACAACAGAAGATCCAGATGACAGGCATAGAAGAAGCTGTGAATGACATGGAAAATAGAATCCAAGAAGAGGAAATCAACATTGAGTTTCTGCTGAAACAAAATACACATTTACAAACAAAGCTGGATGACCTGGAAAATAGATCTAGGCGCAATAACATTAGGATTTTGGACTGCCAGAAAATATTGAAGGTAACAATATTACTTCTTTTTTAACAACATGGCTCCCTAAAACTTTAGACTTACCAGAAGCATTCTCTTTTGGTATCGAAAGAGCACATAGATCTATAGCTAATACTAACTCTAACAAAAAATATCCTAGATCAGTTATAGTTAGATTTCTATCATCTTTTGATAAAGAGATGGTTCTTAAATCTGCTTGGGCTAAAGCTCCTGTTAAGATTAATGAGACAACTGTGCGTTTTGACAATGACTATTCTTCCATGGTAATAGCTAAAAGAAAAGTTTTTCTGCCACTAATAAGGGAGCTTAAAAAAGCACAGTTTAAAACATACCTTCTGTTTCCTGCCAAGCTTAAAATCTTCCTTCCTGATGGTCCTAAAATTTTCAATGACTTAGACTCTGCTTTACTGTTTATCAAAAAAAATAAGATTTTGGATAAAATAGAGGAAATGGAATGGGCTAGTCCTTCATTAAAGAGACTGGCAACTGAAACTTCATGACTTCAGAGAAGAAGAAGAGACTAAAAAACAAATGATTTGTTCTATGTTTTTTTTTTCTCTCATCATTTTATTTCATTATTAATCTTTTTAAATATAGTTCCTGCATTTCCAGAAAGACACAAATATTTTGAAAAAGATTTAATCAAAGTTATTCTCTGTGTGCAAAGAAATGTTTTGTTTCATAACCAGTCAAAATATCTGAAGATTTAATGGCAAGCTATGATTCAACTTGTTTCTCTTTCTGAAAAGGAGAAGTAAGGTCAGTAATTTGATACATTTTTTTTCTTTATCTTTTTTTTTCTCCTTTTCTTCTTTTCTTTGTTTAAACAATGACATTCTATTTAGATTATGTAGTGGGTAAAGGGTGGGGGAGGGCAGGGAGAGAAGAGTAATGAAAATATGATTAATAGAATAATAACATATTTATTCCTTGTAAAAAGTTTATATGTTCTTCAAATGCTATTCCTAATTATACTTTCTTGATTATACTGCTTATGCTTGTTTGTAAATAATCTGTCATGCTTTAACTAATAATAATTAGAACTAAATAATAGTAAATAATATGTTTTATTTTAACTCTATTAATATAAACAGTAAGTAATATTCCATTGTATATACTTCTTATAGCTTTCTCTTACATTTTTTTATTTCTGCCTTACACTTTTATTTTCTACTCTTTTTCTTTTCTTTATTAATATATAGAAATGCTTTTGATCATATAGACACAGTAAATAATAAGATTTGCATAAAAATTGAGTTGGGACAAAAATATTGAGTTTTATTACTTATTAATAATTTTGGGCTTAATTTCACTTACATAGAGGCTGTAATAACCTGTAAATACATTGTGAAGGTTTTGTCATGTTTAGATGCATTTACACTGCTAAATGAATGTTTGTCACTAGTTTTAATAAGTTTCCGCCAAAATGTTAAGAGAGACAATCTGGGATGTGGGCTGTCTCATGCACAGTGTCCATGAGCTACTTCAAAAGCTTCAACTCTCAGAATTCTCACAGAGAAGCTGAAAGCAGTTAGTCTAACCTTTGACCTAGATATCACACTGACACATCACAGATTCAGGAATAACACTCTACCAGGAAATAGAAATGATGCAAATGTGACTATGTGAAGGAAAATGAACTCTTTAACATCTAAATGTGAGTTATTTTATATAATTACTTAAATATCTATGTTATAATTCATAAAATATGTCAGTTATAATGTCTTATTTTAGAAGGCATAGAAAATGAAACATTTATTCAAGTGTTTTTGAAAATCTACTTAACAGTAGCATAATAATCTGTGTTAAAAACTTATGTTCCAAACATGTACATTACTATAACTCATTTAATTCATCTGATTGACAAGCATAAATAATTTTATAACTCTATTCTGGAAGAAATTGTCATGTGATATATTTTAAAGCAGTAGTATAGCATGGTTGTAAAATCTGGTTACTAAAATGTGTTTGCTGTGCATTATTTTGTATAAAGCAGACAGATTTATTGTAGGGACAGCATGTAGGATAGTGCTCAGCAAGGACACAACTCAGTGAGATCAGATATATATATATATGTGTGTGTGTGTGTGTGTGTGTGTGTGTGTGTGTGTGTGTGTGTGTATGCATGTGTGTATATATATATATATATATGTGTATATGTATATGTGTATGTGTGTGTGTGTGTGTGTGTGTATGTATATATATATATATATATATGTGTGTGTGTGTGTGTGTGTGTGTGTGTATGTGTGTGTGTGTGTGTGTGTGTGTGTGTGTGTGTGTGTGTGTATGTGTATATATATATATATATGTGTGTGTGTGTGTGTGTGTGTGTGTGTGTGTGCATATATATATATATATATATATATATATATATATATATATATATATATGTGTGTGTGTGTGTGTGTGTGTGTGTAAGTATATATGTATATAAGTGTTTCTGAGAATCTGCATAACTATGCAGTATGATTTATAACAATTTCTATGAATACAATATTTTATTCTATTGACAATAATGAGTTTGAGTAAATGCTCATATACAAGCAATTCAAGGTTTTTTTTTGGAAGCTGTTAATTGCATTTACATGACAGAAAATAGATGCATCTTAATATATGTAATGTCTGAATCATATTAGCCAAAGTTTTTGATTTAAATGAATGTTAGAACTTATTTTTCTCTCCTCTTGATTTCTAACATCAAGATTATTTGAATGCTATTTGAATAAAAGTGTTTAATATTACATAGATGTATATAGTAGTATGAACAGTTTTTAAAAAAAAAAAAGTTTATTTTAGTTTATATGATGCTGTTTTACCAAATGTGTAGTCTTGTCTTGCTAGATAATTGAATTGAAAACTGTTAACCTCAGTTAAATATAACTAGTATTAAATTGATAAGGTGGTAGCTGAGGTACTGCTGCTTAGGGTAGGGGGTTAACTTGAGTGGTAAATACTACTCTAATTTGGAGTTTATAACTCCAGGCTGGATGCAAGGTTTAATCCTTACATTATTTTCACTTGTTCATTGTTATTTGTATATAGTTTTGACATCCACAATATATTTTATACATTCATTGTCACTACAAACAAAATTGAATCCTATACAAAATCCCATAAGAGATTCAATAAATACAGCTATATTTAAAGGTACACCTAAACGAGGAGATGTAACATTACTTATCTTGTTATTTGTTATTTTGATCATAAGATTCTTAAGTTTTAAAAATGCCAAATGACATCTTTAAAAGGAATTTCTTTAAACATTAATGGATTGAATAATCGGTGTAAAAGGGCAAGCCTAATAAGATACATTAATTTACATAAGGCCAACTTAGTCTTCCTGCAAGAAACCCAACTCTTGAAAAAAGATATTGATAAACTAGCCACAAACAAATATACAGTATTGGTTAGTTCAGAGCACACTCAGAAAAAAAGAGGAGTGACTATTTTATGGAATAAAAGTATGCCCATTCCTAAAACCATTAAGTCTTATCAGGATGACAATGGAATGTTTTGTATGGTTACAATACAAATTAATGGGAAGACTTACACTTTAATTAATGTATATTGGATACCTGGAATTGGTATTAATACAGTGAAATATCATCTTGATAAGATCATATCATTCTCTATAGGAGATATTATTTTAGCTGGTGACTTTAATTGTATACTACATGAAAGTGATACTACCACTATAGGAAAAGAAGAATTACATCTAATGCAAAACATTTAAATGATTTTGCTAATTCTTATCATTTGAATGATATTAATAATCAGATAGATTCAAAATCATTACCATACACCTTTTTTCTAACAGATACAAAACTTATTCAAAAATAGATAGGGTCTTTATTTCTAACCAGATGGTAACAGATTTAATTAATTCCAAAATCATTTCATGTCCTATATCTGATCATAATTCAATTGTTTTTGAATTCATGATAAAAAATACTCATAATGTTCAGATCAAAAGGATACCAGCATACTTAACTCAACTAAAAGACTATAAAGAATATATACTTTCAGAAGTAAAACATTTTTTAGACATAAATAATACTCCTGAAGTCTTCATTGTTTATGTTTGGGATGCCTTAAAATCATATCTATATGGACAAAGTATCAGATGGTATAATAATAAAAGGAAATCTTGGGATAAGGAATTGTTAGATATTCAAAGTAAATTAGACTCTTATAAACATAATAATAAAGAAAATATTATGGACAAGAAAGTTATTGAAGAAATAAACAAACTAAATGAGAAATACAAAGAAATTTTAACTCATAAAGTTAAAATAACTTTAGAGAAATACAAGTTTTGTCTTATCCAATAAGCCCCAAATACTTACATAGACTTAAAAATAAAACAAAAGGTTGAATAAACAAAACCATATCAAAGAAATCTTTTCTCTAAGGAAAAGAAGAATGTTTCTAGTATACCAGAAATACTAGATGAATTTAGAAATCACTTTCACAAAATTAACCATAATAACATTAACATGGAACCTAAAGATAAAATAAAGGAGTTTATAACCACAAACATGAATAAAAGCTTAATAAACAACAGATTAAACTATTGGACAAGAGTATTTCATATACAGAAGTTATTACACAAATAAATAAGCTTAAATCAAACAAAGCACCGGGTAATGATGGTATCATACCAGAGATATATAAAATCCTTTCTAAAAGTACATATTCATTAATACATAAGGTTTTATTTTGGCCCAAACTGAGTTAATAACCCCCATCTTGGCAATATACATTTATTTCGCCAATTTTAAAACCTAATAAAGATCCAACTAGATGTTCTTCATATCGGCCCATCTCATTACTTAATGTTGATTATAAAATGTTTATGAGTATTTTGCTGATAGATTGAAGACAATCATTCCGGCATTATAGATATAGATCAGACAGGCTTCATTGTAAATAGAAATACTTTTGATAATATAAGAAGAACTTTAACATTAATTGATTTTGCAAATAGGAAAAAAGATTTAACACTTATTAGTCTTGATATAAGTTCAGCATTTGATTCAGTAAGTTGGGACTATCTGTTTACCTTAATGAAGTGCACAAACTTCTCAGATGCATTTGTAAATCTAATTGAGCATTTATACAAAGGAACGTTGGCTTATATTAAGGTAGGAACATATGTTTCACAAAAAATACCCATTCTTAAAGGTACAAAACAAGGATGTCCACTTTCTCCACTATTATTCACTTTAGTAATGGAGCCTTGGGCTAATTTGATCAGAAACAGTACTGACATAGAGGGTTTTGAAATAGATGAAAATACAACATCCAAAATTCAACTTTTGCAGATGATGTTCTAATTACATCAGCAGGATCTAATTCTTCTATGCAGTCTCTATTTGATAAAATGATGAATTTTAAAAGTATTTCTGGTTTAATATTCAATGAAGAAAAACTAAAATACTACCTATATATACACGAAAAAATATTCTCATTAGTGATTTTACTAAATATGTACCCAATTCAGGTCAGATAACTTATTTAGGTATAATACTATCTAAAGATATTAAATCTATTATATATAATAATTATAATACCTGTTTTCTTAATATACAAAATCTTTTAATACCTGGAATAATATGTTTTTACTATGGAGGAGAGACTTACAATTATTAAAATGATAATATTCCCCAAGATTTTATACTTAATACAATCAATAATACTTCCACCTACAAAAATAATTATCAAGAAACTGAATACACTAATGTTAAATTTCCTATGGGCACCTAATAGACCTAGGATTGCATTAAAGAAACATACTAATAGCTGGTCTCAAGGGGTATTTCTTTTCCAGACTTTAATTTATATACTATCTCTTCTATTGTAAAAGTTATTACTTTATTAATAGATCAGTCATATGTCACAAAATGGAAATATTATTGGGAGCTAATTAGTATGCACTTCATGAAAATCTCCTTAACACATAAAAATATGATTGTAAATAACTCCATGTTATGGTTACTAAAGGAATTTTGTACTTCACCTATTACACCTAAGCATATGGTTTGTTACCCATTAAATATTATTATTATCTATCGTAACTTTATATTCATGCACCCTAAGTATAGGGAATGGAATTTTATTGTATTCCCTACAATGTATACTCAGGGTATGCTTTTGTCATCTACTTCTGAAAGAACTCATTTAGCTATAGATAATGATCTAAAGTACTGGTATCAGTTGATATCTGATAATAAAGTTAAAAATCTAGATTTCTTAAAACAAGAATTTGATCTAAGAGAAACTTGCTGGTTAGAGGTTCAGACCTTTAGACAACATCTCATTAATAAAATAGATCTAATGTCTATAACAGTTAAAGAATCTATTCCAACACTGATTGATTACTTGATATTAAATTTACAACATAAAGTTTCTGATAAAGGTAAACTTTCATACATACATAAAATTATCAGACAAGAAACTTTTTACAGTGTAGATTCATACTGGAATTATTTCACTTCTATTAATGGGGACCCACCAAATCAACAAGATAAACAATATATATTGGAATCTGCTTATAGAACTACGTCTTCCATTGTCTGGAGACTTTATACATGGAAATTTTACATAGATCTTTTTATACACCTTTGATGATGAATAAAATAAATAATAAAGATAATTTATGTAAGAGATGTAATGTAGAAATTAATGCTGACTGGGCTCATATGTTTTATGACTGTATAAAATTGAAAGAATACTGGAAGTCAATTAATGAATTTTTGCAGGCTCTTTTACAGATAATTTCATTATTTCTAAATCTCTTATATTATTCAACACACCTGTACCTCAAAGTGTTAAAAGGTTAAGCTTCCCTTGTTATGGTCTATTCTAGCAGTGGCTAGGAAAATAATAACTAGAAATTGGATTTCAGATACACCTCCTTCATTCAATGAATTTAAAAATGTTATGAATATAGTGTGCCATATGGAAATAAACACAATTAGGACAAGAACAACTAGAAAAACATCTTATTATATTGTATGGGATAATTTACAAAATTTGTTAAAAAAATTCTAATTTCAATGGCACGGTATTTTAGTTTAATTAATTGATCTGATTGTAGTGGATGTCTTTGTAAATACTTTAGTTGTTTTGTTGAATATTATAATAATACCTATTTTTAATTACTTGTATAAAATTGTTATGATATTTCTCTTATATGTTAAAACAATAAACCTGTTTTGAAAAAAAAAAAAATAAATGATTATATGGGAATCTAATTAAAAAGCATATGTATGGGTTAAAGGCTTCTGCATTCTTTGTCAGCTTTGTAAACTAAATGTGAAATGTGCCAAACTATGAAACTCTGAAACTATGAGATAGGCCAACCATTGTCAGTTCAGAAAGGAGTGCCAGATGCATTTTGGGATAGATTTTTGTATGGCAAGGTTTTGTCGAAGGGCTGCACTATAGTGAAACAGCTCACATTGTTGCATCAGAATGCTCTGTTCACCAGTATGATCCCCAGCTCAGTCTCCCTATAGACAGAGGTCAATGTCCATGTATTGTTCTGGTCCTGTTTGAACTCTCTCTCTGGCACTGAACACTGTTGATGATGGCATCCTGAATGACCATTTACATCCTTACTGTGGTCTGTCCTCCATAGTCATTGATTCGTTTGCTTCCCACCTTTCAGGCAATTCTCAGTGGCTGGTCTACGGTCTGAATTCTTCTGACACCCTCACATTAGATTATGAAGAATCCCTGTTTAGTTCTGAGTCATTTGCTCTTTATGGTGTTTATACTATCATAAATAGATCTTATAAGAGGGAAGGGGTTAGCATATTATTGATATTCTGATGAAACTCAGCATTATCTGTCCTTCTTCCAGGATCATACAGTGAGTAGGAACACCTTGACAGATGATCTGGAGGCCATTCATTTACAGCTGTTTAATTAATAAGTTGAACTTACTGCATCTAAGACTAAAGCTATGACTGTGCATACCACACTGAGAAATTCTTCAGATTTGCTGATTCATTTCTTATGGTAATAATATACTTGAGTTTGTGTCTAAAGTATGTGGTCTTAGTATAATCCTCAATAATCAGCTCACATTTAGAGTCTGGGTGTCATCTGCAAAAAAGTAATCTTGCTTCAAACTGAAGATCTTTTTCAGGACCAAGAGTTTCTCTGTTGATGTTCACATTTTGGTTTCCTACAGCTTTGGCTGCTACAAAGCCCTTTACTTTAAGCTTCTCAATACTGAGTTAGATCAAGTGCAGGTTGTGCAAGTCTCTGCACCAGGCTACATACTAGAACATAGTGTTACCAATACATTATACCTCTGTTGTAGAGATTGCATTAGTGTGTTGCCAACATATCATGCCTGTGGTATGGAGATCACATGACTGTCTTAACATTATATTACACCTGTGTTGCATAGATTGTACTACTTTGCATGAAATACATTGCATCTATGTTGCAGCAATTCATACTACTGTGTTATCAACATATTAAACCTAGAGTGCAAATATTATACAATTCTGCTGCCTACATATTATGCCCGTGCTGCAGGGATCACATCACTGTGTTACCAATTCATTACTTCTATGTTGCAGAGATTGCACTGCTGTATTACCAGCACATTTCACCCATGCTGCAAATTTCATGTTACTCTTTTATTAACACATTACACCTGTGCTGCAGAGATGCACTAATGTGTTACTAACACATTACACCTCTGCTGCAGAGATCATTCTGCTGTGTTATTAGCACATTACACGTCTACTGCAGATATTGCACTGCTGTGTTACCAACACATTACACCTGTGCTGCAGAGATTGCACTGTTGTGTTGCCAACATATTACACCTGTGTTGCAGAGAGTGCACGGCTGTGTTACCAACATCTCCAAAAGCAAGGTGCAGAAACGGAGATGATGTACAATCCACTATAAAGCTTTATTCAACCACCAAATCTACAAACAGTAAGAAACAGTATGGAAAACGAACACTTGAAAATACATAAACGACTTAGATATTCCACCATGCGTTTTCATCTCATACATAGACTTCATCAGATGACCAGCCTGTTCCAGGAAGACCAATATTTAAATATAACCAATTAATCAGATTATTTTACAATTAAGTAATCTACCAATAAGTTATGAAAGTACTTAAGACCATAATTATACCCATACTTCATTTAACAAAACCTTGTTAAAATTTATCAAATCAACATTATAGTTCATTATTCTTCTCAAGTTAAAACCCATTAAATAATATTGTTATAAAATCTTCAAAAAAGTCATTATTTAAAAGTCCTTTTTTTTTTTTAAAAAAAAAAGAAGTTTCTGATATAAAAGTATTAATAAAATACAAAATATTCATTTTGTGCAGACCTGTGCCCTCTAGTGGCTATGTTTAGGTTACATTTCATATCCCTTTAGAGCTTAGCAGATCTTAGCTTTAACAAAGGTTTAATAGAGATATAGTTGTTTAAACCTGGGGGGGGGGTCACTTGCTTCCAGGGTTATCTGCCACCATAGCTCCCTGTATTCTATTTTATCTTCCCAAGGACCCCCCTAATATCATTTTTAATTTGTTCTAAGACCATAAAACCGAAACTAGCGTCTGAACAGGTCCTACTATGTTTAAAAAGAGCATTAGTTTCCTTTCCCACTGAAATTTCATAAATATATTCATAGATCCTTCTTTTTAATTTCCTTTCTGTCTTTCCCACATAGAAGGACCCACATGTCCTACAAATAGCTAAATATATAATTCCCTTAGTCTCACAATTGTAATATTCAGAGCTATTTATCCACTTTTTTCTACTTTCCAGGTAGTAATTTTCTAAATTTAAAATATATATACATTGGGTACAATGGCCACATTTATATGTTCCCTTCTTATCCCTGTTATTACTACCTACTTGTTTGTTCTCTAAAATAGTTCTGATACAATGGGAATTCTTATAGATCACCTTTTGTGGTATATTGGACAAATCTTCTATGTCCAAAAGGGAAACAAATCTCTCCCATTCCCTTAAAAAAATCTTTTTAACATTACTATTTAAAGCATTGTATTCTAGTATTAAGGCCTGATTAAAATCCCCTCTAGCCTTTTCTTTGTTAAAAATATTACTGTGTTCTTTACATCCTAGTATGGGTTTGAATTTGTCAATTCTCCCTTTTTCCACTTCTTCCTTTATTTGGGTAATAAAATTCAGAGGGTAGCCCCTCTCTAAGAACATTTTCTGTAGTAACTCACACTCCTTAAGGAAATCACTTTCCGAACTTGTCATACGGCAACCCCTTACAAATTGTCCCTTCACAATGTTTTTCTTACAATGTAAAGGGTGTGCACTTTCAAAATGCAAGAAGGAATTGCAGAAAGTTGGTTTTCTATATATTTTCGTTTCAAAATTAGTACCTACTTTATATACCTCAATGTCCAAATGTGGGAAAGACAGATAGGAAATTAAAAAGAAGGATCTATGAACATATTTATGAAATTTCAGTGGGAAAGGAAACTAATGCTCTTTTTAAACATACTAGGACCTGTTCAGACGCTAGTTTTGGTTTTTTGGTCTTAGAACAAATTAAAAATTATATTGGGGGGGTCCTTGGGAAGATAAAATAGAATACAGGGGGCTATGGTGGCAGATAACCCTGGAAGCAAGTGACCCCCCAGGTTTAAATGACTATATCTCTATTAAACCTTTGTTAAAGCTAAGATCTGCTAAGCTCTAAAGGGATATGAAATATAACCTAAACATAGCCGCTAGACGGCACAGGTCTGCACAAAATGAATATTTTGTATTTTATTAATACTTTTATATCAGAAACTTCTTTTTTTTTTTTAAAAAAAAAAAGGGGACTTTTAAATAATGACTTTTTTGAAGATTTTATAATAATATTATTTAATGGGTTTTAACTTGAGAAGAATAATGAACTATAATGTTGATTTGATAAATTTTAACAAGTTTTTTTAAATGAAGTATGGGTATAATTATGGTCTTAAGTACTTTCATAACTTATTGGTAGATTACTTAATTGTATAATAATCTGATTAATTGGTTGTATTTAAATATTGGTCCTCCTGGAACAGGCTGGTCATCTGATGAAGTCTATGTATGAGATGAAAACGCATGGTGGAATATCTAAGGCGTTTATGTATTTTCAAGTGTTCGTTTTCCATACTGTTTCATACTGTTTGTGGATTTGGTGGTTGAATAAAGCTTTATAGTGGATTGTACATCATCTCCGTTTCTGCACCTTGCTTTTGGAGTTTTTGGTCACTTTGGGCAGTTTACACCACTTTATTTTTGTGTTACCAACATATTACATCTGTGCTGAAGAGATTGCACTGCTGTGTTACCATCACATTACCCCTGTGTTGCAGACATTGCACTACTATGTTACTATTACATTACACCTGTGCTGCAGAGATCATACTGCTGTGTTATTAACACATTACACCTGCGCTGCAGAGATTGCACTGCTGTGTTACCAACATATTACACCTGTGCTGTAGAGAATGCACTAATGTGTTATTAACACATTACACCTGTGCTGCCAGATATCATACTGCTGTGTTACCAACACATTGCACCTGTGCTGCAGAGATTGCACGGCTGTGTTACCAACACATTACTCCTGTGCTGTAGCGATTGCACTGCTGTGTTACCAACACATTGCACCTGTGCTGTAGAGATTGCACTGATCTGTTAACACATTACACCTGTACTGCAGAGATCATATTGCTGTGTTTTTAACACATTACACCTGTGCTGCAGAGAGTGCACTGCTGTGTTACCAACATATTACATCTGTGCTGAAGAGATTGCACTAATGTGTTATTAACACATTAAAACGGTGCTGCAGAGATTGCACTGCTGTGTTACCATCACATTACCCCTGTGTTGCAGACATTGCACTACTGTGTTACTATTACATTACATCTGTGCTGCAGAGATTGCACTGCTGTGTTACCAACACATTACACCTGTGCTGCATATATCATACTGTTGTGTTTTTGACACATTACACCTGCACTGCAGAGATTGTACTGCTGTGTTACCAACGCATTACACCTGTGCTGCAGAGATTGCACTAATGTGTTATTAACACATTAAACCTGTGCTGCAGAGATTGCACTGCTATGTTACCACCATATTACACCTGTGCTGCAGAGATTGTACTGCTGTGTTACCAACACATTATACCTGTGCTACAGAGATTGTACTGCTGTGTTACCAACACATTACACCTGTGCTGCATATATCATACTGCTGTGTTTTTAACACATTACACATGTGCTGCAGAGAGTGCACTGCTGTGTTACCAACATATTATACCTGTGCTCTAGAGATTGCACTAATGTGATATTAATACATTATACCTGTGCTGCAGATATCATACTGCTGTGTTATCAGCACATTACACCTGTGCTGCAGAAATTGCACTGCTGTGTTATCAACACATTACACCTGTGCTGTAGAGATTGTACTGCTGGGTTACCAACACATTACACCTGTGCTGTAGAGATAAACACATTACACATGTGCTGCAGAGATCATACTGCTGTGTTTTTAACACATTACACCTGTGCTGCAGAGGTTGCACTACTGTGTTACCATCACATTACCCCTGTGTTGCAGACATTGCACAACTATGTTACTATTATATTACACCTGTGCTGCAGAGATTGTACTGCTGTGTTACCAACATATTACACCTGTGCCGCAGAGATTGTAATGTTGTGTTACCAACACATTACACCTGTGCTACAGAGATCGTACTGCTGTGTTACCAATACATTACACCTGTGCTGCAGATATCATACTGCTGTGTATTTGACACATTACACCTGCATTGCACAGAATGTACTGCTGTGTTACCAACACATTACACCTGTGCTGCAGAGATTGCACTAATGTGTTATTAACACATTATACCTGTGCTGCAGAGATCATACTGCTGTGTTTTAACACATTACACCTGTGCTGCAGAGAGTGCACTGCTGTGTTACCAACACATTACACCTGTGCTGCAGAGATTGCACTAATGTGTTATTAACACATTACACCTGTGCTGCAGAGATTGTACTGCTGTGTTACCAACACATTACACTTGTACTGCAGAGATTGCACTAATGTGTTATTAACACATTATACCTGTGCTGCAGAGATCATGCTGCTGTGTTTTAACACATTACACCTGTGCTGCAGAGAGTGCACTGCTGTGTTACCAACACATTTCACCTGTGCTGCAGAGATTGCACTAATGTGTTACTAACACCTCACACTTGTGCTGCAGAGATCATCCTGCTGTGTTATTAACACATTACACCTGCACTGCAGAGAGTGCACTGCTGTGTTACCAACACATTACACCTGTGCTGCAGAGATTGCACTGCTGTGTTACCAACATATTACACCTGTGCTGCAGAGATTGCACTAAAGTGTTGCTAACACATTACACCTCTGCTGCAGAGATCATCCTGCTGTGTTATTAACACATTAAACCTGTACTGCAGAGATTGCACTGTTGTGCTACCAACACATTACCCCTGTGTTGCAGGCATTGCACTACTATGTTACTATTACATTACACCTGTGCTGGTAAAGATCACACTACTGTGTTATCAACACATGTACAGCTGATGTTTGCTGAAAAACAATGTATAAAGTGTTGGAAGAAAATTCCATGCTTAGATAGTGTAGAAGTTGAATAATGGCAAAAGGAAACTGAATGCTAAATATAGTATATAAAATATAATCAAGTGTGGTTCAAAACATGTATACACAATGGTGGATACAAAATGTAATGTGAATCATACAAAACCGAGTCAGTGACTGACGACGAATGTCATGACTGCTGTGATTACAGCTTAGTAATAGGAACTGAGAGGAGAAAGACATTTTATTCCATAAATGGCAGGGCTCAAACATAAGAGAAAGCTGAGTGGAGAAGTTGCTTTCAGTATGAGTTTTACACATGAATAGGGGGAAATATTGTTAACACATAGCCTGGCTAAGTCAGATGTGTTACTAAAGACCCTTTCTGTTTCTAATGAGCAAAATAATAACTGTAACTTGAAGGCAAAATGCAAAAGATAAACTTGCACGCTTATGATGCAGGAGGACTAGCTTTGTTTTGCAAAGTATGGATAAGAAAAAGAGAACTTAATTGGTAATGTATTAAAAACAGCTCCCATTTGATATTCAAGAATACTAGTAAACATGTCGCAGATCAGAAGTATCATGACTGCTGGCAGTTGTGAAACAAAACTTTGCTAAAAATTGAAGGGCAATAAAAACATTAAACTAGAACCAGCTGCTGACTTAAACTTCCATAAATCCAGGGTGACTCAGTGTAGCCTTATAACCAAACTGGAAAAGTAACTACAAAGGTTAGAAAGTGTTGGAGTGTTATTCTAATTAGTGTGAATAGTTGACATTCATAGTACAAGAGCTCAAGAAAGATAAAATATATGGTGTTAACATATGTGGAGAGGTCAGACATACTATTAAGCCAGTGTTAAGGACTGTACAATATTCCCAGCAAAAATAAAAAATATTTATTTTCTCTTCCTCAATTGGGAAATCAGTTCATAAAAGGTAATTTTGAAGAAACATACTTACAGAAGTAAATAATTGCAGCTCAGATGTATCAGGATCAGTTGGTACCATGGGCAGTACAGAAACCTCCTAGGGCAAGTGGGAATGAGTGGACAATACTGCCACATCCATTTTGAGAGGTGGGAGGTGACTCAGACCAGTGCAATGCTGGCCCTTAGTGGCAGCTTGGAACCACATATAGACAGTGTATGAAGCAGACATATACACTGAAAAATGAAGCACTGCATAGCACAGCTGCAAAATGTAGGCAATTGAATCAAAGGGTGCATGTCTCTTTGGGTATGTATAGTGAGTGCTGGCCCTCTATCAGGTCACTGCAGGGAGATGATTCAGGCAAAATGCAAAACCCATGAAGCTTTGTGGATTGTGTCCTCTCCATCAATTAGGTTCTTGTTATCGACCAGTGAATACTAACAGAAAGTAGCACCAGAAAGTACATTCACACTTGGTGGAGATCAAAAAGTCAGAGATGTAATAAATGAATGGACAGACTGACTGACATAAGGGTGCAGACAGTTAATAGAAAAAATGCATATAAAATGGAAGATTGTAAAAAAATTCTTAAAAATTAATAGACGTAATTGGTCATGTCAGTAACCTGAATGATTTTTGGTGCAGCACCTTTACTATAGAATATGTAGCATATATATATATATATATATATATATATATATATATATATATATATATATGGGGCTACTATGGTTGATTGAAAATGAAATTACTAGGACCACTTCACTGAAAGCTCACTTCACTGAAAACTCAATTGACTGAAATTCATTTCATTGAAAGTCATAAATGGCCGTTTCCCCACTGTAGTGCGACCCTGGAGTTAGTATATAAGGTAAGGGGGGGTGTGGGGGGCACAGCCCCTGACATTGGGGGGTGATGGGGGCGAAGTCCCCTACATATCTTGGTTATATAGTCTCTTTTGGAAACAGTTATTTATTACACTTGTAAGCATCACTGTGTACAGTTTAAAATGTTTATAATATGTGGGGGGCTGTGCCCCCCACACCACCCCTTACTTTATATACTAACTTCAGGGTCGCACTAAAGTGGGGAAAAGGCCATTTATGACTTTCAGCAAAATGAGTTTCAAAGAAATGTGTTTTCAGTGAAGTGAGCTTTCAGTGAAGTGGCCCTAGTAATTTCATTTTCAGTCAAACGAGTTTTCAATCAACCATAGTAGACCCATATATATATATATATATATATAGAGAGAGAGAGAGAGAGAGAGAGAGAGCTTTAGTATAAGAAATGATGCAACAAAAGGCATGTTTTTAAAAGAAACACACATGACCTTATTAAATACTGTGGATGTGAGCAGATGAATGAAATTACACCTGTGCATTTAAAAGAATCATTTAAAAGAATCAACTGAGAAAATGGATGCTTGTCAGATAAAATTAATGTCAAATAGTAAAGCAAATGAGAGATATGGCAAGCTGCATTTTAAAAGTAATACATATGAAAAAAGAGAGATGGGCAAAGATCCAGAATGGAGACACTCACATCATTTTAATTCAGGACTGCAGTCTGTTTGGATATAGCCATGAAAGAAATACTTATCTAGCATATAATTAAATGTCCAAAGGGTCACTTTTGAAATGTAGAAAAACTTGTTCAAAATAATTTGCAAGTTGTAGAACAGAAATATGAAAATGAATTATTTGCCAATACTGTTGAAGAGGAAGACTTGATGGTCTGAAGCAGTGAAACAGGAGTGCAAGGCTGACTGTTGAAAAGACATATGAAAATGAAATGGCAAAATGGATAATTTAAGTTAGACACAAGTGTAGAGTATCACATTAGGCCAAATTCATTAAGGTACCGTGATGTGTACATGGAGGTCTACATCTCGCTGTACCTTTCCTCGAGTCAGCAACCATCCTTACACTGTACTGCACGGTCCTCTAACACAAAGACATGCAGCACCACAAACAGCTGGCCCTGCAGCTATGCTGAATAATAATAGGACATTCTTGGAGGAGAAGCATATGCTAATTAACCATGTGCTCTCTCCCTGGAACCACCTGTATGATGGCATCTACATGGCCATCCCCACCATGTAGTAACACTGTTCACAGCCACAAGACCTTGTTCAACCATCCAATGTGAACATGGTGGGGTTGGAACTACTAGACATGAGGGAGTCCTCTTAAAGTGCAGTAATAGCAACAACAGTAGTACAGGGAAGGGGGTGTGCACTAGACACCAGGAAAAACTTTATAAAGTGCTGTAATGGCACCAATGCAATGGTTCAGGGATTGAGTAGGTGGGGGAACCACTAGACTCCAGGGAATGCTTTTTAAAGCACATTAATGGCATGGCAACAGGGATATACTAGACTACCATGGCCTACTATATATGTACCATAATGGTACTAAAGTACTACAGAGTGAGGAGAAACACATCAGGGCTAATAAGGTAGAGCTGGGTACAGGGACTATGGACTGTTTGTGTGTGTTTGTGTATGTATATGTGTGTGTGTGTATATGTGTGTTCATGTTTATATACTTGTGTGTATGAGAGAGTGGCTGGGAGGAAATGCCACTGCATACACGAGCAGCAGATTATAACAGTAAAGGGCATATCAGCCATTTTCTGCACATCACAGTAGTAACTATTATTCAAAAACTATGCAAATTAGCTGATGATGAGGTCTTACCTTGTCAAGGCTAACGTTTTTCTGAATCTGAAATGGGCACATTGTGGTATGGTTTATGCCAAGCACTTTCATGAATTCCCAGAGTTTTGTCAAAAATACTTTTAAAGTATTAGGAATAGACGATTCTCAAAGAGAACTATATGTACATTGCTAACCTATTTTGGCACCTAGTTAGAAAAAAAAGTTCAGTCTTTTTGTATAGATAAATTCTTGCAATATTTTGGGTTGCGTGGTTTGTAAGAAGATAGGCATGATAAAAGGAATTTACAATATAAAGCCAAAGACTGAATGTGTACAGAGTCATTTACAATATCACATCTTAGATACTGTGTATAACCAGAGCAGTGATGTCTTGCATGACTATATTGATTTATTCATAGGTTTAGGAAGTTTCCAGAAGAATATCATGTAGAAATAATACATAATGCATGAAACTGTAATTCATGCTCCCAGAAAAGTATTCAATTAACAGTATTCAGAAGTAAAGCTGATCAGGAAGTGAATGGATAAGAGACATAGGTGTCATTAAGAAGCAATTTGAGCCAACAGAATTACCTACTTTCTAAAGTTAAAATTGTGCATTCAAGAATGCCAAAAGCCACATATTTCTCAGTGTTACATACAAACAACACAATAAACAGAACATGCTGGAGGAATAGATTCCTATCCCAGAGACTTCTCATACTCTGGAACAAACTGCCCATCTATATCAAACAAAGCTCCTCATTAGCACTCTTCAAGAAAAATCTTGATGATTGGATGGGAAATAGGAAATTCACCCCGGGGATCACTTCTGTGGCTCTGCTCGACAGGGGCACAGGAAAATAATTTTCTTGGGTGGCGAAAGACAGGGTACCTTTTTGGCTAGGCTTATATAGGTCCCAGGACTGATAGCCTAGTACCTACTTATGAACGTATGAACAAGAGTTTTTGTCCGACAGAGCTAAACAAAGATGCACTAAATTGTGTACATTAAATATGCCATTGGGAATGTACATATTCCTTAGACTTCTGTTTTGTGGTTTATCAGCTGTTTCTGAAGTAACTGAATGCCTGGAAGGTGCTGCCTACATATTTGATGACATATTAGTGGGGTGTTAGATAACATAAAACAAGAGAAGTGCCTGATAAAGATGCTAGAGTCATTTGGGAAGGTAACCCCACACAGGGGCAGGATCATTTTCATGCACATTATCAATTCCACACCCTTTCTGTAATTTACTACTCACCTTAGCCAAGAAAATGTGAACTTTCTAGATTTGACTATCTTCAAAGACCCCACCACAGGAAAACTCAGCAAAAACCTGAATTGGAATTCCACCAGGGTTAATCTACTCCCACACAGCAACAGTGTGTATCTTTGCATTACCAGGAGGAATGTGATAAAATCACAAGGGATGCAGATAGCCAGTACCTCCAAAAGCCTCTAATCCTTTGCCAAGAGCATCATTATAGGTTTACAGTAGGACTTCCTAGATAGTTAGATCCATTTATCAACCTGTTTGGAACCTCAAGAAATCTAATAACCCCACCCTGCTAGAGTCAGGAACAGACATCACAGGGCTTTTAGGGACAAGTTTACGGACTTACAGGAGCCTAAGAAAGATAGGTGCATGGCCCTGACGTAGGCCTTGGACTTTAAGGTAAGGTAGGCGCTCGGCCCTGACTTACGCCTTGGACTTTAAGGAGATCGGAAACGTGATAATTGACAGCTGGGTGATCATGACTGAAAACAGGCAGCTTAGTATCCTGCTCCCAACCCACCCAGTCTTTACCCTTAAGAAAGCAAAAAAAGCATCCATGATTATGTGGAAAGCAGGGAGACCAAAGGAGACGAGAGACTGAAAGGAACCTGCAACTGTGGACACTCTCCCTCATGTGCAATTACTGCCCCTTGATAGGTTATAAAGACAAGTCCAAATGCCCCAACTTAGGCAAGGAATACTACAGCTAGTTTTGGCAACTGCAACATGGAATCCATAGTTTCCTGGGCCAGCTGCAGAAAACATAACCGTTTTTATGTCAGAAAGACCATCAACAAGTTCAAAAGATGAATCTGTCAAAACCTTCCAGAAATCAGAGCAAAAACTCAAAAAAATACCCTTGCAAAACATCTGATGGAACACCCCTACCATGAAGGCTTTAAGTTCCACATTTTAGAGAAATCAACATTGGGGCACTTCAAGAAAACAAAAATGACATACTGGAGAAAAACAGTACTACACTGACAAATCTAGCTTGAGGCATGTTAAAAAACAAGTTCAACTCTTTCTGCTCCATCTGCAGTATCCCCTGCCTCAAGAAACTCAACAACAAGAACATCTACTGATATGAACCTAAAGAATCACTGTAATGGTGCTTTGAGTAACAGTTTTAACAAACGTTACAGTCTCAACTTTAGCCAACCTTTGAAGGTCAGAGTAGGCAAATAGGAATGGGATTCAACTCCACACATTTGGGAAGGTCTATCCTCTTCAGTAACAGCTACTTATAGGTTCATAGGTAGGTACTAGGCTATCAGCCCAAGGTCCTAAGTAAGCCTAGCCCCTGTCGAGCAGAGCCACAGAAGTGATCCCTGGGGTGTATTTCCTATTTCCCATCCACTCATCAAAAATGTTCTTGAAGAGTGCTAATGAGGCTAATGAGCCCTACCCAGTCTTGAACCCAGGACCATGTACACCATAGTTAGAACAATGTAGCACTACTCTATCTGAGTTTTCACTACTTAAAAAAAGAACTGGGCTCCAGTGACCAAGAGTAAGCCATGCTGACTATCAAGTCAAGTGTTGAAAAGAACTGATCCTGGTAATCATAATAAAAGCAGACAAGAATTAAAGAGATACTCCCACTTACTTTTTTTTTACTGTCAGGTACCTTAAGGGCATGTTTTAATCCTCCAACACACCCACGCTCCTGTACAAATGGGGTAAGTTTTCAAAGTAATATCTGTTTTATTAACAAACACTTTTTTAAGCTTATAGGAGAATCCCAGCTGCCTGTTGAGAAAAAGAGCTGTAAAAAATGACAAAAGGAAAAAAAATAAAAGCTTTTACGTAGCCCTAACATAACTTGGTTAACTTTCATTTGTGTACAGGCCGTCTGCTCCTTCAGAGGCATGGCTTTTTCCTCACACCACCCACCATCCGGTAAAGCAGTCAGTCTTTTCAAAAATAGTGCCTGGTTACTAATAACCACTGATTTAATTCATAGGAGAAAGCTCCTTATTTTCTAAAAAGGTATGTTAAAAAGAGAAAAAGTAGAAAAAAAGAGCACAGATCTGATGAAGCTTTGATTGAAGAGCTGCAGGTCACTGCACTGAACGTTTTAATAAGGTTTACTGGATAGAGTCTATTAGATTTCTGGCTGTATTTTTCTAATATGTTTCCTCTAGAGTATTCTCTTCTAGATCATGTTACATTTCAATACTAATAAATAGAATGAGGCAGAGATCGATGGTGTCCTGCCCCCACCAGGATGGCCATCCAGCATTCAACCAACAGACAGAGGAAGGCATTCCCCTCGTCCAACCAGAAATGGCCCCCACTCCTGTCTGCCACCTCCTTTCAGCTAGACTTGTATAAATATAACAGTATTTGCCTTGAAAAAGTTTATATTGTATACAGCAAGGCTCATCAGTCCCTAAATAAAGGAATTGAGGTTATCTACTAGAATCGAGGCCTCCAGAGTCTTTGCTCTTTTTTTCTGTTAGTATCAGCTAAAGTAGCTAAAGTTTTAACTAATGCATTGATTGGTCTGACTGAGCACAGGACCTGGCCTAGCTTTAACTCTGAGACTAACAGTGGATAAAATTAAAAAAAAAAAAAGCAGGCAGCATTGTTCAAGATCAGTACTAATCATTTCTGCTCATTTTCCTTACATTTTTGGGCACATATTTCTGAGCTAGACTGACTCATTTCTTGACAGAATTGGGTGGGAGTTTAAAGGTATGCTAGATTAAGACAACATATATTTACATTAAAAAGAGCAAACATAAAATCAAAGTGACAAATATGAAATATATGACTGATAATCTTTCATTAGAGAGACTGAAATGTGATCCAAAAAAAATAAGTTATGGAACAAATACCAAGGCAAGACAAGCAGACATTACAGAAGTTTGTAGAAATGATGCAGTATCTTGCAAAGTTTGCACTTAATGTGGCCAAGATAATGTGGTGATATGCATGACATCAGTAGCTCCATCCAGTTAGGGCATTAAAAATTGCTATCTGCTCCTCCCTGAGACACCTCCCTTTCCCAGCCCATCAATGAAGTGGTCCAAGCCCTGGGCAGCAGGGCCAGGGACATTAAGGTGAAAAGAATCGGTGTGAGCAGGCTTTCAACTGATACAGCTGTTGGTCACCTGGACAACACAGAAAAGGGGCCAAAAATAGCTATGCTTCTAATAAGGATGTTAGAAGAAACAATAGCTTGGGAATGGAGCTGCAACAAGAAAAGGCTGTTTGGCTAAATGCAGAAGATCAAACAGAAATGTAGGAACACCGGAACATACTAGGCAAGTGATCACATGGACCATGGGATGCCTAACCATATACACCTTTAAGTAGACAAACACAAAGTGCTTGCCACATTCTTCAAGCACTTAAAAGTGCTCACCTCCCAAACTGAACAAGGTCGTACATGATAAGTTATGGAGCTCTCTTGACTCAGTACTGGCAAAACCAGTCAGGAGGAGAAGGTAACCACACTCACCACAAACCCAGTATCACATAGACCTATCACAACTGCAAACCAAACACATAAACACACATAAACATACTCAGAGGCTCTAATTAAAAATCTACCAAAGCAACAGAGGCCTCCAAAGCAGTCATCCAAGCAACCACTACCTCAAAACACAGCACATGCAACACATAGTTCACAAAGTCAGTGTGCCAAACAGTCACAGCCCTTAAGGCCAAACAACATGCCTGATACACTTGTAATAGGTGACTCCATAGTCAGACACACTGACGTCCCGCTCACCAGACTGAACAAGGAAAAGGTTACAGTAAGCTGCCTGTTGGGCGCTAGAATCCGCCACATAACACAAGCACTCAGGTCACTCCAAAGCAAGTACAAATATGACTCAGTCATTGTCCATGCCGGTGTGAATGACCTGATATGTACCTCCCTGGACTACATGAAAAGAGAGATAGAAGAGCTCTCTGATTATGTAGCCCAGGGCGATATGACCCTGACCCTGAGCAGCATCTTACCCTCACCAAGAATGATGCCACAGTACAAAGACAAAATGATCAGCTTTAACAATTGGCTCAATTAGTGGTGTCATTCTAAGGGGATCCAATGTCTCTCTGCTTGGGATGACATGCTTGACAAGCCACACTGCTTCGCAAGGGACAGCTTGCACCTGTCACCCCTGGGCTTCCGGATATTGGCCAAGGCTCTTGCCACCCTCATAGTGCCTTTTTTAGGCAAGGCTCAAAAGACAAACCCACCTCCCTAGAAAACACAAGTGGAAAAAAACTAAGGGTAATGCTGCTCAACGCCAGAAGTCTAAACCTCAAGATGCACGCTCTCGAAGCCCTCCTCAGTATGGAGAACATCGATGTCTGTGCAGTGACTGAAACCTGGTTCAAGGCTCCTGAGAGCACCCCAGCACTACCAGGTTATACCTCATATGCTTTTCGGCCTCAAAACTTGGACCGAACCACAAAAGGAGGGGGAGTATCCATATTCATCAAAGATACCCACACCTCCAGGTTAGTGGCAATGCACGAAGCATTGGAGACCATCCAGGTGCAACTAACCATAGGCAAAACTGCCCTACAGTTTGTAGCATGCTACAGACCACCCTCTCAAACTCAGGAACCTCACTCAGCCTTCCTGAAGACACTGGAGAGTATGAATGTCTCTCCAAATACCATCATATTGGGAGACTTCAACGACCCAAACATAGACTGGGAGCATTACTCAAGCCCCAACACCCTAGCCCAAAGGTTCCTAGAATTCATAAACTCAAATGTGATGGAACAACTAGTCACCACTCCCACAAGAGGAGATAATATACTAGACCTGATCATCACAAACATGGGGACACAATGCTCCACACCGGAAGTATACCCCTCATTGGTGAGATCAGACCATAAATTAATCTCACTGGAAATCCACATCCTGCCCCCACCCCCAGCACAAAAGACCACAGTGAAGAATTTCTCAAAAGCTGACTTCACACTTCTTAAGACTGAAGTGGTATCCTTCAAGGCCCCTGGGCCAGTGAAAACCACAGCCCACACCGCTGAATCCTTTATAAATGCTTTCTATGGACACCTTCAAGAATGCATGGATCATGCAATCCCAAATAAAACCAAGACCCATTCCCCCAAAGGCAAGTGTCCTGTCTGGTGGACCCCAGCCATAAACAAGCTTTACAACAGGAGGAGGAAGCTACTACATGACAGAGCAAAATCCCCAAAAGGGAAGGCATCTCTGATCAGTACTAGCAAAAAACTACGATCACTCATAAAATCATCCAAGGCCAACTTTGAGAGAAAAATCACAAAAGACACTAAAGACAATCACAAGGCCTTCTTTAGTTATGTTAGAAACCTGGGTGGAAACTCCCAGATATGCTCAGAGTTAGCCCAAAATGACAAAAAATACACTGAACCCACAGACATTGCCAACATACTGGCAGACAGGTTCAGTGCAAATTTCTCTCCCCCCTCCCCCCCAAGAGGAGAAATATCTATCCTAGCAGAGTGTAGCCTTCCTGACATCTCAGATGCCCAGGTGAGAGCCGCCCTCTCCAAAGCTAAAAACACAGCATCAATGGGACCAGACGGTGTCCCGGGTTGCGTGCTACATGAACTCCAAGAGGAACTAAATCCGCACATAAGGCTGCTGTTTAATCTTAGCCTTACTACAGGATACGTACCCAAAGAATGGCGTACAGCAACAGCGGTCCCACTCCACAAAGGAGGTGCTTCTACAGACCATGGAAATTACCGCTCCATAAGCTTGACGAGCCTGGTCTGCAAAGCTATGGAGAGGATGATTATGGAACTCATAAACAAATACATTAGGGACTTACAGACACTGGATCCTACCTAATTCGGCTTTGTCAAGGGCAGATCCTGCCTTTTGAACCTAGTCAACTTTTTTGAAACAGTCACTAAGGCCATTGATGAGGGTAAGGCAGTTGACACAGCCTACCTTGATCTTGCAAAAGCCTTCGACACAATACCCCACTCGGGCATCATAGACAAGCTCACCAACTTAAATGTAAACAAATATGTCATAAGATGGGTTGCAAACTGGCTCAAGGACAGAACCCACAAGGTCAGAATTGCTGGAGCCATGTCAGACTCTAAGCCAGTCACAAGCGGTGTCCCACAGGGCTCGGTCCTGGGACCCCTCTTGTTCAGCATTTATTTTTCTGAGGTGCAAGCAAACATAGGAGGATTGTGGCTAACAAAGTTCGCAGATGACTGCAAACTGGGCGCCATAATTGATACTCCAGTGGACACAAGCATCCTTCAGAAATGCCTCATAGAAACGGATAACTGGTGCCAGAGCCATGGCCTTAAACTGAACGCCAAAAAATGTATAGTCATACCCTTTGGGAAAAACAAAGTACCCACAAATTACCACATAGGTGGTAATCCATTAAGTACGGAAGAAGTAATCAGGGACCTAGGGACCCAAGTTGACAGTAACCTCTCATTTGACACTCACGTTGCCAAGGTGGTTAGGAAGACCTTCTATATTACCCACCTTATCATGAAAGGATTCACATCTAGATCAAGAGAGGTCATTGTGCCCCTGTACTCTTCCCTTATCAGGCCCATAATTGAGTACAATGCCCCATTTGGGATGTACCTTACCTGACACCTGAAGCAGTTAGAAAGACCCTTAAAGTACCTCACCAAGAGGATCAAGGGTCTCAAACATATGTCATATGCTGCCTGGCTGAAGAAACTCCAGCTCTATTCAGTCGCATACCGCCTACTCAGAGGCGATCTATGTCTGACGTACAAGGCCATGTCCAATCCGGAATTAATGGACATGCTCCACCTCAGAAAATCCAAATCCACCAGAGCCACGAGAGCGAGAGATTTGAACCTCAACACAGAAATAAATAGGAAGTGCTGGAGGGACAGATTCATAACCCAGAGGCTCCCTACACTCTGGAACAGAATCCCAGTCCATATTAGGCAGAGTCCCTCACTGACTCTCTTCAAGAGAAATCTTGACGAGTGGATGGGAGATCGTAGGTTTACCCCGGGGGTCATTTCTGTGTCACTACTAGACAGAGGCACAGTAAACTAAACCCTAAATGGGCATAGTATTCTCATTCCAAGGGGTGGCGAAAGCCACACACACTCGGGCTAGGCTTATAAATTCCCTAGGGCAGATAGCCTAGTATGAACCTATGAACCTATGAACCCTGGTGCAAATTTGTATTTATCCATCCAGTCATCAAGCGTAGCCTTAAAGGTAGCTAAAACAGTACTTTGCCTTTGAATGGCAACTTATTCCATATTCTGTGAACATACTAACTTAGGAGCCTATATCTCCAGTGAGTTTTGTTATTTATTAGTGTAAGTTTAAGCCCTTGGTTTGGATGCTTGTAGAGCCACTGATGTTGCAAGGAACTAGAAGGTCAAATAGTACTAGGTCTTTCATGGCTCAAAAAGCAAGATACAGGTCACCCTAAAGAAACCTGTAGGCTACTGAACATAAGGTAAGTAATACTAATCAGGATAGTTGAAGGATTTATGACCTTTAATTTTCTTGGTTAGAAATCTTTGGGACTGTTCCAGTTGAGTGATGTGCTTAGATCTGTGCATACCAAGGGGAGCACTGCATTCAGTGATTGATCAGATAAAGGAAAGGCTCAGTGGTAGGATGACATCTTTGGAGCTTGAAGATATTCCCTCAGAAATTAACCAGGCCAGATAGAAGGAAATCCTGATTGTGGTGGAAACATGATGATTAAATGACAGATACTTATCTTAAAAGTACCTAGATCTCCTATTCTCCTATGACTGTATCGATCTGAAGAGAAGTACCATTTATAACATATGAGGTGAGAACAACCTTTCTGTCGAATGCTAATATGCTGCACTTTTTTTGATTTTGTTTGAGACCATTTTTGATACATCCATGTATGTTCATATTCCAGCCTTTGCTGGAGGTGCTTTGTATCAATGGATGAGAAGATAACAGTGTCTGGTTTGCAGTCATCAACAAACTTGGTCAACCACATATCTAAGATACTGGCTTGGATGTCTGCAAAATCTTGGATGTCTGCAAAATAAATGCCATAGATCCCTGTAGCACCTCAATAGTTACTAATTTACATTCAGAGAGAGAACCAGAAACTTTCACAACTTGAGATATGTTGGACAGCCAATTTGCAATCCAGCAAACAATGTAGGGATTTACAGTAAGCTTGTCTAATTTTGCAACAATGCCAGCATGGGGGATAATATCAACAACCTTGGCCAAATTGAGAAAAGCAGTGTGCGCAGAATAACCACTGCCAACAGCCCCTGTAACATTTTCAAAGACGTTTACTAGGTTCAGGAGACAGGATCTGCCCTTCACAAAACCAGACTAATTGCGATATAGATCAGTTAAGTTGCCCATGTCTGCATAAATGAGGTCTACTGTTATACATTCCATGGCTTTGCCTATAAGGCTGGTGATACTGATGGGTCTATAATCACCTGGGTCTGTAGAGGAGCTACCCTTGCATAGGGGAGTTACAATGGCTGTTCTCCTAGCATCATAAAGAAACCCCATAGATAGGCTGAGGTAGAACAGTTTTAATTATAAACACTATTAAAAAATGTAAAACAGAGTGTAAACTTAAGGGTGCTACAGATTCAAAAGGAAACTACAAATCGTTCTTCAGTTATGTCAGTAAATTAAAGAATAATGTCCAGCAATGCACTGAACTCATCCATAATAATAACACCCTTTCTGACCCCAAGGATATGGCTAATAGATTAGCAGACAGGTTTAGTGCTAACTTTACCTATCCTACCCACATTGTTACCCTCACTATCCGAGAATTTAGTTTCCACTGTAATCAACTTGGAACGAGTTTTAGAATCCCTGTCAAAAGCTAAAAATAATACATTCATGAGCGCAGACAAAATAACAGGCTACAATCTTACCATTGCCAAGTATGTAGAATCAGTACCTCTCAACCTGCAGACATTGAAAACAGGAGTAAAGGCCTTTGTAAAGTAGGAACAAGCAGCTAAAAATCTAGACATCTAATTAGCATAAAGTCTGAATATCAAATAGCACATAACTCTTCCTGCTTCTGGTAGGAATGTGAGATAATGCTCAGAAACACGTTAAAAAAACAGAGATTGACACAAATGATGAAAAATATAAGCACATTATCAAAGAGACAATGTGAAACCTATACTTTTCAATGAGCTGTATTATCATACAAGGTTACTTATTTTTGCTTCAGAAAAACAGAGATGTAAAATGTGTGTCATTTTTCATTTAATTATTTTTCCACTAATATGTCGGTAAATTAGCTTGTTTTTGTGTACTAGACAGTGATGAGGAGTATTCAGAAAATTGTGTGAAGGAGTAAATCAAACCTTAAAATATGGACATACCTTGAAAAATAGGAACATACAGGGATAAATCAGGCCTAAAAATAGGAATGTTCCTCCAAAATAAGGAGAGGTGAGAGGCCTGTCTGTCACAGGTCTTGATCCATGCATTTAATGAGCATCAACAATATAATGCATTGTTATGCAAATAATCAGCATTGTTCTCTCATTCAGTGTAAGTTCTGAGTTCCCTTAGACTTCCTTGTGAGCCATGCCTCTCACTCCCTTTACAACTTGGCAACTCTGTATTGTAGACTCTCAACCAGTCTGGTGTCACCCTAATGACAGACCACCAAAAGTGAATGCTGGATTCCTGATGACCCTAACTATTGGCCTGCATAAGTGGGAGATTACAGTTATACCTCTAGAGTGCACATCCCTGGCAATTTGCCCTGACATTCTCTGAATTCTGACACTGTCCTCTTGACACTGTGCATTACAATTCAGCCTTACAATGATTATAAGAATAAAATAATTTTCTTTTTTCTCCTTCTTCATCTACCCAGGACACATTCTTCATCACATAATTCTCACCCTAAAGTCCATACATTTGCTCTTTGATGTCCAGCTAACATTGGTTTACCCACCTTACAACCTATAGATGGTAGGAAGGGAATTGGGATCTCCATTGTTAACTAGTTCTCTAATCTTGGGATTATCAGTAAACAGATTACCTTACTTGGTAACTTCAGTATATTGTCTGATGCAAATATAATGAACAGGACCAGTCCCATAATTGGATCACATAATAGTTGCTGACTTCTAACTCAACTATTCCTTCATCTGCTATGCTTTGTCTCCATTCAGCTAACCAATTCTCAAAATAACTCAGCGATGTGGACTCCATAACCATAGCCTTAGTTTTCTAACAGCATCTAATGTGGCATGGGGCCAAAAGCTTCACTAAAGTCCAGATACTTATGTCCTGGTCAAAACTGATAGTTTTCTGTCATGGAGATGGGTCATGTTAAACTAGCAAGACCCTTGCTGTGAATATGCATCCAGTTAGTCATATGTCTTATATTCATATGGCTTACAGAAACTAGACCATTCAACCAGGCAGAATTATTTTCATAAGTTTTCTTCAAGTTGAGGTAAACCTGACTGCTCTGTAATTATGTGCTTCCTTTCCTGGACATCCTGCAAGTAACGGGTCACCACTGCCACCCTTCAATCTGGTACCACTAATGTTCCCAAGGACAGTCTATTCAATTTTGACATGCCTGACACCAAGCATTTACCAGTTCTCTCAGCACCCAGAAAGTGGTCCATTATACCCCTGAATGGTACTGTCATTTAGTCCACCAAGCACTGTCTCTGCCTCCTCTCTAAACATTTTTCCCATTTGTCCACTTGCCCTAGTCCTACCTAACTTCCCCTCCCAACCTGGTATCCTGCCTTCATGCTGCTCAGTAAATATTGATATAAGGATCCTAACACATCATCCTGAACTCCTGTCTTTTCATACCTCTACTGCACCCCTTTTTCCAGTCATACAGTTTGGGTCATTTTTTTATAGTGTCCCTACTTATGTTTGAAAAAACAATTTACTTCCATCCTTTCCACCTCTAGAATTTTCTTTTTCTCTCTACCTTGGCCTCACACATGGTCTTAGCTGCCTTTTTCCAGATGTATTTTATATACTTTAACTCCTTATAATCACCTCTCCACCTCCACTGTAAACACCAACACACACACACACACACACACACACACACACACACACACACACACACACACACGCACACACGCACACACGCACACACACACACACACACACACACACACACACACACACACGCACACACACGCACGCACACACACACACACACACACACACACACACACACACACACACACACACACACACACACACACACACACACACACACACAATTGATTGTAGAGGTACTGCAATATAAAATATTTTTATAACTGATGTGATTTTCATAGAGTTGCTGTACCTTTAGCTAATGTACCAAACAGCATCTGACCTTAATGACAATCATGTCAACACAAAGGTGCCACCTGTAGAGTTGAAAAAAAATGCAAGGCATTTGTTCAGATATTGTGGTAACAGCAAGTTCTGACTTTTATATTTTGTAATTTTTTTTTTGGAAATAAAATGATTTGTGAAGTAAGTAAACCCTATGTGTAAAATGTACTTCATTTGAAGGGCTTACTGGATAGTACCTTTGTCTGTACTCTTTAATATATAAAGGCTTCAGTATCATATTTAAAATAAAGAGGGACTGATATTAATAATCATATCTCACTTAATCAGCATTTGATTATTGGAAATGAAAATATCTAAAGTCTCAAGAGGTTGCAAGTCAAAACAGTGACATTGCCAAGGTTGAAAAATGCATTTTTTTTTGCAGGGATACAAGCTCCCCTGAATCTCCTGACATGCTGACACAGGGCAAGCCCCCACCCTCAGGAACTCTGATAGCATGCAAACTCGGAGAAGATGGAGAAAGTGAGGAAAATACCAACACTCACCTTCTTGTCCTTTCCTCATTCTGACCACCACGACAAGATGTCAGCATTCTTTTAGGCTGAACGTTATGAGTGTCAGTGAACTTTCTGGTGACAAACAGTAGAGCTCCCAAATAAAAAGGAAACCCAAGCTGTAGCTGAGCAGTCAGTCTGCCACGAGGCACCACCATTGTCCCTGAATCAGGAAATACAGCATATCAATGCACTGTGAATGAACTACACCTTCCATGCCCCACTGATTCCTGTTGTTTCCATTTGCATGGTGTGTAATTTTGACCAAGTGACTTCTCCAGATCAGACTCCTGAGTCACTTTACAAGGCAGGCAGATATGTAGTAGGTCTTTAGTGGTTAAGCATCTCAGAGGTGCACTCAGTGCTCCACTAATAAGTATAATAATGTATTTCACTTTATTCACATTGCCTGTAAATTTACTGTCTGCTGCCACTTGTGAACATTTAGCGCTAGTATCTTTAACTTAAGAATACAACAGACCAAAGGAGGTAAGGTGTAACTTGTAATCACTACTGTGCACAATACATTGCAAAGCTTTTTTTAAATTTAATTTTATTCTCTTGACCAACTTTATGGTGACCTTATACTCTAGTAAATAGGGTAGCATGCTAGAGAGGAGCAATGCTCTTTAGACTGGGTTCGAGTCCTGCTGCCTCCTCTTTGGTTCTGCACAATTATGACCAAACCTCACAGACTTTATCTAATTACAAAAGAATACTCTGTCTCTTGCTTTGCTAGTCATTGCTTTTATTACAGTATTGCCGGTCTGCCATGATCAACTGAACAGACAAGATGTGCTTTTGTATGTTACAGGCAATATTACAGATTTTGCTATATGGTTAATGCTTAGTCTATTCTGAGGTAACATGTACATATGTAGATACATACATACACATAGATAGATACATAGATAGAT